>NC_135501.1:170170273-170495630 GCF_052857255.1 Amblyomma americanum
TCCCACTGTCCTGCCCGTGCTAAGGTTGCGCTTAGGAGGAGCCAGGTCGGGGTTTCCCTCACTACTGGCTTAAATCTAAACAGGCCTGAATTTCGAGCCTTGTCTGTTCCCATTGTTTTCTCTTTGATTTTAGCAATGATATTCTTACCCATTTTTTCTGCTCAATGCGATCTGCTTCTTCAGCTTTCTCAACTTTAACACAAGAGCGTAACTTGCTGGGCTAGTTGGTTCATAATGCACCCAATGTGGAACCAGCGAAAACAGACACAGGACGACAAACAGGGGTCACACACATACAACACCCCTGGACTTAAAACTGATTTATGCCAATAAAGACACCAACATTTCTGTTTTTCTATGCGAGCGCACACTATCAACAAGGTGAAGGAAATAAATTACGACGATGGAAATTGACACTCGTTTTCGGTGATAATAATTGAAAGATTGCTTACGCATGTCCGCTTATTCCTTCTGATAAAAAACACTACCAGCAACTCAGGCTCGCATATTGATTTCCCCCGACCGATAAAACTAGCGAGGTTAACCCTAAGGGGAACAGTTGCAGACAGGGGCCACTTGAATCTTCTTCCAGATCTTTTCCATGGGGATTACGGACTTTTCGGAATGCTTTTTCAATGCTTTCCCCAAGGATTCAGCTATCTCCAGCTTAACCGAAACTCTCAAGCGGTCAAACGACTCAACGATACTTTGATCAACTTTTCTTTAAAGCATTTAAAAAGCACAAGTTTCCGATGCTGCGCTCCACCAACTTCGAATGTGCTGATTCATACTCCAAAAGCGCCTGTTTCGACTTGGTGCCTATTTCCTAGACACGTGTTGCGGTAAAAAAGTCAATTCTGAATCTGTTAATCTATGTTTACTGCCACACGAAACCTCTTTGGGAAAGCCGTCTTCTTACAAGAGGAGCTAAAAATGTGTAAAGACTGGTCTGCCAGAAGGGTAAGCAGGTCGGTTTCAGTTAAATTTAGAAATGTTCAAAGTAATGCACATACCTAGAGACCTCGACAACATGTCTGTCCTGAATTAAGCCGAGTAGCCCGAGTAAAGCCCCGCTAATTACATGTTGAAAAGAACTGGCGCTACACAGTAGCCAAAATACATACCTCGGTTTTGTAGAACGAAGTTATTGTGTTGTACAATGGTTGAATTTAAGTACACCTTGAAAAGTTCGAGAAAGGATTTCCGAAAGGTGCCACACTTATTCTAGAAGGAAATTCTCGCGGTGCTCTCAATTAATCCGGGCACTGCAATAAATGTTCTTCAGGTGGCGTAGAAAAAGATAGGTACGCACTCAATTTTAATGAGAAAGAATGAACAGACATGCGTAAGCGGTCCTTCAGTTATTATCACCCGTAAGGTGTGAAATGTTTTATCTGCGTAAATTATTTCCTTCATCTTGTTCAGAGTGCGCGCTTGCGCTGAAAAGAGATAAATGTTGGTTTTTCATTGGCAAAATTTTTCTTCAAAGAAATATTTCGGTTTTAAGTGCAATTGTGATTTGTATGTGTTTGCTACTCTATATCCTGCGTACGTTTTGGATGGTTGCACCTTCTGTGCATAACTTTAACCCTCTCTTAACGCGACCCTCAGTGCCCGTGCACTTGCTGTGATTGTGATCATAATGTTGCAGAGTAGAAACCTTTATTTGTTTCTGAGTAGTAAAAATAACTAAGCGAAATCTGTAGCTATATCCACCCTGATGTTGTTTTCCGACGAGATTATGTGATTCACTGCTGATGTCCAATTCGTGCAGAGATGCATGTCAAGTAGCATGTGCAGCTATTTTCTGCATGTGTTGTATAGAAGATGCCGCTGAAGCGCACTACACTCGACCTGTAGAAGGAGTTTAAAGCCCCTTTGAAAGTATTGTGTAGCAACTAAGCTGACAGTTCACAGTTCCCGTAAACTTTTTTTTCTTTCGAAGATGAAATTAATAAAGACCGCAAGTTCAAGTGTCGGACGTGTCTATCTTTTGATAAACGACGCCCTGTTGAAGACGTTAGCACTGTCACATCTGTTAGCCCGGAATGGCAGTGGCCTATCCCAACTGTAATCTTTGTTGAGGTGTCGATGTGTTAGAAAAATCTGCCCCCTCCCCCACGCTACGCCTGAATTTTCTAGGAATCCACTGCGTTACCCTGAAGCACAGCCGGTTATCCCCTGTTTGCATTGCAAGCACAAGGTCAATTTTTGCAAGCACAAGATCAATTTTTGAACTCGGCTTCGTGCTTGCTCGCCAGTTGTTCTATGAGGATTAAATTTATTTTTCGCATTTTAGACTTTATCATGATACTACATTTGCCACAGGGCCCCTCGCAGTGCACTCTGACTGGGCAGTCTTGGGCATCGAGTCCCCTGTTCTCCTTTCATTGGTAGGGCTGATACTCATGCACCTTGCATATGCCCATGTGCGTAAATTATTAAATATTTCTACTTCACTTGCTTCAAAGATCAAACCCAAGGACTGCTGACTTCTAGAAGTACACTATACTGTTTTCACTGCCCAAGAAATAGAGTGAAATCTTTCGCCGCCGGAAGGATCATAACAATGTGTGCCATATCTATTAGAGGAAAGGTTACGCGACTCCGTCTGGACATGTACCTGCTCATGAGCCGCTTCGCAAGGTAGCGCCTCTCATATAAATGTGCCTTTCGTGCATTTGGAACACTTTTTTTCTATCCGTTTTTTTCGTACTTTGTATATTTTTCTCGGTAACGTTTTCATACGCGCAAAGTAAAATGAAACTTAAGTCAGTTAACATTTATTGTGTTTTTAGACAGTTTTTCTTTCTGTACTCCTGTTCATGAACACGCTAAATGCGCCACTCAGCAGTGCTCATCTTCGCAAACATTTCACTTTAAACTGGTATGGTTTAGTTGGTTTAGGAGTTTACCGTCACAAAGCGGCTTAGGCTATGACGGACGCCGTACGGAAGGGCGGCGGTAATTTCGAGCACGTGGGGATCTTTACTGTGCGCTCACATCGCACAGTACACTGGCCTATTGCATTTCGCCTCCATCTAAATGCCGCCACCACAGACGGGATCGAAACCACGTCTTTTGTGTCAGCTTCTTAGCATCATAATCACTGAGCCATCGCGCGGCTTGTAAACTGGTATGAGCTGAACACCACTGGAGGTGGTAGAGTTTTCTCCATGGTAGAGTTTTCTCCACGTAACAGAACAGCGCTGAAAAATTTCCTGTCTCACATTAACACCGTCTGTCTTTGAACCGCCTTGTTCCCTTATACAACGTGGTAATTGTATCATACATGCCAACTACTCCTTAAATGTCACTCGGAGACAGTACTCTGGTAAATAATTCATTTATACTCCAACCCCGATTTTGATTCTGTGTATTCGTTTACGTGTATTAAGAATAACTTCAACAATTATTGCAGGACAGCAGACAAAGCAACATCAAGAGCAGCAATTGGTGACGACGACTTGAGTGCGTTTTACTGGGGGCAAAAAAATAATCGATGTGCTAAGGATTCGCAAGTACAGGCTTAGCTCTTTGCTGAAGTGGTAAATAATCATCTAAAAAAGTGTTCGCACAGAGCGCGCAATTTGCATCATATTTGTTTAACGAATTACTTTATGTGAACGTCAGGCAGGGCACACTAGCAGGCCCTGAAAAGAATTGTATTTGGTTACGTATTTTCTTAAAACTAAATAGCCTCAATGTGTCCCCGAGTGCGTATCTACTTACTCTGCTTTAAAGTATACAGCAATTATTATTATATAGGCCGCTTGTGCTTTTAGGAACAAGTGGGATGGAACTCTTAGGTTGGTTTAGATTCGAGGATATGTCACTGTATTCTTAAATTTCGACAACGCAAGAAAACGCAACGCAAGAAAACGAATAAAGTAAAGTGGCGCCCCCATGAAATGGTAACAGAATACGGCACTGCAGCCGTTATTTCCCGCAGCCGATGCCTATACCAGGACACACAAGCAATGGCTGACACTTGACCTCGTTTTGTCTTCCTGTGGTGGCATCGGCACATTCCGCAGCAGTGCAGGTTTTTCACACGTGGATTTTCACAGAAAGAGTGGAACCAAGCAGAGGGTGTCCTCATAGTGGCACCATCAAGCGAAAAGATGTTCTCTCTGCGGAGCAACCTTACAACCAGCAAACCGGTCAGGACTTCAGCGTGGACGATGCTGCCTTTTGAAGGGGACAGCGTGAAAAACATTTTGCTTGCGCCACAACGAGGAGGACCTTCATGAATCCTAAGAAAGGCTGCCATCCCGAGGTTGAATGGGCAGTGGCGTAGTTCGACAAATCGCTAAGGTCACTGGCACTTTCTGGGGCCATAGAAAGCTACAGGCCAAAGCGAGAGTTGACAAGAGAACGAGGTATTTGAAGGACCAATGAAAGGAGCGAACTGACTCTAACGGGCCGCATCAAGCATGCTACGCTAGGAGTTGCAGCTGGGTGGATCGCTGCGGCCATAGATTATAACCTGAAAAGCTTAGTTGCGCGCTTATTCCGAGAGAGCAGCAACTGAAATGCGCTTGACGGGACAGAAGATTGGGCACTACGTAAAGAGGAGCGTGATAAGAAGGACACTGACGAGGACATGTGCGCGGCAGGAGATTCGTGGAAATAAATGCCCTTTGTGCGCCCCCCTGCTGACGTTCTCAGTTGTTTTTTCGGCCGGCTTACTTTTAAGGAAAGTTTTTTTTTATTTCGCTTGCAACTTTCGGGTGTCTGCTTAGAATCGTTGGCAACCTAGTTTCTAGTAAATACGGTAATATCATGGCGGTAACATTCTCTTTTTTATGCTGTGTAATTCAATTAAACTGGGTGAATCTTTCAGGCTGTCTAGCAGCATGCTCTCTTTTCATGAGATCATGTGCCTCACTGGGAACTTCTATTTCTTGCGAGTATGAATGAGGTCACGTGTGTCGACTCTCAAAATAATGTTGGTAAAACCTCCCGCTTAACGCCTGTTAGTCCGTCTTTGGAGATGCAGTTCCAAAACATGTTGGACGAATTGCGTAGCGACACGTGTGTAAGTTTGCAGTGCCTCGCAAAATAGTTTTTATTGAGTGCAGAAATTGAATGAAAAATTTGGAGGCCTTCGGTGCACTTAAAAACAGGTAATGCTTTGTGAAATACCTCTTCTCTAGTAAACACTGACATTCTCAGATCTGGTAGATGAAAAATACCTTTCCCTCTTCCCTCTCCACTCATTGTTCAGGGGTTGATATATTGGAGTCTTCATTCTCTGTTCTGCAGCCCATGATTTTATCAACAGCCGTTAATCCCAAGTTCTACGTCAAAACAACTGAAATTTTCAAAATGATTGTCCAAGCTCCGTGCGAAGCGCAATGTAGACTATGTAATGCCGTTGCCTCCTGTATCATTTTTATTCTGGGAAATAAATAGCGTGCGCCTTGCAAAAAGAAAAAAATTCTTTGAGATAAACGTATGCGCATTTTTAGAAAACCTTCCTTGTAAGCGGTGACCAGGAAAGCAGGAATCGTATATTCTCTTCTAGCTATACGCCTCACAACGTATTCAAACAAGTATGAACTTTTAAAGAAGAAAATGAGCTTGTAGCCGGCAGGCCAGCACAAAAACAGCCTGACCATTTTGCTTCAGGAAATTCACTAACTTGTTGAGCAATTAGTTCAAATCGCGTTGGAAAGCCGTTCCAACTGGTAGTTCTGATAAAGAGTAACAGTCATGCGGCTATGCGCAATTCTTTCGCTTCCTCGTAAACTATCAAGAAATGGTGGTTTAAATAGAAGAAATTCTTAACCCCTGGCGCTTGCCGCTGGCTACTTTAAAGCTAAGCACATTCTTGTTTCATTACGACATAGTTCGTGCCCCACATTGCTGATGCAACGAACCTAGTAATTGTTGCGTTCGACTCGAAGGAACACCGGGCTGTGTAGCTCAGGCTCAAAATCTGCAAGAGGTGGAATATACAGAGTGCCATTCTTAATCTGCAAATTAAAACATTTCAACCAGCAGGAATCTGCATCTCCAAAGAAAACAGAAAATCTGTCAAGTATATTATGGCACTGACGTACATAATTGAAAAGCTTTTGCACATAGTCACATGAAAAATAACGCCTCGAGGAAGGCAAAGCACTTAACATAGCCCGGATAACAGTTTTTCAACTTCGGTTTATACTTTTTCGGTTGATAAAAAGGTACATGATAACATCAGTCAGACTACCAACCTGGACTCAATGGAAATGCTTCATTTCATCCTCGGAGTGCGGAATTTTATGAAATGCTTCTTTGAAGGAAGAAAACTTGCAATCATCTTCAGTGGTGCCGTCATCGCATTATTCAGACAAACTTGTGCTTGTGATGCTCATAAGCTAAAGGCCAGACTTTCGTTCACAACGTATACTGTACGAGTTATTCGTCACACACCATCCTAAAGCCGCCACCCCAGTTCTTCTTCCCCGGCAGTTTGTACACATCAAGCCAATGGATAAAAATCCGCCACCATCAACTCATGCGGCATCTTCCCTTAGCGACTGAAATGCAAAACAAGATGCTCACTTGCTTCGCGCTAGAGGGAACAAAGGGAAGGGACGACAAATGCGTGAACACTCGTATGCTATTTATTACAATGGCAAATAATACACAGAGCGGGACAGCTAGCTTCCAAACATCAACATCACTCCTACATAGGTGAAAGCGGAAACTTTGAAAGACGGCTGAATGAGCACAAGAATGATGTCAAGAAAAAGAAGGCTTGTTCCAACGCACTGGCTGAACACGTTGAAAACACGAAGCATGATATCGCTTGGGAAGAAGCGGCAATTATCGGCCGTGAGAAAAACTGGATGTCACGCCAATATCTGGAGTCTCTATTTATCCAGACAACAGATCAGACGCTCAACCGTAACATCGGCAAGCTACCGCCCTCGTACGCTAGATGCCTGCGACGATTAGCACAACGTACTTAGGCTTTGTGTGCGAAATTTTTCCATCAGTGAACAAGACTTCCGTGTGGAAGTCGAAACGTCCTTCCATCTTGACAACACATTTTGGTCGGCGCTTTGTTATTTTCGCCAAGAAGGACTTCCGATTTACCGCCCTGGGCAGGGGCGCGACTTCGGAAGTGTCGGCAGCGAACATTTAGTATAGCATACGCAATCATACGCAAATTCATAGCAAACGCTGTAAAATAGCGTCCTTTGTACTGCGCATGCGTCAAACGCTACTTCACATCGAGGTTTAACGCACGTGCGCGTTACGTGCACTGTTTTTTGAATTTAGCGGACGTGCTCTAGCGTACGCTAGGAAAAATAGCGTTGTCAAGATGGCGTCGCCCACGTAACCCGCTTCGGAGAGAATTCCTCAACCTATGCAAGAAAACCTATGCAAGAGATTATCGGGGAAAGAAAATCCAAACCTAGATAGACCCATTACACGAGAAGAAGTCTATGCAGCAATTCGAAGCACAACTATGAATACGGCAGCGGGTGCGGACAAAATCAACAACGCACTCATCCGCAACCTCAGTGACGAGCTAGTCGCAGAATTAACCGATATCCTCAACAAGCACTGGGCCGCGGAGACCGTTCCCGAGGATTAGAAGCATGCAGAGGTGGTTATGATTCCAAAACCGGGTAAAAAGCTACAAATCGAAAACCTAAGACCCATCTCCCTCACATCGTGCCTCGGCAAGCTGTACGAGAGAGTGGTAACATTAAGGCTACAACAATACATGGAGGATCACGATCTCTATCCCCACAGTATGTTCGGATTCAGGGCAAAGCTGTCGACCCAAGACGTACTTCTACAAATCAAAGAAGGAGTTCTATGTAACGTCCCTAGGGACGGAGAGAACGTAATAATGGCCCTGGATATCAAAGCAGCTTTTGACAACGTAAGCCACGAAGCCATCCTGACAGGCCTGGACGATCTGAACTGCGGCAGGAGGGCCTTCGGTTACGTCAAAGCTTTCCTCTCAGATAGAACAGCGACGGTAGGGCTGGGAGAACTCCGCTCGGAGAAGTTCCACACCCCTAACAAGGGAACTCCCCAGGGCTCGGTCATCTCACCTACGCTTTTTAACGTTGTAATGATCAGCCTTGCAAAACAACTTAAGGAAGTCGAAGGAATACACCATGCCATGTATGCCGACGACATCACCATCGGGACAAATACGGGCTCACTAAAAGAAAAGGAAGAAAGACTACGGGAGGCCGCGACCTGCGTAGAGAACTACGTAAAAGCGAGAGGGCTAGCATGCTCCACCGAAAAATGAGAACTGCTCAGAGTCTGGAGAGGGAAACAAAACCGCACAGTCCCGAACAGCGACGAGCTTAGGCTCAACGTCTACTTAGAGGGAAAACCCATACCAGAGAAAACACTCATAAGAATCTTGGGCATGTGGATACAATCAAACCAACGGTGTACACATGCACTTGCTCTACTCAAAGCTTCCACCCTACAAGTTGCCCGCATGATCACGCGCGTCTCCCATAAACGCTCGGGCATGCGAGAAGAAGACACGCTAAAGCTGGTCAGGAGCCTGGTGATCAGCCGAGTCACCTACTGTCTTCTATACTACAACCCAATCAAAAGCGAAATCCAACAGATTGATGCGATTATACGCAAAGCATACAAAACAGCACTCTATCTACCGAAATGCACATCCACAGAGAAGCTTTTAGCACTAGGACTTCATAACAGCTTTGAAGAACTGAGAGAGGCACAACACGTCGCCCAGTTGCAGAGACTACAGCAGACTCCGTCTGGCAGGGAGCTTCTGCAGAAGTTGGGATGCAACGAACAAATACAAGAAATCCAGCGAACCACGACTATCCCGGACGGCATACGAGGCACAATTACAGTGACCCCCATCCCCAAGAACATGGACCCCAACCTACACGAAGAACGCAGAAAGGCGAGAGCCGAGTACATCCAAAAATCACTAGCCCGCCAGACAACAACGGTGTATGTGGACGCAGCCACATACCCCAGAAGGACGGGACAAAACAACCCCAACGCGGTAGCGGCTGTGATAAACTCGGACATGCGAGAAATCATCAGCGCGTCGCTACGGGACTGCACGGTAGTCGAGGCTGAAGAAGTGGCCGTCGCTCTAGCGGCAGCGGAGGGCTACCGGTCTAAGCGATCCTTAACAATACTAACCGACTCTCAAACGGCATGCCGAAACTTCATGTTAGGAAGAATAGGTCACAAAGCGCTCCGCATACTCCGCTCTGGGGACCGGCCCAAACAAAGCACAGAAGAAGAACCAATAAACATACGATGGTATGGACGCCGGGACACGCGGGAGTGGAAGGCAACCAAGCGGTCGACAGGGTAGCTCGAGGGTACTCTTTCTACCGAGCTCCCTCCACAAGCGACCTCGATGAAGCCGAACCTGTCCCTAGAGATTATTCGGCAATCTTAAACCACTACAAGGGCTGCAGGAAACGGTACTCCCCCACCACATAAATCTCTCTCCAGAGAAGACGCCGTCGCCTGGAGGCTGCTACAGACGGGCTCATACCCGAATCTCAATTCACTCGACAAAATACAACCCACACAATACACACACAAATGCCCATGGTGCCATGAAACACCCACGCTCTATCACATAACGTGGGCCTGCCAGAAAATAGAGGTGGCACCAAAAATACCAAACCTGAGTGCGGAGCAATGGGAAGGAATGCTCTCCAGCGACCGTCAGGACGTCCAACTTGGGCTAATCCGGCGAGCACAGCTGGCAGCGGCATCCAGCGGAGCCCTGGACTAGGGGCAGACGACCATTGCTAAGAAGACGGACGACACACCTGACTCCGCCAAATTGCTCACCTACTCTCTAGAGCTCAATAAACGTTTTCCTTCCTTCCTTCCTCAATGTTATTGGGTTTTTGGGCATAATCATTGCCTTTAATTGGTGCACGTGATATTCGCTTTGTCTCCTATCACCGACAGCAGCAAGAATGACACATAAACTTGCCCTATTTTTGACTCTGTGGGACAATTTCGCCGTTCTTAACCCTAACAATGTACCACCGACTGTGGATTGCCTTGGTTTGGATTTTTATGGGAAGGTAGTCATAACCTTGCCAAACTCAATCGTTTCGGCAGTAGGCAGAAGGGTACGAAAGACTTCAACACGACGTTTTTGAAACCTTAATTACCTAAAAGAAATTAGGCCCTGACTCGACTGAACTGCTGATGAACTGAATATCTACGCGCTATGACTTGGATAACCTTGGCTATGTGCGAAACATGTGTCAAAAAATATTTTCACATTTTAACACCAGATGCGCCACTGCGGCTAGCGCTATCGTTGCGTTCGGTTTGGCATACGATAAACTAAAAGTGCTCATGCGATTACCAGTGTAACCTCCCGCTAAATACTTGCGTATAACGTATGTAAGCGCTTATACGCTATAATAAAGGTGTGTAATGGCGGACGGGTGCTCCCGTGCGCGCTGCATTCTTGGGGCAAAGCCATCCCCGAGCATTTGCTGGGGAAGGTGACAAGAGCGCGCGTTCGCTGTGCTCGCTTCGCTGCCTGCAACCAAAAGTTCAGCGGCAAGGCACGATAGATCTCCGCGGGCCTGCCACGGAATGTGACGAGAGCGTGCGGCTGCAACCCCTCACGACGCTGGCCGGATCCCGAAGAGGACCCTTTCCGGTTCCGCAGAATTCCGCGTAACCTACGAGGTGGCGCTCACGTCGCTGGTTCCGCTTATGAAATGCGCAATGGGAATATACAGGATTTTTAAACAGGAAATTTCCAAAGAAAATATCTATGATAATTTCAGGGCAAGCTCTTTGTTATTTGAAGCCAGGACGGGAGTTTTGTGGACTAAGAGATATAGAGTCAGGTGCCACGAGATAGACACAATGTGCGTTGCATGCGGAGAAGACAAGGAAATGGCTGAACACTTGATACTTTTCTGCAAAGGGCTTCACCCTACAGTGGAAAGCAGAGGGCCTGATTTATCCAAGGCATTGGGGTTTAAGGACAGTGAAGGAAAAGTACATTTTAATCGGGTAGAAGTAACCAAGCGAAGGTTATCTGATGGGTGGCTAAAATCAAGGCGAGAGTAAAATTTCACAAGTCGTGGCTAGGTGGCATGAACTACCGCCGCATTCAAACAGTCCAGCTTTATCCATCCATCCATCCATCCATCCATCCATCCATCCATCCATCCATCCATCCATCCATCCATCCATCCATCCATCCATCCATCCATCCATCCATCCATCCATCCATCCCCATCCATCCATCCATCCATCCATCCATCCATCCATCCATCCATCCATCCATCCGTCCGTCCGTCCGTCCGTCCGTCCGTCCGTCCGTCCGTCCGTCCGTCCGTCCGTCCGTCCATCCATCCATCCATCCATCCATCCATCCGTCCGTCCGTCCGTCCGTCCGTCCGTCCGTCCGTCCGTCCGTCCGTCCGTCCGTCCGTCCGTCCGTCCGTCCGTCCGTCCATCCATCCATCCATCCATCCATCCATCCATCCATCCATCCATCCATCCATCCATCCATCCATCCATCCATCCATCCATCCATCCATCCATCCATCCATCCACTTCGCTTCTGAGGGAGACTTTCCTCCTTGCCCAGCCGGTGCTGCCCTGAAGCACGATGGTGTAGGTTGGCCACGTTGAAATGGATGAGGCAAGAGGTTCTCCACAACCCTCCCTCCTTAAATGTTTTCCTACGGTTGAACTCATTCATGGATGCCCACGACGAATTGTCCACGAGCGCTGCGGTGACGACTGCAAGCCAGCTTGTAGAGGCGGAGTGCCGGGGGCATCCGATGAGCAGCAATGCCACAGGGCACCCGTCCTTGTTCTGCGGCAGGCATGCAAAATTTACGTGCCGGGAGGGTGTTGTTCAGTCTGATGGGCCTTTGTTTGAAGGCAGGGGGGCTGGCCCCCCGTTCTCGTAGCCGCTGCAAACTGCTCGCCGGAGACTCCGCAGCTCGATGACTCACGGCCGCAAGGCAGCAGGCCAGGGATCCATACAATAGACAGCAGGCAGGGGCAGCTTCTCTCGAACTGTGCATATCACTCCTATGATCTCCAAAAATTTGAATCAAAGGCAATGGAGACCACGCAAACTGACCATTTGATAAAATGTGGAGCAATGCGTGCGCCAAACAATTCTATCCGGCACCGCCCAAACGGTCGATTCATTTCAACGTAGCTGGCTCTCTTCGGTCGAAGCACATTCGCGGTTCGCGTTCCGGCTGGGTTGTGTTAAGCTCACTTGAACAGCATTAGTGTCTACGGTTCCGGGAAATTATCAATTAGTTTCGCATCCGCAAAAAAATACGAATTTCGTTTGAACAAAGTAAGCTTTCTGTAGTTGAGCGAGCCTTCTCAATACCAGCGCGGTTCATATAATATAAGCAAACTCGTTTGCGCGTGCTTGGGCCACGGTACGAGTATGTCCTCCGAAAAGCGACAGGCAGCTCACTGAGAGCCTGAGGCCTACTTGCTTTGACACTTGCGGTGCCAACAACAGGCCTAGGACAATAGCTGGAACACAACGCCACGAGGAGATAGGTTTCTGCCAAGGTGACCCTAAACTCACTCGCTGCCATACCACCAACTTCTGAGCGAACGACGCCCACCGCTTCCTGCAGTGCCGGAGCGCCACGGTGCTTTTCCCGCAATCACGGCTGCAATGCAAATCAGCTGATTATGATTACGGCACCCGGCTCCCAGAGCCAAAGAGACAGACCTGAGAATATTTACAACTATACACAAGAAAAAATTGGGCCACCCTTCAAGCTTGCGCATTCACTCACTTCTGGCTTGCTGCTCTCCGTGGACGTCTCGGTCTCGCTCTCCATGTGCGGACCTTGCAGGTTCCCCTTCCAAAAGGTGTACCAATGAAGTGTTCATCAAAAGCCTAGCATGAACGGCAATTATCACATGCTGCTATTACGCTCATCTCGCTGTCAAGAAAGCATCTTAGCCTTGCTAGCAACTGCGAAATCGGGTCAGGCCTAACGCTGTTCCAAATCCGGGCGGGCATTCCAAGAACCGAACTGATTGTCGTCCCTCGTCCCAAAAACGTGCCCCACGTTGGGCTGCCATTGTGAAAATATGGGGGGACAAAGGGAAGGGTCGACAAAGCGTTAACACTCATATACTGTACACTCATATTGCAAAAAATACACAGAATGGGCCAGGTAGCTACAGAGCATCGACGAGGCATTCCTCGGAAATAGAAGGCTACGTAGGAAGGACTTCCAACTTATCGGCTGGGGCAGGAGCGCGACTTCAAAAGTATTGGCGGCGAACTTTTGTATGCGCCGACAATGGCGGCCGGGTTTTCCTGTGCGCGCCGCATTCTCGGGGCAAAGCCATCCCCGAGCATTTGCTGGGGAAAGGGACGACAGCGCGTGTTTTCTGCGCTCGATTCACTGCCTGGAACCAGAAGTTCAGCGGCAAGGCACGACGGATCCCCGTGCGCTTGCCGGGGAATGTGACGAGAGCGTGCGACTGCAACCGCTCACGACGCTGGCTGGATCCCGAAGAGGACCGTCTCCGGTTCCGCAGAATTCCGCGCAACCTACGAGGTGGCACTCTCGTCACTGTTTCCGCTTCGCCTATGAGGAAGACTTTTCTCCTCGCCCAGCCGTTGCTGTCCTGAAGCACGATGGTGAAGATGGGCCGCGTCGAATTGGAAGGGGGAAACACGTTCTCCACAGACTACATCGTTACCTACATAGATGCAATCGTCTAGGCATGCGAAATAAAAACTATTTTTTTGCACTCAAAAGCCAGCTTTTAATATAACGTCCCCGTTTCGGCTCCCGGAACATCCATTCTTCGTCTGTGCTGAGGAGAGTGATGCTGAATACCTGTTTTCCTCAGTAGCCGCTATTTCTTTGCCGCCTGCGGCCTGCATAGTCGTCCACCCCGAAATCCTTCAAGTAGCAGGATTTTTCTAGCCTGTAAGTCGCACTCCACAAATCTGGCAAAACATAGGCCGTCTGGCCGCAATCACACCTAAGCCAATTGGTACAGAGTGAGTCGCACATGACCTACTGAGCTCCCAAACCCGTGAAGATTCTGCGACACTCATTGCCTCTGCTCCTAAAAATGGATTACGCCAACCTAAAGACCCTGACTAATAACACGTGTGCCTTTAAGTAAGCCCTGTAGCATCGAGTCAAGCTTCGCTAAATACATGTTGCAAAGAACTGGCGCTACACAGGAGCCAAAATTAGTATGTCGTTTTTGTACAACGAAGTTACCGGCATGTTATACAATTGCTGAATTCAAGTACACCTTGAGAAATTCGGAGAATTATTTCTGTGTGATGCCGCACTTATTCTAGAAGGAAATTGTCTCGGTGCCTTCAATTAATTATTATTTCATGCGCTGCTATAAAAAGTTCATTACGTGGCATAGAATGAAAGTAGGTACAGAATAAATTTTAAGGAGATATGGTAAGCAGACATGAGTAAGCGGTCCTTCAGTTATTATCACCGACAAGGATTGGGACTTTTTATCTCCGTAAATTATTTCCTTCACCTTGTTCAGATTGTTCTCTTGCGCAGGAAAGACATAAATGTTGGCTTTTTCTTCGGAATAAATTAGCTTGAAGTCGAATTGTGATATGCCTGTGCGTGCTACTCTGCGTCCTGCGTACGTTTTGGATGGCTCCACCTTCTGTGCATAACTTTAACCCTCTCTTAACTCGACTCTCAGTGCCCGTACACTTGGTGTGCTTGTCATCATAATGTTGCAGAGTTGAAACCTTTATTTTTTTGTGTATTAAAATTAACGACATGAAATTCGTAGCTCTACCCACCCTGATGTTGTTTTTCGACGAGATAATGTGCTTCATTGTGAACGTTCAATGCTTGCAGAGATGCATGTGAGGTCGATATGTAGCTATTCCCTGAATGTGTTACTTAGAAGAGGCCGCTAGAAGCGCAATACACTCGACTTCTAGAAGGAGTTTAAAGCCTTTTGAAAGTATTGTGTAGCAACTAAGCTGACAGTTCACAGTTGCCCTAAGCTTTATTTTTTTTAGCTTTCGATGCTGAAATGAATAAAGCCCGCAAGTTCAAGTGTCGGATGTGCCCAACAGACATTGTAATGTTTTGATAAACGACACCCTATTTAAGACGTCAGAACTATCGCATCTGGCAACCCGAAATGGCACTGACCTATTCGAACTAATATCTTTGTTCACGCCTCAATATGTTGGCTGTTTTTTTCTTTGGCGAGCATTTAATATCTATCGGAAAAGCTATTTTTCAGATCTGCAATGTCAAACCACTTCACTTTTGGCAGTGAGTGATGGCCCAAGCTTGTAGCGACGAAGTATGCAGAGGTTGGAGGACATGTTGCCTTTCGAACCCTCTTCATGCCCGTCGAAACGATGACGTGCGCCTTGCTCAAAGAAAACTCAAATAAAAAGTATCATCTGCGCGATGCATAATAAGAGCGTTGTTTGAACAAGCAGGCTAGAAGAAATAGATTTTTAATTCAATCTTTACGCCAAACAATCCACGTACAGGAGAAAAGCAACTCTAGCAAAAAAAGTTTCCTCAATAGACACCTTGCCGACTTTAGCATTAGTAAGTGTACCAATATGCAGCGCTAGATCATTTGAAACGTGTACAAATATAATAAAAGATACTACTACATCCATATATTAAACAATAAGTTTCAGTGAAAATTCGTAATACATTTCCGGAAAGCAGCTCCAAGTGATCGTTCGCTTAGAGAAACAGTCTGTCCAACACGTTTCGTCCTGTCCAGTTTCAAAAACTTTTTCATCGGCGCCGCCGCACTGCCTCAGTGGTTATGGCGCTCAGCTGCCGACACGAAAGACGCGGGTTTACCCCGGCCGCGGTTGTCAAAGTTTAGAGGAAACAAAATTCTAGAGGCCCGTGTACTGTGCGATGTAAGTGCACGTTAATGAACCGCAGGTTGGTTGGTTGTGAAACTTTATTTCCAGCGGACATAGAGGAGCGACACGAAGTCGCCCCCCGCTTAAACGGCGGCCGCTATCCCTGGTGGTCGAAATTTCTGGAGTCCTTCACTACGGCGTCACTCATAGCCTGAGTAGCTTTGGGACTTTAAACCCCTATAATTCATACCCCTCTTTTGGCAATGAATTACTCCCGAAAGCGGATGATTACCTTCTTTATCCGCTTAATAACAGCGTTCTACGGGAATGGACAGCGGATAGTAGCAAAAGCGAGGCAGGGCTTTATTGGCACTACCAAAGAGGAGCTCGTCGAAACACAGCTTGAATTCCAAAGACGTTAATGTGCTATGAACAAAAAGTTCGTGCGAGAATTGTAGTTTTCCAACCTTCGTTTAAAGTGAGTTTGCAGTCCTTTCATGTGCAGAACAAAAGCAGATACAAGAGGAGCTTCTCGGCAGCTACTCGACAAAAATATTATTTGGCGAATGAAAACTAATTTCCTCTACGTTTACAATCTTCACAAAAAGCCTATTGCTCTTTCCCCTTTCCATAGAAATTCGAAAAAGACCAGCTGCTCGGAGGGAATATTTTAGAAAATATACAAACCTCACTGTTTTCTTCGTGTCCCGATATGGAGTATGCATGCGCCTAAACATTGACTAAAAAAGTAGAAAGGGACAAAAAATGCTTCGTGTCAGTCAGGAGGGCGGTTATTTATCGCCACAGACCTGCCTACATCCATGCTTTGACCTTCTTTTAGGCTCCCCATAGTGCCCACTTCGTTACAAGCACCAAACGTGTAAGCGTTAATGGAGGGAAGAATTGTGGTTGCATGGCATGACTGGTGTCAAAAGCAGTATCATGCCTAGTAATTATCATATTTATTCCCGGTAAAATCCTGATTTCCTGCGTGCCTTGTGTCTTGAGAGGTGAAAATATTGGGGCACAGCCATGATTACTATGTAGATTTATAGCAACTAAATGCTTTTCATGGCCTAGCTTTTATCCTTATACTTCAGTGATTGCACGCAGTCTTATGCAATCAAGAGTTTCCAATCAGGAAGATTTTTTTTTTGCACGCTTCCTATTGCGATATCCGTATACAAAGAATGCTGGAAAACTTCCCATTGCAGTCTCCACCTTCAAAGAATGCGGCGAAACGTTTTTTTGTGCGTTTCTGAGATAACATGGTACATTTTGAAGAGTTCCCTTGCCTAAGAATGGCATGGACGCACCTAAAGAGTTAGAGCCTCTCGCATGTTCGTCTTCGTCCTGCAGTTGCTCGTCTTTCCGGCTGCCGGGAGGGCGGACAGTGCCCGAGGGAATCCTGTCAGTGCGCTAACCATAAATGTCACAGCTTTAGGGGTGTCCAATGATGCCACCCCGCTCGGATCCGTGGAGTCGACATCCTGCCGTTTCTTGCCTCATCGCGTACTCAGGAACATCAGCAGACCAAAGAACGCACTATTTAAAACCAGGGGCTACGTAGGTTCTCCGCAATGGGCATGGAAGCACCTGAAGAATAAGGCTCTCGCGCGTTCTTCGTAGTCATGCGAGTTAGTTACCGGTTCAGATTACCTTATTAATCTTTTAAATCTGATTATGCTGTTATAAGTGTGCTTGCCTGGCTTGAAGCCTTGTTTGAAGCTTTTTGTCCCTGGTGTTGCCATTCTAAGAGGATGTCCAGTGTTATCCAGAAAGTAAAGAATGATCTGCTGATGCTCTTGCGGAAGTAATTGAAAACTTCAAAGATTTAAACGAACAATTAACCAAGATAAAAACCTGTACAAAATCAGTTGTCGAAATGGTGATGACCCGAAAGATCAACAGAAAAGTGCTTCTTAAGCTATGTCAGACATAAATCACGATTAGAAGCTGTAGAAGGCCTAACTTACACACTTGAGTAATAGCAGGCTGATATCAGCAAACTACATCATAAATTTAATAATTTCAGCTGGAAGGCACCGCACTGCGCCATCGGCTAGGTGATGCTGTGACCCGCTCTCGACACCACAAGCTGGATTTTTACACCATAAAAATTCGGACTGAAGAATATCCTTATTCAGAGGCGAATGTTTTAGACGTCATTGCCGATAAACTGAAACAACACAACCAGTGGCAGCATTTCACGTGCACACTGGAACAGTCGGCTTCTCGAAGAAAAAGCAGGAGTGATTACTGTAACATTGCTTCATATAAACATAAAATATCGGGTTTTGCTATCCGCTCTTCGCATGTATGTATTATTGCGTACTAAAACTTGACCCAGCAGTTGTTATCTGGACTCGTGTGTTTCTTTATTTCTCGTCTTCAGTTCCTGAACACTAATGAAACTAATTCTTCGACGCCACACCAGTTTGTTCTGCGGTTCCTCAGGGATCACTTATTGCTTGCCTACATTTTCTAATTCATATAAATGACTTATCTACTGCTGTTACCGTCAAAATTTGCTGATTTGATGGTGATGTGATTTTTCTAAAATGACTGACTGTAATCCACTCTCTCCAGGTGAATCTCGGCAACATATATTATTGGTGCCATACATAGTAAATGGAGCCAAGCATTAAACACTGTAAATCTAGCAGAGTCTCTCGGTCGAATGCAACTTGACCTCTTTATTTTCTGTATAATCAAGCCCACGAAGGTATAACATTATATTGGTACTTCGGCATTCATGGAAATAGGACTTCTGTCGTGGAAATTAAAAATAGAACACATAGCATCTAAAGCAAACAAAAACTGGCTTACCCGCGAGAAAGCCTCTCGTTAGATCTATTTTTCCTAAATATTATGCACCACTTGCATGTGACCACAAATCGAATATTAAAATGTATGGACACATGCCCAGGTCACATTCTCACAAATGTCGGAAGCTGTGCAGAATCATGCAGCTTATTTGATTTAAGGGGCTACCATCGTTGAGCTTGTGTCACTGAAATGAAAACATAGTTAAATCTCATGCCACTAGCTATCCGCCGAAAGCACACCAGCCTTTGCCTGTTCTATAAAATTTTCTACTATAAATCGGAGCTTGGCTCCCAATGAATTCAACCACCGCCCTTTATTTCTTCTCGCCTTAGCCACAAACCAAAGCTGAAACCCTATTGCAATACAGCCGCGTATGCACAATCTTATTTTCCACGAACCTGTAAGAATGGAATTCTCCACCTGCACCAAGCATCGATGATACCATTGAATTTAAAAACGTCCAAAGCACTATCGTTGCCTTATTACCGCTTTTGTATTTGTTCAAAATTGCATTTATTGTATTGTGTCGGTTCAGCGCATATCGATATTATTGTTATTATTAGTGCTAATTAAAAGTAATGTTATCCTGCTCTCATATTGTTAGCCTTATTGTTATTGATCTGAATTGAATGTCAATTTTGAATACAAAGCATTTGTCGTTTTTTCGTCTTTAAACAGCCCTTCCCCTCTGAAATATACTCTTTACCCTGAGGGTATGATAAACTAAAATAAATAAAATAAATAACTTGAGGAGTCTGCTGCACTTGATTTCAGCTGCGCTTTCTTTGTACTGCTGACATTTCTCGGAGGATTCTGATGTTCGGCAAAGTGGAGAACGTAATGTGCACACAATTTGAAACTTTTTAAAATACAAGATATATAAAATTCAATTTGCTTTTTACAGTTACTCTTATTGTAGTGCAATTTCTTCTTATCTTCTCCTGATTATGGAGCACATTTTTGTTTAGTAGCCATTATAGCGTGGAAATAATTTTTCCTTTGCAATGTGATTTTTAGATTAGAATGAAGTTTTCGTACTGTAGCTTTAAAGCTGAGGTGATGCAACGAAGGCAGACTGGCTACCACCCACAAACGGCAACATAAACTGTACAGCTTCGCATGCGCATGGAAGAAGCGCATGAAATTCACGCCCACAGGAAGCCGAATGGCTTGGGTAATCGTGCTAGCATTACCACAACCCGCTGTCTTCCATCTATTTCTCTATGTAACTTTCCGTCCGCCAAACTTGTTTTTTAGAGCGTCACTGCTGACGTCGAAGCGAAGCCAATCCACCCTCCGCTGAGAGGTCCGATTACAACACGTGTGAGCGCAATAGCATGAATAGGCCCGGCGACAAGTGCCGTTTTCTTGATCTGTTCGCTGCTGAAAACATACAGCCTTAAACGCGACATCTCGTACACTGCGAAGAGCGTGTGTACTACATCTACATCATGAAGCGTGCAGCCACAATTTGACCCTTTTGAGCCTCGCATGTGAAAGTTTCTTAACCGCAGACCTCCGGTGCTAACAATAGCATCCTTTTCAAGCACAGCATATGGTTCAGCACGTACTCTGACATTCAAAAGCGGTGAAAGGCTTAGCTATACTATTCCTTGGCCCCAAACTCGAGCTTTTTTAGCGACGTTAGCTACGGCATGGTTGAGTGCTCTCCATAGAGGTGCTCATTCGCGGCGCTGCTCCCTGTTTCATTTAAGCAAGATAGGCTTTGACGAACACCGGGGAGATGCACGTTTAAAAAGCTTTGTAGGTAGGCAAACTCATAAAGTGCACGTTAACGAGAACTCCTAATCTTACTTGGTTCTCTTCTTGCCTTTGCTCGGCATCACGGTACTAATAAAAACTACATGATGTATATCAATTATAGCTCCAAAAATAAGTCTGGAAATGCGTTGGTACCTTGTGGAATCTGCTTTTCTCCCCGGTTAACAGGTATCATTAAGCGGAATTCTAATCTAGAGGTGCACTAAAAGTGAAACGGAGCATGCAAGCTGTGGCCAAACTGGGAAAAACTTAAGTCACTTCAGGAAAAACTGCATGCTAACGCTCTCTATCAGCAGATGCCCAATAGAGAGCGAAGCGACGTCGGCAAATGCGGCTGACCGATCTCGACGATCTGATGTTCGGCAGAGGAGTTTTCAATGCTTCATACAAGGTTTATTGTTTGCCCGCATCAGAATGTCGAGCATGCGCGTGGAAAAGGCACAAAAACCGCACATCAGACATGCGCACAAGTTAATGAAAAAAGAATCTAAAAAGGCACATTCTGTTGAATAAACGCGTACAGACGTGTCACTGACACAACGATCGGACAGCTTTCGGATATAATAAGCCTCTAGAACACGCGCATGCTCGACATTCTGTTCCTATATAACCCCTGTACCACAGCATGAATAAACAGTTGGTAGTAGCGCTCGTGAACCTGTTTTTTGTGTCCCTTACTCTGTCCGTCGTCCGGTATCTTGCGCTTCCTAGTTTACAACATGGCTTGAAGCATAGGGCTTATTTTGTCAGATGTGCTAGCTGGCACTCTCTTACTCGTTTCGCAGTGAGTCATTGTGGAAGCATTCTGATTAAAGGTACTTGAACAATAAATTTGCACATGGAACACGCGATAGCAGCTGATATTGCCGTACTGCTTTATGGAGTATATATGGCAAAACTAGAATAGAGAAAAATCTCTTTTGGTTTATGGGGGTTTAACTTCCTAAAGTGACTCAGGCTATGAGGGACGCCGTATTGAAGGGCTCCGGAATTTTCGACCACCTGAGGTTCTTTAACGTGCACTGACATAACACAGTACACTGGCCTAGAGAATATCGCCTTCATAAAAATTCCACTGCCGCGGCCGGGATCGAACCCGCGCCTTTCGGGTCAGCAGCCGAGCGCCATAACCACTGAGCTACCGCGGCGGCTGGAGAAAAATCTAACTTCTGTTCAACCGATGCCACTTTAATCTCTTTGGATGCGATTCTGTAAAACTGACGTCCGGAGGCTACGTTTTTGAAAATTTTTCGGGAAATTAAAATATCAGCGGCAGAAATTTGTACAGCTACCTTTCTTTAAAATGTTCAACTGCCAAAACCTTCCATTTTGTGCCACCTTCCAGCAATAAACAATAAAGGACTAGCGAAGCGTCTAGCCCTTCCCTGGTATTCAGAGCTGTAAGTGAATTATTGCGTTATTTTTGCCTGTTTAAGACAATTTTTAAATGCAAGCATCACGTTGTTAAAGAATGCATTTAGCCAGCCATTCAGCACCCATTCAGAAGTGTAGGTGGAAGCAGACTGAAGGACCCATAAGAGCTACCAACGGTTAGCCACGGATCGAAGGTGCTTCTGACCCTTTTCGAAGCAATTATGATATCACCGAGAACTACGCAACAAGGGGAGCGAAATCTACAAATGGCTGCTTGAGCAACCATTGAAAATCGGTTTATAAAGTATACGTTCGTATTTTGTAGCACACTCAACTAAAACAGATGAAAACTGCTAGGAGTGCCGAAAACACCATTATGAACCACAGGATTATAGAAAACTAGCCTGCTTCATAATAATAATAATAATAATAATAATAATAATAATAATAATAATAATAATAATAATAATAATAATAATAATAATAATAATAATAATAATAATAAATGGTTTTTGGGGAAAGGAAATGACTCAGTATATCTCTCATATATCGTTGGACACCTGAACCGCGCCGTAAGCGAAAGGATAAAGGAGGGAGTGAGAGAAGAAAGGAAGAGAGAGGTGAAGTAGTGGAGGCCTCCGGAATAATTTCGACCACCTGGGGATATTTAACGTGCACTGACATCGCACAGAACACGGGCGCCTTAGCGTTTTGCGATGTCAGTGTGCGTTAAATATTCCGAGGTGACCTAATTCTTTATTTATATTATAACTTCGTACTTTGTCTACAGTTAGCGATGGACAATCAAGCGGCGGTACCAACATGGCCATCAACACGCTTAGGAAGATAAATGAAAGGATTGCAGTGGAACGCTGCTGGTACTACCACTCTTGATTCCATTATTAACTTGTGCCTGCCACGATGCGCGCTATGGGTTCTGACCTAGGCCCGTTCAAAAAGCGTGTGGATACTCTTCGATGCATCTTCATAGGTAACGTCTAGAAATTGTTTCAGCGGTCTGGCAAAACATTTAATCCGGACACTTGCTCTTGACAATGATATATTTCTCTTGATTTTATCATCAGAACATCAGAATATCCCCATCTCCCCACACCCACCTCTGGTGTCCCACTCTATCACCTGCCAAGAATATGGAAGACCGAACTGCGGTTTGCCGCAGTTAGCATGCGGTAAGGTGGAGAGAGGAAACCTTCTTTTTATCTTTCAGGGGAGAGTGGGGGAGACCACCAAGTGGCGGTCACAGGAAGAACTGCGTCACCTACCAAAATTGGTTCTCAGAAAGGCCAACTGCGACCTGCCACCTGCTATGTTTGGCAGGCGTCTAAGTGGAGAGAGCAACTTGTGGTGGTATGTGTGGTCAAGCATGGCAGCACACTATGAGTTTCTGATGCTACGGTATTCATAGCTAATAGAAATTAGGTGTGCAAATTTTTTATTCGTCTTTATGGTAAGCCTCCTACTCCTATGATGAGCATACAAGTAATGAGCATAACATTACAAGACTATCTGTATGGTTGTAGTTCAACGAGTACCTTAAATCTGGGAACCTTGATGCTGTAGATAGCATACGAGGGCTCTCGCACAGCTTCCTCCCTTACCGTTCGATCAAGTTGCTACGTGGCACTCGCGGCATACACAGTACACAGGGCGTACTATGTCCGCCGCTATGGACGAGGGTGGCGGTGGTTAACACTCTCAAGGTTAGTTTACACTACACACTAAATACCTCCGAAAGCAGCAGATTGCGCAACCGTCACCATAGCTCAGTCAATAAAGGAAAAAGTCGCCGTAGCTCACATGGTAGTGCACCGGACGCGAGATTCGGAGGTCATAGGTTCGGATCGCACCAGCGGCATGTGGTTGTTTTTTCTTCCTTTTTTCTCCGCTTCTATCAATCGCCAAATGCTGAAAATATACAAATTAAGAGAAAATACACCCCATGTGCTCCTTCGTTTCAGTGGCTGCTGGCCTCAGTCATTTACTCCTGTGATGGGGACTTGGTGCATTCATCACTAGTCTCGCAATCATCCAATCCACTTTGGAGTCTTCTCCAGGTGTTTATCAAGTACTTTGTGAAATTCTTCTCCATTATTACCTACCGTGAAAAAAATAAAAGCAATTACCTTTATGTTCTCTATGAAAGACATCGCGTTGAATGGACACATTGATTTCATACATTCTATAGCCTAGAATAAGCCTTAATCCTCTATTTAGTGTTTTCTCGCGATGTCTCTGTGAGTTCAATGTTTGGCTGCTCATCCTAAGGTCGTGGCTTCCATCTACGGCGGCGGCTTCTGTAGTTCTGTTGCGGCTAAATACAAAGACGCCTATGTTGTGTGCCACGCAGCGCAAGTAGAGAACCCCGGGTGTTCTAAATTCATCCGGAGCCTTACACTACGGCGTATCTCATAGCCCATATGTAGGTCGTGGAGATTGAGCTGAAATGTTTAGATGTTGATACATTATGTGTCACTCAAGGAGGGTAATCTATATACTTTAGAGCTTACAACTTCTGACCACACTACGGATGGTGTATAAATTCATTAAAATCGCTCCCACGCTGATGGTGGTGGCTGCAGCTAATTTAAACACCTCAGCGTTTGGTTCCGTCTAATGGGAAAAAAAGTGAAGTTTTCAAATTTTTACTCTGACTTAAAAGTTACCTGTGCCCCCTACACATATCAGGCCTTACGGACCAACATCGGATCAATTTCGTGGTGGAAATAACCGAGATTTCCTTTCGTGATGGGATACAAATATTGCACCGGTATGACCGCCACATATCCAGGGCTTTGGATGCTATGTTTCTGAGATTCAAATATTTTTCTATTGTTTCAGTTAATGGAGACGCTTAGGACGGCCAACAATTTCGCAATTAGTGGTTCTCTACACGCAAACTAATGTTTAAAACCGCCCTACCAGGAAAGCCTCCCCATTCCCGCTAAAAAAAAGTGAAACCGTAATTTTGACTGTCCTGTTAAGCGCTGATAAAGGTCGGCTGTGCTGAAGTGCTCGTTTGCCCATTTCCACGTCATCTTTCGTGCGGCAGCCCCAGGCCCCGCATACATGGTATCTCGTAATACACTTGGTTCGGAAAAAAATGCTCGGCTGTGCTGGCTTTTCGGCAACGATAATAAAGCGACAGCGTTAAAGACCGCGTTCAGAACAAAATCCGGTGTCGGCGTTGCCAACGTATGTGTTGTCAGCGAAAATACCAGGCATGGCTTTGGCAGGCGGTCCCCAGAGAGCAACGTAGGAGGCAGCTGGGCCATTTATTTCCCGCGACCTTGCGGGGTAATCACAATGGCCCTACCGGCTAGTGAGGAAACTGCTCCTCGTGACAGGTGGTAGTTAAATTAATTATCATTCGCTCGGGAAGAGCAACCTGCGCGATAGAAGGCCCACCGTTGCGAGTAACTGCCATCGCAGGACAGTGGCGTATCGCTTAACCGCTGCACCACTGCTAAGGCTTTCATTTGGGCTAGTTGGTTGTAGCAGTGAAACACATTGACTAGCGCAAACACAGACAGGGACCAAAGTCAGAGTAAGAGACAGGACACACGCTAGACTTGCAACTGGATCTTTTACTTGAAACACAGTACAAGAAACACGGAAATAGACCCGTCAAGTGCCAAAAGGACGTCGTATATAATATCCCCTTGCCCTGCGGCAAACGATATTTGGGGCAAACCGGGCGCTGTCTGAATGAGCGGTTGCAGGAGCCTCAGCAGAAAGTTTCAGCAGTTGCCATAGGAGGCCATCTGGCCGAACATTGCAAACTGTGCCCATACAAGCCAGCATGCATACCAGAATGGGATAAGACTGTGGCTGTAGGGAGGCTGAAAACGAAAGATGGAAGGGAGATCCTTGAAGCCTTCCACATTGCTAAGGCAGGGAAAGGCTGCGTAAGCAAACAGTCTGTGGCCTTAACAAAGAGGGAAATGCGCTATTTAGAAAGCTATGTTTCACGGTCCAGTGTGTGGTTGTTAGGTTTGCTCACACTACTTTGAGCCCATGTGTCTCCAGTGTTTAGTATTCCATTTAATTTTACAATGTTTGACAATGTTGTGTTTAGGGCTTTGTTTGATGTGTTTTTTAGGGCCATGTGTGATCAGTTTTTATGACCACGTTTATTCGGGTTTAGTGTACCATCCTATTTTGCTAAGTTTATATTGTTGTGTAGGCCTCTTTAGAGGTCCCGTTGTTTTTATATTTCTCATTCTCTCCTCCCTTTGGTGTGGTCTTCAACTTTCGGTAGGCCCTGGTGTTCCTTCCTTTATCTTAACATTGGTGCTGTTGGCACGTGTTGTTGGTCTTTCATGCAGGTCTCTCGTGCTGGTTTTAGCTCCTTGAAAAGTTTTCATCTGATACAGACCACACACCCTTTTTATGTTTAACTTTTAGATCCTCTCGTTTTTCGTTTGTGTTTCGCGCCACATTAAAGCATTCTATCAAGTTAGATTTCACTTACCTTGCATTGCTAGATGCCTTTGGGGTACTCCCGAGTGCATGCGCCTTATTCATTTTGTTCCATCAAGCTTTATTTTCTTCATCGTCATTTGACGCGACGGCAACTGATAGGTGGCACTGGTGGCGCAGAAGGAAAGTGTATAAATACTGTGTTTCAAGTAAAAGATCCAGTTGCAAGTCTAGCGTGTGTCGTGTCTCTTCTCTTACTTTGGTCCCTGTCTGTGTTTGCGCTAGTCAATATGCTTCACCGCACCACTGCTCCCGAAGGGGTATGAGGACACCCAGGGATCTATGAATGCAACGTAGGTGATGACCTACTGCATGTATGAAAATTTACCCATTAAGCTATCGCTTCGAACATTTAGGACGGAGCTTAAAGGCCCCTTCCAAGTTTTAAAATAAAGTTGCCTTCAAGCATTTTGAAAGAAGTTTGTTACATTCATAGTGCTGAGAAAGGGGATTATATCTGTGCATAGACCACGCCACAAACTCAGTTGCAAGAAGTCTGTACAATGAATCTCCAAGAAATGAAAACGTGCGCGCATATCGCTGAAGAGCTGGCGATCTACTGGGCTAATACATTGGAAAAACACTGGCGATTAATTCTATTTAATACGTTGCCTCCAGGATACAAGGCACCGTCAAGAGGCCAACTTATGGTCATCGAAATGTTACCTCAAGGAGCGGGAAGGGAAGCAGCTTGTTTTGTAGCGATAAATATATTACGCTAGCATTTCGAGCCTTCATTATGGCGGTGCCGTGGACACTGTGGCGGTATGTGCCCTGGTTTGACCATGTGGTGTGGCCATTGGTCACGCGGTTCGTCACGTGATACGGAGCATCCGCTGCTTCCGGTGGCGCGGCGTGCAACAGGTGTGCGCATGCGCCACGTCAAGTGGGGCGAATAAGAAGTAGGAACGCCCTGCGAAACGGAGCGGCGCAAGAATGACATTGCAATTAGAGTGAGCAAGTTCCACTCGGCCAGCTGCAGCTATTGCGTGACTCCAGGTTTAACCAGGGCTAAACTACAGCCAATTTTATTTTTATTTTTAATGTTCCTTGCTGAGCTACCATATTTACGCAAACACTGTTCGATTCATAACCAGAGGATATTATTCATTAAATGTGCGCCGATAAGAAATTTTGCAGTGCAGTAAGAAAGAAACTTTGCCCAGTTTACACGAAACATATGTTCCGCTTACGAAATTTAGATGTCTTTTCCCAATTTTGTATCTACTGTAGAGTACAAAGAAATCCACTTGACATCAGCCAATGACATTACAGATTGTTCGGGTTGCATAAACAAAACGGAGAAGTACGTTTAGGAACGTTAGAACTACGAGGAGCTCTATTGCTTAATTCATCAAATTTATGTAAAATTTCGGTCTATTGTTTACGTTTAAACCCAGTTCAATTGAGGAGGAAGAGGAGTTTTCTCAAATGATGGGCCCTGTCGACAGTTACATTAAATGACATAAATTAATCCTCGCACGTACCATAATTGGTATTTTTTTGCGAACCAGAAAACGTGCTGTAAATTGGTATGGTACAGATCTTTTCCAAAATATATACACTGAATTTTCAGCACGATGTCGACGTACCGCAGTTGTCAGAAACGGACACAATTTATTTTAATTTTTCGTTTTTACCGATATCCATGTTAGTGTGCTTAGAACGTCACTATTCCACGTCGCCTTCAAATTAAAAGAACACCCTTCATGCGCAATCCTGGAAAAAGTGTTTACCTTGCCTTTGCTCCTAGCCTAGTTAAATAATAATTGTCTTCCTAAGCGTCTTTTTAACATCGAAAAACAGACCTAGGAGGAGTTACGCCCACATAAAAGGCTTAGTCCACTACGATGTTCTCTCTTCTCAGCCTTTCAAGGCTATTTGCATGTTGAGAGGCTTTTTCGTTAGTCATCCTCAGCGTGTTGCTGCCGTGGATTAAGATAACGAAACTACAAAATGGGAGTTTGCAGAAGACATCTTTCTGCACGATCAGTTCAAAAAGACCCTATTATATTATGCGCCGTGGATAAATTCTTGCAAAATGACATCATGACCTCTTGCTTGCTCGTCAGGTGATCAACGTGAATTAGAGTTTATTTTTCGCACACTCGATCTTCATATTCTATTACGCCTGCCGCTGATCCCCTCCCAGTGCACTTCGGCCAGGTGATCCTGGTCCTCCGTTTTTAGATCAGGCTGATGCTCAGGCGCGTTAGAACTGCCGATGTATGGAAAAGAATAAACATATCTACTTCGCTTGATTCATTGACCTAACGCGTAGACCGCAGAGTACCTGGTGTACTCGAACCTTTTGCCGCAGGAATGATCTGAACAATTTGCTCAGTAGATCAGAGGAAGAGAAACTTACGTCGCTTGAGTTAAATATGTATGTGGACGTGTACCCGTTCAAGAGAACCTCCTCCAGCCCGCGTCTTTTATACGGATGTACAGGTTGTGCAAGGGGCATAGGAATGCTCTGCAAGCTTTTTAATACATTGTTATTATTTATCCTCTATTTTTCGTTTCCATATATTTAATATATTAAAATTCGAGTTAACAGAGTTTGCATTAGTTGTTTGCTAGGTTGCTCTCTCTTTACCGCTATTTATTGAAGGCGCTAAATGCGCAATTGAACAGCGCTCATCTTGGCTAACATTTCACGGTAAACCGGTATGAACTGGTCACATCTGGATGTGTTTTGGTATTGACACACAAATGGGGCGAGTCTACGCAAAACGACTTCACTGAAAAATTGCTTCAGTCAATACAGTAACACTGGCTGACTTTGAACTAACCTAAATCTGTCATATACTGTGGTCATTGTATCATATCTATGCCAAGTAGTTATTGAATGCCCCTGAGATTGCAGATAGTTTTTTCTTGTGTATTCGCTAAATTAGTTGAAGAACAACTTCAATAAACTTTTTTGGGAAGCCCACGATTCACCGTGAAGAGCAGCAACTAGAGAGTACGACCTGAATGTCTTTTTCTGGCAAAAAAAAATTATCTGCTAGAGAACAATATATAGAGGTTTGAAAATTTCGTGAAGTAGTCCTTACTAACCCTACGAAGTGTCCACAAAAAGCTGAAACCTTCCATAGTATTTGATTAATGAATACCTATATATTTTGACCTTGGGCAGGGCAGAGTAGCAGGCCCCGCAAGTAATTCATGAGGCATTTCATCACGTTCTTTCTTCAACCGAATGGCCTCAATGTGGCCCTGTGTCATTTCCATTTTACTTTCCAAATATTATCGTTGAAGTAACATTTTTTTTCCAGTGCAATCGAGTAGTGCTCCTTTTCATGAGGTAACAAGCCTCAAAGTGGATCTATAATTCTTGGAAATATCGTGACGTCACATGGTCGACCTCCAGAATAATCTGCTATAAACATTCCGCTCAGCTCCTGTTAGATGTTATTTTGTGGTCGAATTTGAAGTCATGTTTAACATACCGCGTATCTAGTAGGATGTGTGTTTGCAGTTCCTCTCCAGATACTTTCTGTTCACTGAATACTTTGGTAAAAACAAGTTTACGTCTGGGATGTGCCTAAAGAACATGGCAATGCCTTGATAAAAATACTTCGCACATCTGGTTGCTGGAAAATGCATTTCTCTGTTTCGTTGAACTCATAGTTCGGGCAATGATATATTCCAGTGTGCATTCTCTGCTCTACAGCCTTTGAATGTTTCAAAAGCCATCAGCCTCAAGTTCGCTGTAAAAAAATAAAAACCGGCTTTTTCCAGTAAGTGATTGCCCTAGCCCTGTGACAACCACTACAGACTTCGGAATGCTGTTGCCTCCTATACACCTTTTTTTTCTCGTAGAGAAAAAGCATGCGCCTTGCGAACCCAAAATCTCTCTGATATAACGGAAGCGCATTTTTAACAACTTTCCTAGTGAGCACTCTCTAGGAAAGAAGCAACTGTATCTTCGCTACGCAGAATTCACCCAACAGTGTATTTAAACAAGGATAGACGTTCAAAGGAGAAAAACTTCTTGTAGGCAGCCACCTCACAATTCCTCTTAAAGAAATTACAAATTTCCTTGCAAAATTGAGCAACTGAAAGCAACTGAAAGGTAGACGGTAGTAAAATCGCATCAGATATATCGAGATATTCTCAAGGGCCAAACCCAGTGCGACATCAGCATCAGATCACCTTGGCTTTAATAACAAAATACTCGAAAATTCATATGATGGTATTCATCGCATCTTGTCCGCTATTTTTTTACAATCTCTATCATCAGGCGTGATTCCGCTGGACTGGCGCCTAGCTAAAGTTGTGCCAATTTCCAAGTCTGGTGATCGTTCCTCACCACTAAATTACCGACCCATTTCATTAACTAGAACTGTTTGCAAACTTCTTGAACACGTAATTCACTCGCAGGTAATTAACTATCTTGAAGAACATAACATTATCTTTAAATATCAACATGGGTTCCGTAAAGGCTATTCATGCGAAACGCAACTTGCCGGTATCATTCAAGACATACATTCATCGATTGATGCTGGCATTCAAGTAGACTCCATATTTCTTGATTTTTCTAAAGCTTTCGACAGAGTACCTCACAACCGGTTATTAATGAAACTAGCACTGCTTAATATTCACCCTCTTGTCATTGCATGGGTTAAAGTTTTTCTCTTTTCCAGGTCTCAATTTACAGCTGTCAATAACCACAATTCGTCTTTCAGTCAAGTACACTCTGGCGTCCCACAAGGAAGTGTGCTTGGCCCCTTACTTTTCCTAATATTTATCAACGATTTACCGGATTCCATTTCTTCCCATATCAGACTTTTTGCTGATGATTGTGTAATTTATCGCAAAATTTATTCTAACACCGATTGCCAATCCCTTCAATCTGACTTGGATTCACTAACAGCATGGTGCTCAACCTGGCTTATGCAACTTAATCATTCAAAAACTAAATTGATGTCTTTTACTAACCGAATGTCTCGAATTCAAACAGCATACTCCTTAAATAATAGCTCACTCGAGCTAGTCACCACGTATAAGTACTTAGGACTTCACCTTCATACAGACTTAGCATGGAACCACCATATTAACCTTATGCTTGCATCTGCTAATCGGTCATTAGGTTTCTTAAAACATAACCTAAAGCATGCTCCTCCTCACCTCCGTGCCCATGCCTATACCACTCTAATTCGACCTAAAATCAAATATGCCTCGGCTGTTTGGGACCGTTACCAATCTTACCTAATAAATAACATTGAATCATTGCAGAACCGCGCCGTTCGTTTTATTTACTCCGATTATTCACGTAACTCCAGCATCACAGCCTTAAAGAAACGCGCAGGTCTCCAGGATTTATGTCTCCGCCGCAAAATTGCACGACTGTCACTTTTTCATAAACTTTATCATCATCCATCACTTCATAACGACTTTTTTTCTTTGCCTCCTTCGATTTTTGACCGCCGCGATCATCCCTTTAAAGTTAGGCGTTTCACGTACAGAACATTTGACTATGCGCATTCATTCTTACCACGCATAATATCTCACTGGAACACTCTTCCTTCACATATCGCAACCACCACTGATCCTGATAAATATTTTAATCTTATATCTTCAATAACTACTGCTTAACTCTTCGCATACATTGTCATTTTTTCATGGCTTCCTTTACAGGGTATGTTATTGCAGGGTACGTTATTAAATGATTTATTGCATTAGTGTTCTGTTTGTATAATTTTAATACTGCAGTAATCTTCGTTTTTTGCCGCGCTGCCATTCTTTTGATTCTTTTACTTACTTATGTCATGCGAAGTGTCTTATTTTTGCTTTTGTTGTTTTATATTTGTGGTTTTGTTTTATTCTGTTCATTTGCCTGTGCCCCCCCCCCCCCCTATGTAATACCCTCTCGAGGGCCTTTAGGGGTATTCTGTATAAATAAATAAATAAAAATAAATAAACATTTTGTCGCATAATCTGGGACCCTGAGAGAATAATTCCTATTTAGTGCAACTGGGAATAAAAAGGACACCGCCTCTCTTTTGCTATCTTTAAGAAATTCTAATATGCTTACGGCACTAAGTCTTCCTTCGGCAAGTGTGACGTGTCTTCACGAAGGGGTTTCTCCCAATAGCTTTGGTGATCGCTTTTCAGCTTCCTAAAGTTGTTTGTTAAGGCTGGATAAAATCACTGCCACATCAGCAATGACCACATCGCATTAGCAACTCAAACGCTTTTTAAGCTAGAAATGCTGTTTAGGAAAAAACGATATGACCATTCTAGCAAGACGTTGAAGATAAATTGCAGAACAATATTGAAACAATAAAAATACTGTTGCCGTTTTCAAAACTAACAAGCTGAATAATTTTGGCATCCCAACTACAAATCGCTTTTCTTTGACGAAAATCATAGGCCAGAAAAAAATCTGCAAATACCGCAGAGAGTAGATGGAAAGGAGCAGCAACTTGTAATGCTCAACATGTGAATCATTGACTCAATGTTTCACAAATGCAGTAAAATATGAGAGAAAATTTTCAACTTATTCCTTCGAGACGGAAACAATGACGATTTCATTATGACAAACAAAAAGGCAATTTTCGTTTTTGAGGATTAAATCCAGGTCTTCAACCCAAAGTGTCTGCAAGCATCGTACTACACCATTTTTCTCTGCACCACAAGGTTCCTTTACCAACAGAAAACAACTAATAAAAATATAAAAGAAGACAACTATCATGAATTGAGATCATCCCAGATAGGTGTTCCACCTTGTAGTTTTGCAGCTATGTTCGGAACGTATCAGCGATGAGGATGTGTTTCGGATTATAGAAGGTTAGTCCAAGTATGTGTCCCGGACTACGTGCACGAGTTGGTTACTTGCAGTGCAGTGACGCCCAGACATCTGCTACGTTAAGGCTGGGAACCCTCGCGTTTTGAGCTCATTGTAAAAAGCAGAGTTGCCGTAGAGATCGAACCCGCCCCTGCGTGAAACTCCACCGCAAAAAAGGAGCACCCAACGATAAATCTGAGAACAAATATAGACATGTCCCATTGTAACGACGCTTAGCGCATATTGTTGGCTGCACTGGTAGGTAGATGGGCGTTTATTTCAGACGGAAGCAAACCGTTCATCTTTGGTGACGGCATTAAGGTACCGTAGCTCTAACAGGAGCGTAGAGAGAGATTTGCCAACGCGGGAAAATCAAGTGGTTACTGCAGCACATGGTTGCCCAAAAATGACACAAAGCGGCTGTTCATTGTGTGATGTTTTGAAGAATGAAACGCAAACATACCACGCTAAGGGAAAACACTAACCCAGGGTGATCTTATGGAGAAACCTACGAGCTGCCAAAAGAGGTACATGGACAATAGTTTTGCTCAGCATAGAGTCTGTGTAAAACAGTGTGTGGTAAGAAAAACACGCGTGCAATGTGTGCGTAATAATATGGTGAGATGTACGGCGAGCGCCTGACCCAGCGGACAGTGGCGCCCAACAAGGACAAACTTTCTACGTGTTCGCTTTGGGTACTGACTGCAAGCATTTAATAACTACAAGCGAAGGGCCCTCAGCGTCGCCCAACAAAGGTTTCAGGAGCACAAAGCAATCAAGGTGCCTTCCTTGCTTGACAGCAGGGAGTATCGCTTAGTGTTCGCTGAAAAAGCATTTAAGAAGATAAGACGATTTGGTAACCTCTTAAGCACTTTCGGTATCTTCGTAAAGGACACATAAATTGTCTCTGGATTCCCATGCACAATCTGCATCCAACTGAGTTCATTCCAGTGAAGAATTGCCTTAGAGCTAATGAAGTATTTTCCATCCCAACCAATAAAAACAGATTCTATTGCTAGGATATCATAATAAACGCTATTTAGAATTACCCCATGCTTCTCCTCATTCCGAAACTGCAGTTGAAAAGGGGACTTCGATGGCGTTTTTCCGGACACCAGTAATAAGGTATCGCTGCAGCTCATAAAGCCTAGCTCCTTGTAGTAAACTAACTTCATTCATCCCAAAGTGTGAGGACGGGAATCACGTGACGTTGGGAAAAAAAGTTCATGGCAGCTATCTTCCAGAGTAGACGGCAGGTGGCTACACCGCACAGCCTTACTGCGACGTTTTAGGCCCTGCCCATCACAGGGAGTTCTCCCTACGTGTCTCAGCTAGATAACGCCGTCTCTCATTGCTCTAGCATGACGAATAGCAAATTCTTCGAGGGCCTGTGCACGTAGCATTGAAAGAGAATGTTTGAAGTTTGGCTTGGTATCATAATTACCATCAGCGCAGTAAATTAGTGGTTTTTGTATAACGGGGAGCAAAATTAGCTTTCTAAAGCTACACATATACCAAGGACCCACTCAATATATAAGTATATCGAAATCAGATAACGGCAATGTACCGGCCACCACAGCCACTCAAACTTAAAGGCCTGTTGATTCTACTCATCTTAGTGCCATGCAACACGAACAACACACCAGCAAGGTGACCACGACTGCCGCTCTCTGGCATTCAGCAAACTTGCGGTGAAACTCAGCAACATTTTTTATGCAAGTTTTTCATTACAGTGGGAAATGTTCGACAAACACGTTGTGCACATCTCAGCCGAGAGAACCACGGTTTTTAACTGTTTTATATAGATTTTCCCACAAGAAGTTACCGTACTCTTGAATATATATTGGAAGCTCTACACGCAAATCATTTATTGAGGGAGTTGGTTCCATGTGATTAAGTCGTGAAATCAATCTGCGCTAACCCCAGAATTTCAGCAAGCTACAACCGCTCCTTCATCGAGTCGCATCATTTGCTCAACTTCGGGCGGAGACGAAAGCTAAATTAAAATTAACGGAAAAAATAGAAAATTGGTACAAGCATTTTCAATTCTCCTGCGCACGCTCCTACTTCGCAAATTCTGCTACGTTTTGCCGAGCTTCCGTATGGGGGCGTTCCTAGAGTTGTCTCATTTGTGCTACGCAATCCGCTGCTCGACAGCAAAATTACCACGTTGCTTGCATGGATGCCGTTGTGGCCAGCTCTTCTCGCTACTGCACGTGCTACGAGTTTTCAGTTGAACTGCGCCAAATGTCAACAATAGGGTGAGTACTCCCATACCGGAACCATCACTGGAAGTCATCTTATTAAAATGACTTCTGAATTTTTTTTCATTTAAACACTTGCAGTTATGCACTTGCTCCAATATTACCTGAAACTGTTTTGCAAATGTTTCAAGATAGTTCAGGACTATGCATTTTATGCCTTCTTGGAAGTGTTGTGTCAGCAGAAGCTGAATTTTCTTTTCTCTTAGTCTGCGCCTTCCGAGAAAGTGCATTCCATAGCATTTGCTTTTGTCTTGTACTGGGTAGGTTTTCTGAACACGCATTCTATTTTTTCTAGTGCATCAAGATGGCACTGGATGCTAACGTCGAGCAAGGTCTGCACTATACATTACTTCCAAGATCTTGCTCTCACATACTTCCAAAACGTCACGTGTTTTGAAAAATAACGTAAGGGTAATTGTGTTTGTCGAAGATGTTTTGCTGCAGACCCGACAATGTAACGGGGAATATATCAATGACTGAACAATGAGCTCAGTTTAAAGAGGGTAAATGGATTGTCTAACTGACATATGTGCAAATTCCAGCGCCTATAGCACGGTGTCGTTTGTCGCACAGCTACGCCGTTGCTAAAGCTCATTTGAGCGTTAAATTTCTGTTCGTCAATTTCTTGATTGAAAAGAAAATATTTGGAGAGCAGCTGCTAACTTTCAGTTCAGTCGCTGTGAAAGGCGCTCAAGGGCTTTAGACACTCATCTCCTAGCGCCACGCAATACGCATGCAGGGGCCCATTTTTCTGAAGAGATTCAATTTGTCACCCTGCATGAAACCTCACATGCTGCTTGTTGATAATAAAAAAAAGTCCACTCTTAAGAGCTCTGAGCGTCCTTGTCACTGACAAGCCCACCAACTTACAATGTACGAAGGGCTGCTTTCAGACGGCTTTAGTTGAGCTTGATGCCTAATGCAATACCATGATTAGACAGCCTACACTCTGTGACCAGAACCGCTTGGAACGCTAGGGTGAATCGTTAAAAATGCGGATGGAGCTCATCATGAATTCTAAATGACCGGAGTCTGTGCTAGTTCAGGAGGCGTTATCAACACTGCATTAGTATAGTTCATGATAGTGCCAGTTAATCTCCTAGCCCTGATAATTTGCCGCTTGTGTTTTTGCAGCGCTCTGCCGCAATCATTTCGGAGTTACTTTTTGTGCTTTCAGAAAAGCACTGCTGCCATCAAAACAGCCGATTGAACAGAAGCCCGCTCTAGTTGTTCGCATCTTTAAGAAAGACGACAGCTCCTCGTGTCCATGCTGTAAGATGTTGCAACACATTATTGAAGAACATATTATTAATTTTATTCAAGAGCACTCTGTAATAAGCGATTTTAAGCGTTGATTTAGGAAGGTACTTTCAACAGCGGTAAAATTAGTTACAATAGTATATATTTTTGCAAGAAGAGTAAATATCCTTATTAAAAATAGTCGCCATCTTTATAGCCTTCAGCAAAGCATTTGAAAAAGTTAATAACGAAAAACTCTTTAAGAACAGAAAAAATTAATCCTCCAGGTATATTTATATCTTGGATTGCAGATTATCTTAACAATAGAGTGCAGTTTGGTTTACTCGATGAATGCAGCTCCCGTCAACCCCACTAAACTTTCCTGCGTCCCAAATAAATGTCTTAGAACCATTATTATCTTGGGCTTTTTATCAATGATATTGCTAATGTTATTACGACAGTAACACATAGATGATTGCTAGCTGATGATTGTGGAGTATTGTATCCAGCTTTGTGTACTGCGGGTCAAAATTAACTTGATCTGAGTCTAGAAAATGCGATTGATTGGAGCAGTGAGCCTGCTGTGTTAGTTAAAAGTGAGAAAAAGAGTTTCGCTCTAAATAACACATAAAAAGAATTCAATAAACTGCATGTATACTCTTTCATCTACACTAAGGCATATTAATATGCACAAATAACTAGGCGTAACAATAAATAACAATGTTAATAGCTACAAATAGCTAGGTGTAACAATAACTAACAATCTTTCCAGGAATTAGCACATAGAGAACATGTTCGCTTGGGCTTGGAAAGCTATATTTCCTGAGACATGCACTTTGAAACTCTACTTCAAACGTAAAAATATCCACACATAACGCATATAACCGGACAAACCTCGGATATGCTTTGGAAGTGTGGGATCCATTTACTAAACTTAACAATAACAAAATAGATAGGGTTCCAAGAAGAGCTGTTGAGGTTATTTATTTCTGTTATAAAATCCGCGACTCACCCTCTTAGCATTTAGCGGCTAAATGTATTCAATCACTTGAAAGGCGAAGAAGAAAACACCGTTTCGACTTTCTGTATTCTTTGATTAACCAGAACTTCGCTTTGGATCCTGCTCAGTAAATATCCTTTTTGCTCACCCGACATACTCGGCATCATCACATTCACACACTAAAACCGTATTTTGAAAAAACAGACTGTTTAGAACAATATTTTTTTTGGCGACAATGCCCATTAGATCGTGTTATGACGCTGTGTTAGTTTAATCACACTTGTCACATTTTTGTTATGCATATTTGGATTGTTTTGTTCAGTATGTTATTGAAATACATTTATCGGTACATGGCTATTAAGATTGGACCCTAGGAACGGTCATCAGTACGTACTTGAACATAATTAAATAAAAGTAAAAATATTTCTAAGAACGATTACATTCACTTCGTACTCTATGTTTGCTGCGTTGGCTCGCAATCTTCATGCTGACATGGGACATTTGCTGGCATTTCTTTTTAGAGCATAAAGCGAATACATCTCACAGACACTGGATAAGTGAATGCGTGTACCTGGATCGTATGCTATGGAACTGTATCCTAGGGGCATTTAACAAGTATTAGTTCAATATACGACATATATGACTTATGATGTTATTTAACAAAGTTATTGAAAGGACAGATATTATTACTTCATTGAGTGAACCAATACTCAGTGAATCCTCTAGTAAGGAGGCTGTTGTCCATGTATGGGCGCGAAATGCAGATTCCTCCGGCGAAGGATTGAAATGATAGCCATGATAGGCGCTCTTGAGAGCTCCATTTATGGTTGATTCATGATTAAGGGTGGAGAAAGCGGTGGCATAAGAGCAAGAAAGAGATTGAAAATGAGCTAATACTGTTATTTACTGTACAGGCAGAAAACGAGAAAATGAGAAAAACAAGATAATTACACTGAAAAAGTAAGGCTAGAAAGCGCATAACGCTCAGGCAAGGCGACTGATGCGTGTAAAAATCGTGGTTGCGAAGCCTGGTGGACCTGTAGAATCTTAAAGCACTGCACATGATCTGCCTTACCTGAAAGCCTCGGCGCGGCTTGGTTCGTAAGCAGTGCCGGGCCGAGTACTGGAATGTTTGCCGGGTCTGGGCCGGGCTCTGGCTTTGGGTTGAGGGCGCGGGCCGGGCTCAGGCCTTGTAAACTGACCGGCCTGGGCCGAGATCAAGCTTGTGTCCCGCTTAAGTTCCCATGCTCATCAGGTGATCAATGTGAATAAAATTTTATTTTTCATGCGCCGCTCATTCGCATCCTTGTACCCCTGCCACTGGGCAGGAGAACAAGTGCACTTTGATTGTGTGAAACCGACCTTAGATTTTTCTGTTTGCCCTTTACAGATCAGGCTGATACTGCGGCATCTTAATCTGCCGACGTGTGGAAAGGAATAGAGGCTCCAGGCTACTCCTCCCCTTCCGTTGAGCGAGGGGTGAGGGAGAAGGAATTAAAGCCTACCAAAGGCTCCGTATACAACCAGCATTAACAATTATATCAAAATTACCGCAAAAATTTAGTGCCAATTAATCTGGTATTGGTTGTAGCTCCCTTGAGGAGTTACGAGAAAAAAAAAAGCAGACCAATATGGCCGAGAATTTGGCGACCAGGCGGTGGGCGATTCGTATCTCTGATCGGCTAGAGAGCGAGCGGCCTTGTACCGTGAAATTACTTCTCACTACAGAAGCCTAGCCCGTAAGTAGCATTCATCCGTTACAACCAGGCGCCTTTATTCACCCCGTGTGTCAGTTTGGTGTGACCTCATAAGAAACATTAAGCGCAGTAAATTTGTGATTTTTTATCCCGCGGAGCAAAGTAACGTTATTAAAGCCATATATACACAGGGCTCCCTCAATATATACGTACCTCAAAAATTAGAGAACAGCAATGTACGGCCACCACCGCCACTCAACCATAAGGCCTGCTCATTCTACTTGTCTTAGCGCCATGCTACGCCCACAACACACAAGTATGGTGACCTCGACTGCCGCTCTCTAACATTAAGCAAATTTATGGTGACACTCAGCAAGCTTTTTTATGCGTGAACTTCATTTACTGTGGGAAAGTTTGGACAAACGTGTTGTGCATAATAAAGTAGAGCGGAACATTGCTTCTATCTGTTCTATATAGATTTTTTTCCACAAGAAGCTACAGTACTTCTTTTCATAGGTATTGAGAGCCATACGCCAAACTGAAAATAATAATGTTCTTAACAGTCACCTTTTTTTTTCAAAATACGGTGTTAGTGTGTGAATGTGATGATGCCGAGTACGTCGGGTGAACAAATGAACAGATAAAATCTATCATTGGTACAAGCCTTTGGTGTTGTGCCTCGCGCGCTCCCTCATCGCAATTTTCGCAATGTTTTTCCGAGCTTCCGTATGGGGGTGTTCGCAAAGTGTAGACTCTCCTGCGCTGGTGATTCCGCTGTTACACAGCAAAATTACCACATTGTTTGTATGGCTGCCGTTGTGGCCAACACTTTTCAATACTGCACGTGCTACGTGTTTTCGGTTTAAATGCGGCAAATCTCAACATTTAGGGTGAGCGCTCCCAAATCAGAACCATCATTAGAAATCATGTTATTATAAGGGCTTCTGAATTTTTGAATTTAAAATCTTAAATTTATACGCGTGCTACAATATCGCCTTGAACTGTTTTGAAGACGTTTCAAGATAGTTCACGACTAGGCATTTTATGTCTTCTTGGAAGCGTTGTGTGAGCCGAAGCTGAATTTTCTTTGCTCTTATTCTGCGCCTTCCAAAAAAGCTGCAATTCAAAGCATTTTATTTTGTCTTGTACAGCACATAATTTTTGAACACGCATTTATTTTTCTTGCGCATCAGGGTGGTACGGGATGCTGACGTTGCACAACGTCTGCACCATGCATTCCTTCCAAGCTCTTGCTCCCACATACTTCAATATGTCAAGTGTTCTGACAAATAACGTAAGAGTAATATCTTTGCAGACGATGTTTTGCTGGAGACCCAACAATGTAACGGGCCATATATCAATGACTGAACAATCAGTTCAGTTCAAAGAGGGTAAATTCATTTTCCAACAAACATATGTGCAAATTCCAGCGCCTTCAGTGAGGTGTCGTTTGTCGCAAAGCTGCGGCGCTGCTACGGCGCATTTGAGAATTCAGTTTCTCTTTATCAGTTTCTTGATTGAAAAGAAAATATTTGGAGAGCCGCTGCTAGCTTTCAGTTCAGTCGCTGTGAAAGGCGCTCAAGGGCTTTAGACTTTCATCTCCTTGCGCCACCTAATACGCATGCAGGAGACCATTTCAATGAAGGCATTCAATTTTTCACCCCATATGAGGCCTCACATGGTGCTCGTTGAGAAATAAAACGCACTCTTAAGTGCCCTGTCACTGGCAAGCCCACCAACTTCCAAGGCACAAAGGGCTGCTTTCAGGGTGCTTTGCATGAGCTTGATGTCGAATGCAATACCATTCTTTGACAGCTTGGACTCTGACTAGAACCACTTGAAACGCAATAGTAAATCGCTGAAATAACAATTCGCCGGTTCATCTTACCATGAATTCTAAATGACGCGAGCCTGCACAAGAGTTGAGTTGAGGTGTTGAATGCTACAGGTGGGGTTAGTCTTGCTTATTCTGGCGGAAAATGCTCCACCGTTGCGTCTCTTCAATGTTAATAATGTCCTAAAACCTGTCGCATCTACTCCTCTATGCGCACAGTCTTTTATAATGGCACACATTCCTCTCCCGCAGTCACCATGTATGCACAGAGTCACTCCACAACGTCCACATCACAGTCCACTCCAGAAGTCACCATCTATGCTCATATTAAGTCACAGTAGAACATAGGCCATTGTAGTGCCACAATCCATACACACATTCACTCACAGTATAACATAGTCCACTCCAGAAGACACCAACTACGCACACATTCAATCACAGTAGGCCATAGTCTGTTGCTGCTGTCACCATTTAGAAAGAAGATCAGTGTCCTGCAGAAATGTTAAAAGAAGGCGTGCAGCCTCCCTTCGGCATGTCTGGTTTCCACTCGGGTAGACAATGTCGTGAAATGTACTGTGACGGGTTCCTGTCTTCTTGAAGGAAGCGAACATCACACACCTTTCCGCGTTGTACTCTGGGCAGTTCCTAATATAATGTTCGATATCACCGCACACACCACATAAAGAGCAGAGCGGAGACGATGCTATGCCCGTCTTATGCATCCATGCATTAGTGCGAGCAGAGGCCGTGCGAATTCGATATAGAAGGGTCGCCCGAGCTCTTTTCAGTCCCTTGGTCACACATGGCTTGTGAGACGCACTCCACAGGGTACTGAAATGATCGAGCACCATTTTCCTGTAGAGACTTTCCATCTTGAGGTACTTTTTTTGATGGAATCCTTGAGAGAGCTTTATGGGCGAGATTGTCTGTCACCTCATTACCGTTGACTCCTATGTGAGAGGGCACCCATTGGAAATGTAGAATGAAGCCTCTGCTATGCAGATTCTGCACCAAGCGCAGGGAGCTTATAGACAAGGAATAATTAGGGAATCTGCGCTCGAGCCTTTGAAGGGCAGAATTTGAATCAATTAGGATGACAACAGGTTGAGCCGGACAAGACCCTAACTTCCGTAAAGCCACCTCAGTAGCAACAGTTTCGGCCGTTGTGTAGGATACGACAGCAGTAAACCGTACGGACCACTTACAGTCCAACGAAGGAATGTAAAAAGCCGCGGCGCTAGCTTGTTTGACCTTGTCCACTGAACCATCCGTGAAAATCTGAAAATGACGGGCATACTCTGTTTCCAATTGTTCAAGTACGAGCGAACGCGTTGCTTCCAAAGGAGAGCTGCGCTTTGCGCTTACATGGTGAATTGTGACCTTACAGTCGAGGGTCAGAAAAGACCAGGGGGGTTTCAACCGCTTCCTTGGCCTGCGCACATTAAGGCCTAAAGAAATAAGAGTATTGATTGCCAAGTAGGCCTTCGACTCATATCTCTTGCAGAGCCGCTGGAGAAGGGAACGCCCAGCTACCGTCTCTCCTAGGTGGCCAAGATGCAATAGTAGTCTCTGAGAAGCGACAAGGCTAAGAGGTTTCGATAAAGACTCATGAAGTACTGCCTTATTCGCAGCCACCCGAGGAACTCCAATGGCTCTTCTTAGGCTCTTTCTGTGGACAACTTTGAGACGTTCAAGTTGTGATGCCGAGAGAGAATTTAAAGGTAATTTATACATTATGCGACTGACCACCAGCGTCTCATGAAGTTTGATCATTGAAGAAGGATGGCTGCCCCATTGCTCACGTGCAATTCTACAGATCACATTGAGACGAGAAGATACAGATGAAACAATCGCGTCTACAGCTTTACGCCACTGTAGACGGGAGTCAATAACGGCGCCCAGGAAACGCGTTTGGTTGAATTGACGGATTCAAGAGGGGCTGAGGTCTATATTCAACCATGCTTGACGTCTTCCTACACCTGGAAACAGAACCAAGCCGGATTTTTCCACTGACAGAGACAATACCACACCTTGAAGGTAATCTTGTGCCGAAAGTAGACCCTGTCGAGCTATCAGGGCTAATCGCTTGTGTTGGTAGCCAGTCATTCTAATACAGATGTGGTAAGCATATATTGACGTACGCACTTGCCGGCATTGTTTTTGCAACGAATCGAGAAGGCCAGCAGTTACGACGTTAAAGAGCGTGGGGAAAAGAACGCTTCCTTGAGACACACATCGTGATAGAACCATTTCGGTGCTTAAGCTACTACCTAACCGTGCACGAACTGTGCGATCACTTCTAAACTTGTAAATAAATCTTAACATACGGCCATGTATGTCCATGCCTTGCAAACTGTTTAGAATTGAGCTCTGAAGCACGTTGTTGTAAGCTTTCGCAACGTCAAGAACAATGGCTAAGGTGGAAAGGTCGAAACATTTCTGGTGTTCAGTATGACTCACCAAGTCGAAGACGCTATTTTGGGCACTAAGACCTCGGCGGAGTACCTTCATGCATGTTGGGAGTGCCTTGCTGTCCTCTAGCCACCACGATAAGTGTTCATTTACCAGCTTCTCTATCAACTTAGCTACAGAGGAGGTCAATGATACTGGGCGATATGAAGCAAGGTCCGTCATGTCTTTGCCAGGCTGCAGTTCTGGAACTACAATTGCCACCTTCCATGACGGAGGAAAATCACCAGTCTCCCAAACTCGATTGATGAAGTTGAGGAGCTCCTTCCTGAGTTCCAAGGGCAGATTATTGAGCATTTGATTGGTGATGCCGTCGGGACCTGGTGCACACCGGCGCCGCGGGCCACTCAGCGCAGTCTGAAGCTCACGAAGCGTGAACGGGACGTCCATGATAGACCTGGAGGAAGCAGGTGGTGTATATATTTCTATTCCAGAATTAGCACGTACGGGTGCGTCTGCACATTCCTCTGCCAAGCACATAATAGGTTTTTCCTTGCGTATTGTAAGAGCTTCAAAAGGCTTCGAAGAGGGAGTTCCTCCGGGAAGGCTGCCAATAACTCGCGATATTCTCGTAATCGGTGAGAACACAGTCAAACTAGCGCAGAATGAGGCCCATTGCGACCTGTACAGTTTGTTCGTGTGCCGTGTAATGGTATAATTCAGCCTATTGAAGGCCGTCTTCAGTTCCCTGTCGTCCTTAATCCGCATGAGTTGGCGCTTCGCCCTTCTCGCTGCGCAAAGGTTCCTCAGTTTTAAATCCGGGGCCAGAGAAGGATCGGGTAACTTGACCGCCGTCGTTTCTACCAGCTTACTAGAAATCATTTTCTCAGTAACATCCCCAGAAACACGTTCTAGGTGCTCTCTGTACTTGTCCCAGTTGAACACATTGCTACTCTTAGGACCATGCATACGAAAGTCGGCAGGAAACACACAAATCGGATAGTGATCACTTCCCATGCGGTCAGGCACTGTTGACCACCTTACACGGACGTCAGGTGAATGCAATGTCAGGTCTATAGCTCTTGCTGAAGCTGGAGGCCGGAAGAAAGGGGGGTTTCCGTCATTGGCAACACACAGGTCCAAACTTTCAATAACGTCTACGAGTTTATGTCCACGGGAATCCGTGTTCCTGTCACCCCAGACGGCATGATGGGTTTTGATATCCCCGCAGATGATTCGAGGAGTTGGGCAGTGGTCGCAAAGCTTCTGTAGAAACAAATCCAATGCTCCCTTCTGCCGCGGGGACAAGTACACGGATGCAACAGAAAGGGTTCGAAAGCCGAGCTGTATTCTCACAGCCGCTACCTCAATGTCATCCGTGCAAAGATCGGCAACGCTTAGCGAAACATGTGGAATTTTTCTTCTTATGTAAAGCGCGGCACTTCCTGCAGGAAATGACTTCATGCTGCATTTTTATGGGCGACATATCCAGTCAAACATCTCCCGCTTGGCAGGCCAGCTTCTAACAGGGCCAATACTGGAACACAAGTCTCTTTAAAGAATTGTTTTAGTTCAGCTAACCGACTTAAAATCCCAGCGCAGTTTCATTTCAATATAAACGGCAGTTTTTGGTGCATATTAGATCCACGAGGTTTAACCACATTCATATTAGATCGGAAAGAAGTTCGCTCCGAAGGTGGTAATTAGGGACCCAAAAGTAAGCACCAGCTGCAGGAAGTTCTTCAGGTTACCAGGCACCATCGCTGGAACATGTGAACGCAGGGCCCCAAACAAAACATACGAAGAAGGTCAGACATACTTGGATTTTTGAGCTCCTTATCTTGCGCAATGTACTCACAACATCGACAAAAGATGCCGACGGGGACACACTCTTGGCCGCAGTAGCTATTTTTTTTTCACTTGTGCATATGAGAGTCCCCCTTGCCATCGAGTCTGGCTGTGATGCGGTCGCTCAGGAGCATGGACACTCTTTGCTGGAGGTCGAACAACCGACTCGCACGTATTGGACCTTCGCGTCTTGCTGGACTCAGGTCTCTTGGCGACATTGTTGGGTAACGCAACAACATCAGGCTCCAACACTGTGAACTCGTCTAATCCTGGGAGAGGCGTCTCAGTCGCAGTGTGTTGGGTTTTGGAACCAGCAATAAAGGATATTCGATGGTGCAGAGCGCTCACACAGGAGGGGCAGCCTCCGAAACTCGCTGGATGGATCACCACCGCAATTGGCGCAAGCAAAATCGGCCTTGCAGTTTTTAAAGTCGTGGTCGCCTCCGCACCGCTTACAGCGTCGATCCTTTGTGCAAACTTTGGCCACGTTCCCAAACGGTTGGCATCTAAAACACTGCGGAGGAACTTCAGTGAAATCGGCAACTCCGTGTTTTGTTAATTCCAGATCAATTTTTTCGGGCCGCTCTGAGTTGGAAGCGAATGTCAACACGATAGAGTTGGTAGGTTTCGCAGCCCATTCTTTTCCTGGAGACTCCACCCGACACACAAGCCGTTTCACGTGCAGCACACCTTGTGGTTTCAGATAATCAAGTAGGTCGCGTTTTGAATACCACTTTGGTGCACCCTTAATAACACAGGTGTTCTTCATGTAGGAATGGGGCAACCGCACGTTACCTTTGATGCCAAAAATCTGAGAGCTCTGCAGGAGCTTGTCAACCTGCTCTTCAGTCGAGACATCCAGCTGAAGAGCCGCGTGCATGGTGAACCGACTACAAATCGGAGCTGATCCCAGCAGTGATTAAATGGCCGCGAAAAGTAAGATGGGATTCCTCTCTCTTAAATCGACCCCTTTCTCTGTGGGCTCAACCACTACCGGGATCCCGAACGTTCGTTGCTTGCGATGACTCACCAACTTGAAGCTATCGTTGTCTTCGTCAGCCATATCGGCCACTGACTCCTCACCGTCCACGATCATTGACTCATCCCCACTGAACGATGAGGTATCGCAGGACGGGTGGTCGTCTCCATGTTCTGTTGGCTCCACAGCCAGAGAAGCCATGGCCGCCTTTTCCGAGCCAGCTTCTTTAGATTGGCGTGGTCCCTTTAGGCTTGCAGGCGCTGGAGCAGCCGTACTCTTCCCATAGGAACAGTACTGCCTTGAAGATGCTGTCATCCTCGAATATTCAAACAAAACTAGGTAAATTCGGCAAAATCAGGTAACGAACCTGAGCTGAAGTGACAGTAGGTCGAACAACGTCTTCATCTTTTTTCTCCCCTGCACAAGAGCAGGAGGATCGTATGAACACCGCATCAGTATAGATCATGAGAGTGCGGAATAGTCTCCTGGCCCTAATAATTGACCGAATGTGTTTTTGTCGCGCTATGCCGCAATCATTTCTAAGTTACTTTTTCTCCTTTTCAGAAAACAACTGCTCTCAACAAAACTTCAGATTGAACGGAAGCCCGCTCTAGTTGTTCACATCTTGAAGAAAGACAATTGCTCTTTGCACAAAATTACCTTGAGATTTCTCTTGTGCATGCTGTAAGATATTGGAACATATTATCGCGAACCATATTAATAAGTTTCTTCAAGTACACTCTATGAAGCGATTTTCAGCGTTGAGTTAGTAAAAGCTTTTTCACAGCGATAAAAGTAGTCTAGTACATATTTTAGCTCAAACAGTACATATCGAAGTTCAGATTTACGCCGTATTTAGGGACTTCAGCAAACCATTCAGAAATGTTAATAACAAACACTCCTTAAAAACAAAAAACGTTATTCCTCCAGATATTATGATATTATGAATTTCACGATATCTTACCAATAGAGGGCAGTTTGCTTCACTCGATGAGTGCACCTCCAGTTATTTCCGAGTCACCTCTGGTGTGCCCCAAGGAGGTGTCTTAGGAGCTTTGTTTCTTTCGGCTTTTTATCAATGATATTGGTTACCTCAGGAACACATACGCTTGATAGCTGATGATTGTTTAGTATTTTGTCAAACTGTGTGTACTAGCGGTCAAAATTTGCTAGTGAGTCTAAAAAATGGGCTTTCATGGGTGAGCGAGTTCGCTGCATTTGTTAACACTGAGGGAATAGTTTCGCTCTAAACAAGACATAAAATGATGCAATAAACTGCATGTGTACTCTTGCGTCCCTATTGAGGCACATTAATAGCTACAAATCATTAGGTGCAAGATTGTTAGTTATAACAATCTTTCCTGGAATTCGAACATATAGAATATATGTTCGTCCGTGTTTAGAAAGCTGTGTTTCCTGAGGCATGAACTTAGAAATTCTACTTATAACGTAAAAGTAATGACATATGACGCATACATAAGGCGAAAGCTCGGATATGCTTCGGAAGTGTGGGATCCATTCAGTAAACTTACCATTAACAAAATAGAGAGGGTTCCGAGAAAAGTGGTTCGGTTTATTTCATCGAGGTATAAAATCCGCGATTCCCCACTCAGCTTATAGCAGCAAAATATATTGATTCACTTGAAACGCCAAGGAGAAAACACAGTCTCGACTTCCTTTATTATTCGCTTAACCAGAAGTTCGTTTTCGACCCTATTTAGTACTTGGCTGCTTATCCACCCTACATACACAGCATCATCACATTCACTCACTAACAGCGTATTTTGGGGAAACTGACTGTTTTATATGCTTGTTTTGATTAGAATCGTGTTATGCCGTTGTCTCAGTTTAGTCACAGTGGTCACATTTTTCTTATGGTTTATTTTATTCTGTATGTAACTGAAATACATTTATCCATACATGGCTGTAATGCTTGGACCGTAAGAAGGGTCGGCAGCATGTACTAAAGAATTGATTAAATAAAAGCGAAAATATTTCCACGATCTATTACACTGAGTTCGAACTCTGCTTGCTGCGTTAGATCGCGTTCTCTATGCCTACATGAGACATTTCTTGGCTTTTATTTTCACAGCAGCAAGATAATGCAGGCGTCACGTACTGGATAAGCGAATTTACGTGAATCGTGTACCATGGGACTGTCTCGTTGGGCCATTTAGCAAGTATTAGTTCAACATAAGATATATAGAACTGGTGCTGTGATTTAACAAAGTTAATGAAAAGACAGACAACATTACTTCATTCAGCGAAGCAATACTTGCCGAATCCTGGAGTAAAGAGATTTTTTGGCGATATATCGGCGCGAAATGCAGATTCCTCCAGCGAGGGATTGAAATGTTAGCCATGATAAGCGCTGTTGAGGGCTCCATTTATGCTTCCTTCATAATTAGGGGTGGATAAAGCGCTGGTAAAAAAAAAGACATTAGATTAAAAAGTAAACTAGTTCCATTCTTTACAGCACAGACCGAAATAGAGAAAATGAGAAAAAGGCCGCCACCGTTGAAAAAGACGTTGAAGTAACGAACCTTAGCTGTTTGGTTTACTAGAATTGATTTGAATGATATTAAAGGGAGGTACACCGATGGAAATATGAATTTGGCCGCCCGGCGTTCTCGGAACTATCCGAGTATGTCGGATATCTTGGACTTATTTCCAACAGCTTCTTCGGCCATTTGTAAGACACCGATGGTTTCGGGTCATCCATGTCCTTCTTCAAACACACTGTAGTAGTTAATGTGAACAAGGAAGGGATGGGAGGGCACAACCAATTTAAATGGCCGCAATCTTGGGTTCTAGAAACAGAAACTACGCCGTCATTTCGTCCCCTGACGTCTATCCACATATTTCCAACTCTATCCACGTTATTGGACCGTGACGTCATCATTGGCATGCGGCAGGTGGTTGTTTCTACAATCCTATTGTACATGGCGCTACAAGTCTCAATGCCAGAAGTGTTGTTTTCTAGTTGCTGCCACAGATGGCGCTGTGATCTCAGGTTTGTAGCAGACACCACGAAATCTCGAAACGAAAATCTCTTGAAATAAAATAAATTCGTTGAAAAAAGAAATGTTATAAAGCGCATAGCGCTCAGGCAAGGCGACAGATGCACCTCCAATTCGGGGTTGCGAAGCCTGGTGGATCTGTGGAATCTTAAAGCACCGCAGAGGCTCAGGCTTACCGGAAAGCCCGGGCCCAGCTTGACCCGAGGGCAGTGCCGGGCTGGGTACAGAAATTTTCGCCGCTGCTGGGTCGGGCTCTGGCTTTGGGTTGAGGGCGCGGACCGGGCTCAGAACTTGTAAGCTGACCAGCCTGAGCCAAGATAAAGCTCGTGGCCCGCATAAGTTATCATGCTCCTCAGGTAATCTATGTGAATTAAATTTTATTGTTCGTGCGCTGCACATTCTCATTCTTGTACTCCTGCCACTGGGCAGTAGTACAAGTGCACTTTGATTCTGTGATACCGGTCTTAGATTTTTCTGTGTGCCCTTCACAGATCAGGTTGATACTGCGGCACCTTACATCTACCGATGTGTGGAAAGGAATAGAGGATCCAGGCTACTCCTACCCTGTCGTTGAGCGAGGGGTGAGGGAGAAAGAATTAAAGCCTACCAAGGGCTCCGTATGCAGTCAGCATTCACAATTATATCGAAATTACCGCAACAAAAAATTAGGGCAATTTAATCTGGTGTGGGTTCTGGCTGCCTTCAGGAGTAATGAAAAAAAAGCAGACCATTATGACCGAGAATTCGGCGACCAGGCGGTGGGCGATTCGTATCTCTGATCGGCTATAGAGCGAGTGGCCTTGTACGGTGAAATTACTTCTCACTACAGAAGCCTAGCCCGTAAGTAGCCTTCATCCGTTACAACCCGGCGCTCTTATTCACCCCGTGTGTCAATTTGGTATGACCTCATAAGAAACATTAAGCGCTGTAAATTTGGGATTTTTGTATCCCGCGAAAGAAAGTAACGTTTTTGTATCCGGCGAAGGAAAGTAACGTTATTAAAGCCACATATACACAGGGCTTCCTCAATATATACGTACATCAAAAATCAGAGAACGGCAGTGTACGGCTACCACCGCCACTCCACCATATAGGCCTGGTCATTCTACTTGTCTTAGCACCATGCTACGTCCACAACACACAAGCATGGTGACCACGACTGCCGCTCTCTAACATTAAGCAAACCTATGTTGAAACTAAGCAAGCTTTTTTATGCGTGTACTTCATATACTGTGGGAAAGTTTGGAAAAACGTTTTGTGCATAATAAAGTAGAGCGGAACATTGCTTCTATCTGTTCTCTATATATTTTTTCCACAAGATGCTACAGTACTGCTTTTAAGAGGTATTGAAAGCCGTACGCCGAAGTGTTTTGGAGCGGGACATGGTTGCGCCTGATTAAGCCGTGCAATCATTATGCTTTAAGGGCAAAATTTCAGCAAGCTACAACCATTTGTTCGTCGACTAGCATCTATTGTACCACATCGGGTGTCAGAAGAAGGCTAGAAACAAAGGAACAGATAAAATCTCTCATTGATACAAGCCTTTGGAGTTGTGCCTCGCGCGCTCCTTCATCGCAATTTTCGAAATGTTTTTCCGAGCTTCCGTATGGGGGTGTTCGCAAAGTGGAGACTCTCCTGGCTGGAGAATCCGCTGTTGTACAGCAAAATTACCACGCTGTTTGTATGGCGGCCGTGGTGGCTAACACTTTTTAATACAGCACGTGCTACGTGTTTTCAGTTTAAATGCGGCAAATCTCAACATTTAGGGTGAGCGCTCTCCGATCAGAAGCATCATTGGAACTCATCTTATTAAAACAGTGTCTGAATTTTTGAAATAAGATCTTAAATTTATACTCGTGGTGCAATATCGCCTAGAACTGTTTTGAAAAAGTTTCAAGATAGTTCAGGACTTGGAATTTTATGCCTTCTTGGAAGTGTTGTGTGAGCCGAAGCTGAATTTTCTTTTCTCTTAGTCTGCGCCTTCCGAGAAAGCTGCAATCCAAAGCATTTGCTTTTTTCTTGTATGGCGCATATTTTCTGAACACGCATTCGTTTTTTCTAGCGCATTAAGATGGTATGTTATGCTGAATTCGTAGAAGGTCTCCACTATACATTACTTCCAAGCTCTTGTCTCACATACTTCCAAATGTCACATGTTTTGACAAATAATATAAGGGTAATGTCTTTACCGAAGGTGTTTTGCTGCATACCCGACATTGTAACGGGGAATATATCAATTACTGAACAATCAGTTCAGTTTGAGGAGGATGAATGCATTTTCTAACTAACATATGTGCAAATTCAAGCGCCTTCAGTAAGATGTCGTTTGTCGCACAGCTACGGCGTTACAAAGGCACATTTAAGAATTCAGTTTCTGCTTACCACTTTCTTGATAGAAAAGAAAATATTTGGAGAGCAGCTGCCAACTGGCAGTTTAGTCGCTTTGAAAGGCGCTCAAGAACTTTAGACTTTCATCTCCTAGTACCGCGTAATATGCGTGCAGGAAACCATTTCTATTAAGATATTCAATTTGTCACCCGGCATGCAACCTCAAATGCTGCTAGTTGAGAAGTCCACTCTTGAGAGCTCTCAGCGTCTCTCTAATTGACAAGCTAACCAACAAGCAATGCTCGAAAGGATGCTTTCAGGGTGCTTTGCATGAGCTTGATGCCTAATGCAATACCGTGCTTCAACAGCCTAGATTCTGGAACCCCAATCGTTTCGAGCGCTAGGGTCATTTCCTAAAAACCCAATGTGCAGATTCAGCTCCCCATGAATTGTGAATAATCCAAGTATGTACTTACTAGTTTAGGAGGTGGCATGAACGCGGCTTTAGTATACTCCATCACAGTGCGCATTAATTTCATGGCCCTGATAATTTGCCGAATGTGTTCTTGCAGCACTATGCCGCATTGATGTTGAAGATGCTTTTTGCGCTGTTCTGAAACGCTGCTGTCATCAAAACTTCTGACTGAATAGAACCGCTCTAGTTGTATCCTTTTTTATGAGAGGCGACTGTTTTTAGCAATTTTCTAACCTCTCTAACTTCTCATGTTTGAAAATACAGGAACACAATATTGCAAAACTTTTAACACTTTTATCGGAGAACACTCTGTATTAAGCATTTTTGAGCGTGGAATTAGCTAAGCCTATTCGACAGCGGCACAGTTAGTTACGATAGTACACGCTTTTGCTAAAACAGTAGGTATCAACTGTCAGAAAGACGCCGTCTTTATGGTCGTCAGCAAAGCATTTGAAAACGTTAATCACGGAAAACTCATTCAAAAACCAAAGAACATTAATACTCCTGACATTTTGATACCGTGAACTGCACACTATGTTACCTAGTGCCATTAACTGCGGAATATCTTACAAAGTGGAGTTCGTTTCAGCCGATGGATACGGCTCCAACTATCAGCCAGTCACCTCTGATGAACCCTAAGGAACTGTCTTGGGGCCTTTGTTTTTTCGGCTTTACGTAAATGATATTTTTAACGCGGTTCCCACAGGAACACATATATACGCTTGTTCGCTGATGATTTTGTGGTATTACGCCAAATTGTGTGCACTGGGGGCGAGAATAAACTTGATCTGAAACTAAGAAATGTGCTTGATCGCTTCAGTGAATTTGCTATGGTTGTTAACTCTGAGAAAACATTTTCGCTTCAAATAACCGATAAAACGAATACTCTAAACGAAATATACATTCCAGTATCGCCCCTAAAGCATGTTAATCGATGCAAATATCTTGGTTTAACAATAACTAACAACCTTTCGTGGAATTCACACATAGATAATACATGTTCGAGCGGGTTTAGAAAGCTATGTTTCCTGAAGCATGGATTTAGAAATCACCCTCCCAACTTAGAACTATTGTCATATAACACAAACTACAGGCCAAAGCACCGATATGCTTCGATAGTTTGGGATCTTGTTATTAAACTTAACGTTTACAAAATAGAGACTGTTCAGAGAAAAACTGTTGAGTTTATTTATTCGAAGTTTAATATTTGCGACTGCCCCACTTAGCTTATGGCGGATGATTTTATTAAACACGAGAAACGCAAAGAAAATACCGCCTTGACTTTGTTTATGATTTGTTTTACGAGATGTTAGCTTTGGATCATTCACAGTGCTTATACTCGTTACCCACCCGACATAGCGTCATCGTCTGCGCTCACTGTCAATGTATTTAGCGGAAACTGACTGTTTTAAATACCCTTCGTAGTCATGAGACCACAGTTGTCAAATAAATTTGACGAAACTTCTTGATTCATTTTGAAATGGCACAAATAAATTTTAAAAATGGTTTCAAGGCAAAATATCAAATTGAAAATAATTAGTTTAATGGTACCCGGTTGGGTACTCTTGAAGTCAACACGTATGAAAATTTAAAAAAACAATTCCTGTTCTGAAGGCAAAGGAACGCGACGCATTTGCGACATTTCACTCTATACGTGCCGTTGAAGCGTTGGTTTCGGGATTTCATCTGAAACCTTAGCTTGGCATGCTCAGGAAAATGTGCAGGCATGTCGAAACGAATTTCATCAGATGGTAGAGGAATCACCATGACTTTCCTCGGTGGAGTTGGATCTTCATTGTTCTCTCCATTTAGCCCACACTCGCATGACCTGTTTGTCCCGGTTTTTATGAGTGCATTTACAATGTTCTTCTTGAATGCAAGCAACATCTAGGCGGTCCTTTTTAGAGACCATGGAATTTTCGCAGTCGCTCGTGCTCTGCACCCAGCTGTTGTAGCACGCCATGTTTAAGAAGAGCGTGAAAACACGCGCTGTGCTCCAAAAAAGCCTTCATTTCCTCATGTGTGAGGTAATTTACTGTAATTTACAATAGAGCAACTTAGTCCTGAAGTACTGGATTGGTGCTCTTGCAAGTTGAATTGCCGGTAGCATTAAGGTTTTCAGAAGAACGTATAATAAATTTGTCACAGCAGATGCTCTAGCCTCTCATAATTGTTTTCAGAGCCATAAACTTTAAAAGAGCGTCGTATGGTGAAACAAAAAACTTGCTTCGCGCGAGGATGAAAACGAGGGTGCGCGCTGGGAGACGCCATCTTTGCTTCTAAAAGCTGCGGCCGCAGTAACACGCGCAGCGCCATCTATTTTACGGACGAGAAAGTACAGCGTATTCAAACGGGTAGTGCAGGTCTGGAAGCTGGTATTTTATTTTGGAAGGTGTTCTAAGCTTAGAAACAGAGATGCCATTTGGGTAATTATGAAATGAGGAGGATATTAGTTTTCTCCGCAGACATTATGCATTCGAAATCTTGTTATTGCGTACCCTTCCTTTGGCCACAGTCGCCACTTTTTTCTTATGAGTATTTCTCTTGATTTTGCTCTGTATGTTTCTGAAATACTCTTATCGATACATGCTGTTTTGCCTAGACCCTTACAAGGGTCTTTAGCATTCACTAAACAAAAAAAAAATATTAATGAAAATGCTCCTGGAAACGATAGCGCTCAATTCGCACGTGCTTCCTGCATTGGCTGGCGCTCTCCATGCTGACTTGGGACATTCGTTGGCATTCTTTTTCAAAGAAGCAAGAAGGAACGTGATAGACACTGGGTAAGTGAATGTACCTGACCTGACTTCTACACCATGAAACTGTGTACTGGGGCCATTCAGTATTCAACATACGATATATTGAACTGATGATGTGATTTACAAAGTTATTGCCAGAAGAGATATCATTACTTTGCTGCCTGAAGCAATACTTACCAAATCCTTTTGTAAGGAGGTTACATGTGAATGTCTGGGGTCGAAATTCAGATTACTCCAGCGAAAATAATGGGTAGAAGGAATGACATGTTAGCAGTGATAAGCGCTTTTGAGAGCTCCATTAATGGTTGGTTCATGATTAGGGGTGGAGAAAGATAGAGCAGGTAAAAGAATAAACAAGAGATTAAAAAGTAAATTTGTCCCATTTTTTACGGTACAGATAGAGAAAGACAAGAGGAGAGAAAGAAAATCAACGCAATGAAAAAAGCATTGTTGAAAAGGCGGCAGATGCACTTCAGAATCAGGGTTGCGGATCCTTGTGGACCTGTGGTATCTTAAAGCGCTGCAGATGCTTTGGCTTACCTTAAAACTCCGGCACGGCCCTGCCAGGAGGCAGTGACGGGGCGGGTACAGGAATTTTTGCCGGGCCTGGGCGGCACCCGGACCGGGCTCTGGCCTTGTAAGCTGATGAGTCTGGGCCGGCCTACATCTTGTGTAGAGAAATACTAGTTTCACAAACGGCAGGTTAAGGTAGTTATCGCCAGTTTTCCACTTTTCCCAGAATGTAAACTTCCTAATCTCTGGTAATATGTCGTGTAGTATACTCAGCATGCAAAAAAAGCAAACACAACGCAGAAAACGTAATATAATTCAAAGAAAAGAGCACATGTACCAACATAAGCTGTGAGGCTTTCTTGGCTCTCTTGATGCTAAATTTTCAGGTCTGAATGCATCATTTGTACCTGACCCAGAGCACACGTCTTTTATCTGCAATACACCACAGTCGATGTGAACCAGTCTCATATTTCCTGATAATAGCAGTATTTCTTCTGTTTCTTGGTGTTCCTGGTCTGGGTTTCTCTCAGCAAAGAGCAGCTGCGCTTGTGGACAAAAAAAAAAAACGACAAACTGGACCACAACCAGAAACTTAAGAATTTTGCAGTTCTGTTGTGAAAACGAAGCACTTTTTTGCACTTAAATTTGTAGTAATACGAACACTGGCGTTTCTGTAGCGTGCTTATAGCTGTTGTGTTGTTTCTGGTCTGAGCTGGGCAGGGTAGAGGAGAAGTTCCTCGGGATCGGGCCGGGCTCAGGCATCTAGTAGAAAAACAGTGCCTGGCTCAGACGGGTAAGAGAAGTGGGCAACCGGGCCTGGGCCAATAATTACGGCTCGTTGAGTGCTCTACTGTGGATATATAGATGAGGTTTTCACTTTCGATCTATGGAACAAAGCCTACAGAATTTTCATCGAGAAGATAGCCGGCAGTCAATCCCACTCTTACTGTTAGCACGAGTGTTGTTCAATATTTTTTTCGCAAGTATATTTGAGAGGCGCGGCATTGTCAGTCAAATCAATCAGCTACGAATATCGGACTCACATCATCAATTACACAGCCACAACGCAGCAAGAGTGCACAGAAACGGGGCGTGGTTGCAAAATATGGACTATCAGGCTCACGTGAAACGTTAATCTCAAGGAAAGAACAGGACGACAACATGAATTTCATTTAAAATAATTTCCATGCGAGCGTAAAATGCAAGAACGTTTTTCTAGAAGTTTAAATTAGATGACGGCTACGAGTAAGTAGAGCGAATTTCGAGCTTTAAGTCCGGTGTGACAGAAAAGAGTTTCCACAAACGTGGTCTATTTTGTTTCCCTCGAAGTCAGACAGCAGGAGGTGAATCCGGACACCTTCTGGACTGCACTAATACTGTGCATTGTGTTCCGTTGGTCTGTTTCGGTGGGTTTCGAACCAACCGCTTTCATGAAGCTTGTAGTTATGCGAATTCCCTAGCCACTTAGCCCCGCGTCTGACAATATCCACTTTGCATTTGCATTATCGCCGCTGAATGCGGAGAATATTCGCTTTTTGCACTTTGTCACCTGCCAACGGAGGCAGGTGGTGAGCGGCTGGTGGTGAGCGGCTGGTGGCGTAGCTTACTCCGACAGCTTCGATGCGATGAAAGTTCGCGACGTTGCCTGTCTCGCCTTCCTGTTCTTTGTTGTAAGCCCTCGAGTTTAAGTGCAACACACCAAGGCATTAAAGCTGAAAAATCAACTAGCTAGCATTGCAACATTTCTAGACAAAGTGCCGCACGCTGGAATTTTTGGTAAATGTTGAAGAGGTACGTAGACTTAGACCCCAAAATGTTATATGCAGTGTGACGAGGACGAAGGAAACATGTTTGGAGCCACGTGTCGACGACTTTATTTTACCTGGCACGTGGTGCCGCGCAGCCAGCGCCAGCGAGTGTTGCGATCCGAGGCGACGGAGCGCTGATGATGGCGACAGCGCCGCTGCAGTGTGTATATATGCGTGGATCCAAGTGCTCGTTAAGCGACAGCGCGTAAACAGAAGCCGAGTTCAATCTTGCCAGCTGCAGTGCGCGTTGAAGTGCGACTGAATGCTTAGCGAAGGTTGAATCGTAGTTACGCAGTTCAAATTCTGGACGTTCAATATTTGTCACTTTTGTGAAAATTCTATGAAGTGCACTATAATATATCATTGCGATTGAAAAGAAGAAGGCAATGAAGAGTCTTACACTAGTGACGCACGGCATGTATGCTACGCTAATATATATTTTACACTGCTAGTGATAATATAGTTTAATATGCCTCCAGCGTTGTGACAAATTCCTTTTGGAAGGATACTTTTATTTTGGCCCCGCTTACACCTCAACACCTTCGGAGTTTTCACTGGTGAGGACGTCGAGGTGCGAATCGCATCAAGTAATACAAATTTTGTTATTCATAAAATTAAGCACGCAATGTACGCACGTGTAACAAAGCATGTTTTTAGATATTGCGAAGATAAATTTTAGTAAAAGCGTTAAAATCAATACATCACAGTGCAGGGGAAAAATACCACATTGATGGCTCTAGCGCGCCAAGTACCTGTCATTGACGAGAATAAAGTTGCCGAAGAGTGTGTCTTCAGTCCATACCTTTCTTAAAGTTGAATCCACCGGTAATGCTTTCCCGCGTGCTTTTGTTCTGCCTTCATTCAGTACATGTGAATAGCAACCTTTGCCTGTCGATTCTTGACCGATCCCCCAGTGTGGGTATGCGCCACCTTTTAAAATGTTATAACTATTGAGATTGGCCCATTCAAAATTTTATTTCGCTTTAGTTGCCTCCTCTTTTGGTCTATATTATGCTACCAGTGAGCTTTAAAAGGCCTGATATAACTTCTAAAAGCGGGATGTTTATTATTTGTGCTGACAAGACTAACGTATCTATTGCTAACAAACAGGTACGACAGAAAGGCCATTCTTTATGAAGCATTCCTTATAAGCATAAAGCGTTCTCTATAGACTTAGAAAAACAGAAACAAGGTACTTCCAATTAACGTAAGCCTTTAGTCGGTCAAGAGTCCATTTGTTCTATCACCAAAACACCAGTAGAGCTCCTTTCGAAGGACTTCCTCTACGATCGTCTCTACGCGAAGCCAGCGCATACTTCGGTTGCGCTTTCGATGTCTACGCCTGAATGTATGATTGCCAGTCCTGTTAGTAATCCTGACTATAAAACTTGCGAAACAAACTAGCAGTCACAAAGGACGTCTGAGACTGCGAGAGGCCTAGTAAGTTCGTGCAGCCCGACGATTTGCAAGGCTCTGCTACTTTCTCGGCTAGTGCCACAACTTTAAAACGACAAAAGATTGACAAAAATTACGAATATTAAACAACGATCACAAATTCACACAGTAAATGATACAGAAGCAATAGTATTCAAAACGCAACTATGAATCTGTTTGCTAACGTGGTAAACGACAGAGCTGAGCAATTCCTTTACACTGAGGGCGTCTTTCAACGTAAGTCAGCAGCTACCGTCGGAGAAGATACAGTGATCGCCCAGAACGCTTAACGCAGGACGCATTACGCCAGGGTCATGTACACGTTCTTAAAGGGGCCATTCGTAATCACATGCATGTGAAACGGGCCTAGAGCGTGGAAGAGAGAGAGGAAAAAAGGTGAGCGGTGCTTCCGGGAGTGCCATTTTATGCATCAGTGGCGCCATCTGTGCACAGGAGTGCAAAGTACACGCTCCAGGAGATGCTTCATGGATTCGTCGCATCCTCGCTGCCAAATGGCGCGAACTAGCGCTTGCAGTTTTCGTTGTGGCGCGATGCAATTACAGTGCCATGAGCCATTTCTGACGCTTTTAAATACTCTAAAACATAAATACGACACTATGAAAACGGCTGGTAGCAGCGTTTAGATCGGGTCTACTATTTCTCTGTGGGATGGATGGCCCCGGCTCTTCTAGGCCTTCCGACGATGCAGCGAAACAAATCCGAAACGTAGAGATTTTGTACAAGGCTCCCGCTCCGCCTAGATCCAACACCGTTATCGGTATATACATTATAAAAAACTCGCGTATCTGGAATTCTAAAATCGCATTTACGTCGACCGCATTAAAAACACACCCAGAAAGCAATGCTACTCACATTCATGACACATCATAGCAACCACCCAGAGTACTGGAACAGCAGCTTTATCAAATACAAATACTAGAACTAGAGGATATATTCTGTAACGGTTTATTTGCCCATTAAGAATTTAGGATTCATGTGGTCGTCCGGCACTGGTCACTGCTCGTGGCGTTTCTGCGGGTTCCAAGCATTCGTTGAGTCACCGAACCATTGGCTCATGGCCGACCGGACCTCGCCACTGACTGCATACCGCAGCCAATGGTTAACGGGAGCGTGCGGTTAGTGACGAAGGTTGCCTTCGACGCACGGAACCGGTACGTTTTGATTTGTGTGATAGGCCGCCATACTTTCGTCTGTTTCTGCTGTTACGCTGACTTCAGCCCAGATTAGTGAAAAATCCTTATCCGCTTCAAATGATTCCGTAAGAATAAGGTCAAAGAAAGAAGAAAAAAAAGGGAGACAAAACATATATTAACCGAAGCATACATTTTGTAGGGCACTCTGCTATCTCTGAACGTTGCATTACACAGGCGTGGTTTCTTTTTTGCCTTGTAAGTGCCATAGATTATTCTCCACGTTGAAAAAGTCCATCCTAGTCTCGTAGACTTCACCCCTTGAATTGGTTCTTGAGATAGCACAGTTTAAATTGTCTGTGCACTACCATTCCTTGCCTGACCTGCCCGCTGCTGGAGTTTACCATAGGCCACTATGTAAGAATATAAATATAGAGAACTGCGCCACGCCTCCAGCGCCGCTGGCTGAAGAAAACTCATGCGCTCACCTCCCCCGTGCCACCAGAGCACAGCACTGTTGAGTGGGCTCACTTCGCTCAGTGCTGCATTCGCAACGTGTTGCTGTTCGGTTTGGCGTACCCGACTGTGCTTTGCTTTCTTTGTTAAAATTATACATGTTCGATGGCGTTTAGATTCCAAAGGAAAGTCTGCTTCATACCTGCTGCCCAGTAGTCGCTAAAGAGACTGTGTGGAATGGAAGAAAATGCATTGTTACCCTCTGCACGCGCAGGGACCTGTTCCGTGCTGAGAGGTTATCTCGTTTTACAATGAAAAATTGAAATGCAAGCGTACTTTACGACATTTATTTAGCTAGCTGTAGCGTGCAACCAAGACTGGTGTGCGATAAGTGTAACATCCTAGATTCTGGAAAAAAGACAGGCTCATTACTGCAGCCCTGAATAATAGTGGGCGAGTGCCGTTGTGGCTCTTTGTGAGGAAATGGTCACATGAAGATCTGAACACAAAATGCATCTACTCATGTCTTATAAACTTAAAAAAGAGGCATTATTTGCACGACGTAGGGCGGGAAATACTGCTCCGAATTTTACACAGCTGAGGGCTGATTAACAGCGATTCAAAGCTGGCAATTCTGGGACCAATTGGCAATATGGAATGCCCAGTTCCTTTTGTTCTTATATTAGAGCGCTTTTATCAAACGGAGGATACTTTACTCATTCGAAAGTTACATTACTCGGCGATGGCATGCCGCAGGCACGCTGGATGCTGGCCCCACCGCATCTTTCAGACATACACGCGTGCACACACACGCACTCATGATCGCACGAACAAACGCACGCATGCATACACACGCACATGCCACTGTTCACTGCTTTTTTCATGACCGGTTATGCCGGAGCACACATCAGTGCAGTGAGAAACATGGCTCAGTTAATTATTTTACTATGATTGCGGGTGTTTACAACCGCTTTGTTTTCTTCACGGTATGATCCCGATGCCCACGGGGCCAAGCATATTAAAAGAATGCTCTTTTTGCATTATATTAGTTTTCTTTGCTCAAAAAGTGAAGGTTGCTATTTTTGACATATGACGACGGTAAAACCGACCTGTCGCTGACCATACACGTGCAGTTTTTTCTTTTTTATTTGGTCAAGTCAAATCACGATTTCTGAGCCTGCTGCTGATATTTTATGTACTTAAGCCTTTTAAACGGTAGCACTTCACATATTCACTATTATATATACAAAGCGACGTGATATTGTTACGTGGCGGCCGGCCGAAGGAAAAGACACGATGATCGATGGCATAGCGGTGATTTAATGGTCGCTGGCCTAGCGCGAGCGCTCCTGCCCGCGCCACTGCACAGTTCGTCTTCTTCCTCACAATATAAATAGCAACACAAGGCATAGGGCAAATAAGCCATGCAAGTTTCATTAAGCAACCTTTGTTGTATCGTGTGAACACAAAGAGACTGTGCGAAAAATGCCTCTGTAGGAAATATACTTTTGGCACCACCTCTTTGAGCTGAGTGTCCTTTCTGCAGCTCACGCAGCTCATAACCACTTCTGCAATTCAATTTCTGCAACTGTTCACTCTCATTTCTAGTAATGGGCATGTTAAATATTTCTAGTGCTATGAGAGAGGTGCTTGCGCATATTTGTACGTAATGCTCCAATAAGGTCTGCCATTTTCTACTTTGTTGATTTTGCTTTTGGATTCCTCCTTAGACATGGTGGGTATGGTTCCAAACAGCTCTGTGTGATATGCTGGTTTTTCAAAATACAAATCGAGAAAAAAATTTTGGTTTTCAGCAGCTACAGGTTCGGCAGATGCAACCATGTTTTTACACAGGTTTTGCCTGTAGATTGAGTCATTCAAGGCATGTTATTTCTAAAATTGACTCATTATTTTCTGATTTATTATAACCATTTGCACTGATAAATAAAATATAACTAATAAATCTGCACAGTGATTCATGTAACTGTTGTAGGTGTTCTGGACTGTCGTTGTCGTAATTTTTTTAGGAGCAAAGAATGAAATTCAGCTTAGGTCTGTTCCTTTTAGTAAAACAAACTTTTGGCAAGCTGGTAGCATAGCTTAGTCCTAACTGGAGCGCGAAAAAAACAACCACACAGGGAAGAACGCACTCAATACACGGACAAACACACAGCGATTTTTTCGCGCTGCAGATATGTCTAACGTGTATCTCCTGGCCACCCCGCATAAATCAAAGATAACACTGTGAAATATGGCGAGCAGATTTATGATCATCTAAGCACTACATCTCTATGTCACAAAATAGCATGATCTTTGACCACTGAGATTGCTGAGAGAATTTTAGACCAAGCAGTGTGAATCAAAGAAATCTGCGCTTCGTGCAAAAGGCTCATGCAGGCTGAAAATGCCCTGGAATCAGTTCCACAAAGTTAAAAATACGAAATGTGAATCCGCTAAAGAACCAGCTTCGTTGGGCGCCTTGGTCGTGCAGCCACGCCGAGCAGTAAAACCGCTGGTTACGTTTCGTTTGGTTAGGATTTCTACGGTTTAAAATTTTGGAGCAGCTCGTTCTATGATAGACGCCGTAGTGGAGGGCTCTCGGTAATTTCTACAACCTGGGGTTCTTCAGTGTGCAGTGAAATTAAACACACACGGGCCTCTAGTATTTCGTCTCCATCGAAATTCGATTACCGAGGCCAGTATCCATCTCGTGTCTTTCGGAGCGGCCGCCGAGCGCCATAACCACATAGCTACGGCGGTGGCTTAAAGCCGTCGATTGGGTCTAGACTCGTGAACTGCCTGTATGGGGAACTTAGTGTTCTACATAAAACAAATAAATTCAACTGAAACGTTGTTCTACATATTTCCTCGGTATTCTACTCGAAACGTCGGTTCGAATGTGTAAGTGGAAGTTTATTTTAAAAGTACTAGTGTGAACTGCTGCACATTTTTGCAGGAAGAACGGCCATCAAGGATACGAATTTTACAGGAAGTGCGACTTATGGCCAAAAGGGAGGAAGGCATCTCCAAGTGCGCGAAGGACAACAATAAGAGCAAGAGCATGCTAAGTTACCTCCAAGCAAATGTCCTACACTGCTTTCTATACCACAGAGGCAGCACAAATTCTGCTTTATGATATTTGTCCGAAATAAAAAGAATTATAGCTGTTAAAGGTCACAATACGCATCTCCAATGAGGGTTAGGCCGCAGGTAGTCACGGTATTTACTCTATGGTCTTTATGTTACGATAAATTTATACTTCGCCACTGGTGACGACCGCGTTTAAACTGGCGCCACATCTTAGATGGTGAGGATACCGAAACTACATATACTTAATGGATTACGAGATCGGGCATCAATGCAGGGTTTGCTAAACATTCGTAAACCTTGTCACATCGCTGAATCTTCGAGGCTATGTATGAACATATAGTGTCTCTAGCAGCTTTGGTTAGAAAAACGATTACCGCTGGAGGAGTGATCAGCGGAATTTAATTTCGCAGCAAATATTCATCCCGCGTGAAATACCACGTCCATGATTAAAACACATGATCTCTCACCCGCTAATTTATAGGCAGATTTGTCACGTTCAGTGTCATTTGTAAAATATAATTATTTTTATGTTCCGCTAAGTGTCAGTGTGATTATGTTACGCCGGTACATCAGTGGTACATCAGGGTAGACATGAGGGAACTAAAGCTTTTCTATGCTACAATATGTCATGTTAGTTCTCTTACACAGTCGACCAAAATTGGCGAAATTAAGCTATTACAAGGCATGAAAAGTTTGCAGCCGCATAATATGAACAGAGACTTGAACTGCTGCGTCAATTTTGAGTGCTGATCGTTAAAGCGAGAACTACCCGCCGTGGTAGGTCTGTGGTTAGAGCGCTCGGCTACTGAGCCGAACCGACTGCAGTGGCCGTGTTTCTATGGAGGAGAAATGCAATGGAGCCGGTGTGCTGTGCGATATCAGTGCAGGTGGTCGAAATTAATCCGGAGACCTCCGCTAAGGCCCCTCTTTCTTCCTTTCTTCTCTCACTCTGTCCTTTATCCCTTCGCCTACGGCGCGGTTCGGTTGTCCACCGAGAAGTAAGACAAATACTGCGCCATTTGTTTTCCTGAAAACAAATTTTGAGAATGTAGCCAACTGTAGTAGGAAGTGAACATGGTCATATCAGATGATGTATCTTTTAACATCATTACCATCCTTGCCCAGTTCGGTTCGTTGGATCTATCCGAAAAAAATGCATAATGTTCACTGTCTCGCTACGTATGTTTCTGCAGCAAAAACAGTTCAAATGTGTTTACTTCTATATTCAGTAAAAATAAGTTCATCTCTTCTAAGCGCAAACGTTAAACTTCTTTCCTTTTCCGGGAAAGTGTTTTGCAACTTTCACTCATTTAAAATAGATGTACCTACATCGTGCATATATCGGCATTTATTTGGCGTTCCTTTTCACCAACTCTGACCGAAACAGCCTCTTTAGGTATGTTATGTACCACAGGTCATATAGCCTGAGTCTACAGGCTTAACATAGTGCATTGAGTTCATTCTTCTTTTTTGGCTTTTAGCTTTTCCTTTACACTTTTTCCTTTTCAACGAATATGTACATATCTGCGTTGAAAGCGGTTTTATTTATTTTATAATAAATGGCTAAGAATATTATGCATAAATGAAGAATATATAGACACACGTATTAAACAGAACAAAAGCACTGTACTCACCAGTGCAATTCTGAGTGCATTCTACGCAAGAGTCGAAGTCATTTGAGTCAGTGGCACACAGTCCCCTTCTGTATAACGTGCAGAGCTGCCACTCTTTAGTCCACGACCACCTCATTCTGTAAGGCTCTATTCGCGGTCCCTTCTGGTCCGGACATTCCCCATCTTCTGGATCGTCACAGCACCTCGAATCGTGCTGTAAAGCTTAAACAAAATAACATAATGCGGGAAATTGTAGTACGCTATATTTATTTCGTTAGGACCTTTAAAATTTTCCTGGCTCACTAATACGAATAGACCTTCACGCGAGGAGAGAGACAGAATAAACTTTTATTGTTAGAATAGAGCGCGGAACGAATTGTGGGTGGGATGCTCAGTGCCGGACTCCAGCAACTTTCACCAACGCTTGGGCCATGGGGACTAGCGCCTCCTGGTCTTCCAGAGTGCCGCTAGGCAGCGGCACCTCCCACTGCTCCAGCTCCGCGTTCGGCGGTTTTCAGTGGTTGGGATTAGCTCACATGTCCATGTACTGTTTGTGGACATAGGAATATCACCACACCAGAGATATGTGTCTGCGTATAATGTTGGGTTAATACGGTGTAGGTGGCGGTGATTGCGGCAAGTGAGTATTTGGATGCTTCTTAGGCGGTAGGAGCCAGCCGGAGAAAGTTGATTATGTGGGAGGGGGTAGAGACGCTGATTTAGGCGGACGGTTTTTGGGCGGGTGGAAAAATGGGTGAGGCCAGAATCTATTCAACTCGCATAATCGAGTGCGAATAGGAGTGACCATGTACACACTAAGAGTGAACGTTTTGTGCTTTTTCCATAGCTGGCGTCGTAATAGGCATTCACAAGTTGTCCTGATGCACTTAGCATTGCTATTCTAATCGGTATATATGTCGTGTTCACAGCTAAAGTGAAATTAGGGCCCAGGTAAACAAACTATACATACTTCGCGTATCAAACTGAAACATTTTTCGGAATTGTCGCCCAGTACAAGCAATTTCCGTTGATTGACTCAGGAGTAATTTATTGCTCATTTTATTTTTTAGACGACTCCAGCCGTAGAAACTCTGCGAGAAGTTTTACTTAACGGGTTGCATATGGCTAGAAAACACATAACAGGCAGTTTCTGAAGAAAGAAAAAATAAGTGTACGATTTGGCAGAAGCTTCTCCTTGGTATGAAGGAAACTCGCGCAACACAGATGAGGAACACATCAGGAGCTCGCGCATAACGTTTGCAGTTGCTTGAACTCTACCAGGAATCTAAAAGGCTTTCCAGTGTTGCTGCCTTGCGCTTGATGTTGAAAACGTGTGCTTTTGCAGCTTTCATTTTGGGTTTCATCGGCTCTGTCAACATTGTGTGAACGTTATTCACAATAAAACTTGCGCAATAGAATATGCATAATTTGTAAATATCTAAGTTTTTTACACGTTCCAGAATAATTGCTAGCGCATTGGTGATTGCTCATGACTGGTCGTGCAGTTCGAAAAAAAAAAGGAGGAGAGATATGAGTGCTACCCGTAAATGAAAAACATCGCTACACTACTGGGACAGGTGAACATAATATAGGAAACAACCTACAGGATGTTAGAAGGCTGCTTGCCTTCCGAGATTAAGTGATGCCTCTGGAAGGAATTTTAATTTTATTGCAGTCTTGTGTAACAACGGCTGGTGAAACAAAATTCGTACGTTCCTGAGTGAAGCCATTACTGTGGTACGATACGAATGAATGTTTGTGCTCTTGCGTTCTCTGCTATGTGTGAAACATTTGAAGGTTTTTATGAACGCGTACTACACGAGAAGGACTCCTGAATCATCTTATACGCGGCTAAAAAAACATAAGTGGTACCACAGAGCTGTGCGCATAATTTTCCTATTGTACAAACCTGTTCTTGTATTCTGGACACGACGCCTATTTATTTTTTTGTGCCAGGAGCAAACCAGCTATATACTCAAACCTTTTGGTTGGCGAAAGTATTACGTAAACCTCTTACCCTGCACAAAAGAGGGCAGATTAGTACGAAGAAAAACGCTCCAAATTTTATTTCAGTGTTACAGCTCAACGCGCCGTAAGGGAAGGGGTAAGGGAGGGAGTGAAAGAAGAAAGGAAGAAAGAGGTGCCGTAGTGGAGGGCTCCGGATTAATTTCGACCACCTGGGGATCTTTAACGTGCACTGACATCGCGCAGCACACGGGCGCCTTAGCGTTTTTCCTCCATAAAAACGCTAAGGCACCCATGTGCTGCGCGATGTCAGTGCACGTTAAATACCACAGGTGGTAGAATTAAATTATTCCGGAGCCCTCCACTACGACACCTCTTTTTTCATTTCTTCTTTCCCTCCCTCCCTTATACCTTCCCTTACGGCGCGGTTCAGGGTTCCGACAATATATGAGACCGATCCTGCGCCATTTCCTTTCCCCCAAAACTAATTATTACAGCTCGAAGAGGGCCCTGCGATGTCGTAAGAGCTAGGTGCTGCTTGAGGCAAGTAATATTGAACACGCCACCTTAATTTATATTTGTACGCCAGGTCACTTAATCATAGAGGCAGTAATATTCAATCATCGGAACGTTAACTAGTTTTATGAAATGAAGGATGCCGTTTATTTTTCACAACGTCGGATTCTAAGCTTAAGGTATTTTTCGTATAAGAAAGCGCATTGTATGCATAACATCCAGAATATTTAGATAATGAATGCAACGAATATTCTGCTCTGCTGAAGCAACACGCTACGGCCACTTATGTTTTATTTCAAGAAACGCCGCTGCGCTCTAGATTGGGAGATGCGCGAGATAATTAAGCCTTATCTCAGCCAAATCGAACCGAAAGCAGAGTCGAAATTTCAAGGCTAGCGATATTGCTTGAAAGGAAGCAAAGCAACCTCGCACGACAAATCACTGATTTAACCGCCACGTGCCAGATTACATGAGGGGGACGCCACTTTGTATGGGTACCATCGAGTGTCCACACAGAAACACACATGCAGGCGGGTTTCGCTAAATGGGGCAAGTAAGGCTTACGCCTGAAAAGAATCGATAGTAAAGGCCAGATTTGAAACCGCAGATTGCACTGTTCAGTGTGGTTGAGCGAATCCTCTGAGTGTTATTCCACAGTAGGCGTAGAGTTGAGGTCTGGGCTTCTTGGCCACTTGTGGAGGAGGTCAAGTTCCTTTTAGTGTTTTACTGATAAGCAGATTCCAGGGGTAGCAGCGTGAACAGCAAGAGCGCTTCATAATATTTCATAGGCTCGAATACGATGTATTGCTGGAAGGTTGTGAGTCCTTAGCATTTCCACGGCATCTAAAAGTAAAATGCCTTGATAGAACTAAACCGCTTACTAATGCGCTAAGTTTTGCGACAGTGGTTTCGGTTTTAAGTACACTGTAACAAAATTCTCGAGCTTTGTCAACATGCGGTTTGATGAAAGCTCATGAAGACTATAGCGTCGGAATTGTAGACACCGAAAATATTATGCAGCAAAGAAGTTCTTTAATGATGCTTTAAATAGTTCACTTATAACATTCAAAGCCTCCCGATCATGGTAGCCATCCTCGATAAGTCGAGCGCTACATCACGTTTGATTAAGTATCACTGAACACTAATCAAGGAGATATTGCCGATGTATTTTCATTTTCAATATGCTCAGTGCCTAAAATACTTGAGCATATTTTTCTTAAGCACCAAAAAATGTTTCTCGAAGACGAACGTATATTATCACCATTTCAGCATGGCTTCCGCCAAGGGCTTTCCACGGTAACTCAATTAATAGAACTAATACATAATTTATCGCAAAGCATAGATAGCCGAAAACAAACCGACCTTACTACTTGATTTTTCGAGGACATTTGATCAGGTTACGCATAACAAACTAATCAATAAGCTTGAGACGACACTACGTCAAGGGCCTATAGTTAACTGGATTAGAAATTATTTATCAGATCGAATATAGTTTGTAGAAATTATCCAACAAACTTCCCACATAGTCCAAGTTGTATCCGGTGTTCCCCAGGGCAGTGTCTTGGCCCCCATCCTGTTTTTAATCTTCATCAATGATTTAGCAGCAAATGCTAATGTCAACATACGACTTTTTGCAGACGATTGAATCATTTATAAGGAAATCAACACAGTTGATGACCATCAATCCCTTAACAATGCGCTTAAATATATAACAAAATGGTGCACGGACTGGCAGATGACCCTTAACGCTACTAAATCAGCTTGTATGACAATAACAAGGAAGAAGCATAAATCAAATTTTCCATACACCATAAATAACCTACCACTCACTACAGTCACGGAACATAAATATCTAGGTCTACTAATAACTGATGACCTCCGGTGGAACGCCCACGTGGACATGATTAACATCAACAGCTCTAAAACGACTCTTTTTTATTAGACGACGTCTGCGACTAGCCCCTGCCCAAACTAAACTATTAGCATGCAACACTTTGGTTAGATCTGTCTTAGAATATGGTAACGTCGTTTGGTTCCCTCATACTAATCAAAATATTGCCAAACTCGAAGCAGTTCAAAGAAAAGCTGTCAGATTTATATTTAACAAATACCAAACAACTGACTCACCAACAAATAATAAAACGTAGGGGATACAAACACTCAAAATACGTAGTAAACTCGCGCGACACACGATGTATCAACTAATTCACCAGCAATTAAAACTTGACGTTACTAAATATATTTCCTTTTCTAAAGCAAGATCGACGTGTCACAAATATTCTCATACACTTAACATGTACCCGTTTCATACTGACTGCTTCAAATGCTCATTTTGTTCGGTTGCCACTCGCGAATAAAACAGTGTAAACCCTTCAATAACTAGCGGCTCATCGTTAGGAAAGTTCAGCGCTGCTATCGAGAGCTCGGTACTAAATTATCAAATATTTTTTGTGTGTGTTTTCTGTGTTGCTAATATTGCTTCCTATTCTGTGTGCCTTTTTATTGTTAACTTCGTTCAGGTATACACAGACTACCAGTATTGTTTTCGAAACTATTGCTATGTAACTTCTGTCATGACGCCTACTGTGAGATTAATTTGCTTTGTTTCGATATAGTTATGATACAGTTCGTTCTATTGTTATTCTGCGTTGTATTTTTGGTTGTATTTCCATAGTTAATTCCAGTGCCTTTGCTTTACCCTTACTATTAGTTGTCTATTTTACGATCTTCACCAAAATGATGTATTTTTTAAACTGTTATTCTAACCCTATTTTGCCCTCCTGCAACAATACCAATTGGGATTAGCAGTAAGTATAAATAAATAAATAAATTTATTGACTTCGAAAGAGGCGTTTTTCACATTTGCAGAAATCCCATTTATGAAAAGTATTGATGCAAATGACATAACTAGACTCCTCTGAGTGGTAGTAGCTGTAGGGATTCTGGGAAAAATATCTACGACGAGTGCTATGCGAAAGCCATCAAATTTCTAGCAGCATAATTATTTCACGACCGCCTTTTGAAATTGTAACGAACGCTCTCTCAAAAGATGGCACTTTTTTTTGCTGCCTATTCTGCTTGTCTCTCTCGTACCCTCCACAATTATAACTATTCTGCACGTCGAATTAGGAGTGACATGAATGTCCTTGTAGTGCACTAATTCATAGTGGAAAAGCGCCCTTTCTTAGACAATCTTTAGACTTACTATGAACTAAAGTCTATAATCGCCTTAATTTTCTTTTTTTCCATAGCCGGTCTATACACTATCTATAGGCTTAAGTTTATAACAGATTTAATTTTACTTTTTCTATAAATGGTCTGTTGAATATCCGTTGGCAAAAGTCTACAATAGCTGCCCTAATTTCATTTCGTCTATAGACACTCTATAGACCACATAAAGACTAAATTCTTTTGCCATCTCAATTTTCTTTCGTCTATGGATGATCTATAGAATATGTATAGGTTAAAGTCTGTAACAGCCTTACTTTTCTTTGTCTATAGACGGTCCGTAGACTGTCTACAGACTGAAGTCTAAAACCACATTAATTTCCTTTTCTGTATAGACAGCTGTACATGAATTATTGACAGAAGTCTATAACCGCCTTAATTTTATTTCGTCTGTGAACAGTCTATAGACCATCTGATAGACTAAAGTTTAACCATCTAAATTTCCTTTCGTCTATTGACTGTCTAAAGTCTTTGACAGCATTAATTTTCCTCTGCCCTTAGACGGTCCAGAAAATATCTCTAGACTAAAACCTATAACTGCCATAATTTGCTTTTGTCTCTAGTCAGTCTGTAAACTATGTATAGCAAAAGTCTATAACGGCCTTAATTTTCCTTTGGCTATGGACAGACTAATGACTATCTATAGACTATAAATGGTCTATCGACTATAGTCCAGTCTATAACAATACCAGTTTCTTTTTATCAGAAAATCTATACAGTGCCTTTGGACTGTGTCCAAAAAAACGTAACTTTCTTTCTGCACTGCATTCTGATGGGCGCTCCATCGCGTGATCACAACTATGTCTAGAGTCCTGCACCTCTTTCGCTATTTCGTGAATTAAAAAAAATATTGTGTGGGGACATTGCAACGCCCTTCTGCACATTGTTTCTATAAGCCTTGAAAAGCTACTTTTCGTTATACTGTGACGTTTATTCTGAATACAATTCAATAATATTTAATTCTAACAGGTAAAGCAGAGAAAGGCCGCCATTCCTGAAGAAATATTCTTTAAGAGAGTTTGATGTCGGGCTAGATGGATTTGTGACAAATTATACATATTTTAGCGCAACGAGGACAGGGACACAAAGAACAGAGACAAATATGAGCGCTAAGTACCAGATGATTTATTGAGAAAAACACGACGCATAAAGAACCACAGGCCTGCGCGGGTGCAGCCTAACAAGTCACTTGGAAACTACCAAAGAAAAGTCATCGCACTAGACGTGATAGGAAACCCTTGTCAGCGTTGTGGATTGCAACTAAAGTGTCACTCACGCAATCTGATCCTGATTTCCTTACAAAAAAAAATGTCTCCAAGTTTCACGAGCGGTTTTTTGATTACTTCTGCCTAGGACTGACACGCAACGGAAATGCGGTTCACAAGCTCTGCAAGCAATGCAGTGATCAGCAAGATCCGTGCGCTCCCAATTAGCCAGTCTCTTTCACGCTCCCTGAGTCGGTCGCTAACGCAACGCCCCGTCTGACCGATGTACACTTTGCTTTGCCACAAGACAGGGGAATCTTATATACAGCGTTCATGACGCACTTAACAAAACGTTTTTCGTGGTTCTTTTGACAGCCCTCTTTTTTCGTCTTCGCATGTGATGCGACCGCAATGTTGAGAGAATTTCCTGGGGGCGGAAAAAACCACCGGTACGTCGAAGCGATTTGCCACTTTTTTTAAGTTATTGGTGACTCTGTGGATGTTGGGAACCACTTCCGATCTCTTTACAGTTCAGGGTCTTCGCAGCAGTCGTGCGCGTTCCGGGCTTCATTTTTTCTTTTTTTTTCTGTGTTATCTGTTTTTCTCTGTCGCTGTTCTTTGTGTCCCTGTCCTGGTTGCGCTAATAAAAATATGTATAGTTCGCCCTGAAGTAAAGGTGCCTTCGAAGTATACTACACCAAACGAACACGCTCTCTCTTTAACCAATCTCTCAAGGCAATTGCATTCCATCTTTGGATCGTTACTGTCCAATGCGCTTATGTATGGCGTTTCATGAGCGATTCTACATTTCTGTTTAAAACGTCCTGAAAATGAAGGGGGAGAGAAGACGGGTGTGAGAATTCAAGGATCTGCACATCTCTTAGTATCACCGTTAGAAGAGTCTCAAGATTGAAAACTAAACATTTTGACAGAAAATCGGGTCTCCAGGTTGCGCACAAGCCCACAAACACTGTTGCGCTTTGCCTACCTGTTCCCAAAGACCGGCCGCCGAGAGAAAGAGCCCAAGGCATTGTCTGCCAAATTCCATGCGCCGACTACGACGCAAGCTACATCGGCGAAACCAAAAATTTCAAAGAAAGAATTCGGCAACATAAGAACGACGTCCGCAAATTCGCAAGAGAGCGCAATCCAGTAGCCGAACATTCCGAGGACTCCGACCATAGAATCAACTTCGAAGAGACCCGCATCCTCGGAACCGAAACAAATTACCACAAGAGGCTCCTTCTGGAATCCTGGCACATCCAATCTACCCCGAACAATATCAACCGCACAAAAGGAAACCTGCCCCCAGTATATGCCCAGGGACTTCGCTCTTCAAAGCAACGAAAAAAAGTCCCCATTCAGCACCTCCCTGCAGTGCGCCAGCGTGACTAACAGCCCAAAACCCCTCCCCCTCCCCCGCGCCTTGCGTGACACAGCTCTCGTTCTTATCACCCCCCCCTCCCCTCCATACTTAAAAGACGCTAGCTACTGCCCTCAGTCACCCCTGATGAAGGAGCCGAGTCGTCTTCGAAACGTCGGGTTAAAGTTAACATTTTTTGTTGGAGATGTGCAGTTTATTATAAGAGTCTCAAGAGCATGGTCCTCTGTGCGATTAACATCTGCCATTTATAAGTTTTCAGTTTGCATTCACGTGAAAGAGTATTGTGACGCAAGAATAAAAAAGCCAGTAGTTTTTCATTTGTCCCCACACATTTACTGCTTTGGAGCCAGTCACACGCTAATGTCGACCATACCAGTTTTCTAAAACCAGCACATGCAAAAAAAAGGTATGCTATGCAAGGTTTTAATTATTGTTTCTTAAGTACACCACGCATAGTACGGTTGGAGATGCGGCGCGTATGAAAAAGCAGTAAGGTTTTTTTTTTTGTTTTCATCAAAAAATTAGGATCTTTAAAGCACGCGTGGAGAATTTAAGCTCATAAACCAATTGGCCGCATTGGTCTTGGATACCAGATTAAGCTATACATGGCAAGAGGGCGAGCGGTAAAGATACGACCGTGAGATGGCTTTCTGTTTCACTGCTTTGCCCATTTTACCGCGTGACGGCGGAAAATCATTCGTGCTGAAAACAACTGTGTGCGCGGATGTGTCGGTGCCGTCGGCGTGTTCTCTCGTAGATTGCATTTTCATCGAAATCCAACTTATTCGTCTACTTACGGTAAGTCTACACGATTATTTTTTTATTCATTTGATCTCCTAAAGCTGTCTAAGCAGAACTGTATGTGCGGAACAGGTTATGTGCGCAGCGACAAATTGCCGGTGCTCCTTTGTAAGCAGCGTTATAAACAGAGGAAACCATCGGGTTCTCGACTATTGCCGCCTATGTCTATGCCACTAAGTCTTTCCTAGCGCGCACGAAAGGCGGTCGGTGCTAAACCCCTGATGGTAAGCCGCTTCTCGCGAGGTGCCTACTGGCTTTTTCGTGTTGCATGGTAGATTACCGGCCAGAAATATCGCTTAGCCCGTGAATGACGGCCGATATAGAATACGCGTTAGTTTGATTCAACATTTTTTTGCTCCGTGAGAGATCGATTTACATGGCACCTGCGGAAACGCACGCTCAGCTTCTGAGGTGGACTGCATTAATTTTGTAATCTTTGTGTTATCGTCCGTCCGGACCATGAAGCGCGTTTCAGTGAGTGGTGTGTATTTCTTGTTATGAGTAGACGCTCACTCTGTGCGCGTCGTTGACAGCAACGTTTCAACAAATATGTTTTGTAATACTATATAGACTGGAGCACCGGAAGACTGTAGTCAAGCCCGGAAGCACGGGAGTTGTACTGAAGCTGCGCTGGAGGAACTGTGCTTTATGCTTATGCTTATAGTGTGACGGTTGAACAAAGGTCGTTACCGGAGCGAATGACAAGCGTGTACAAGACCGCGAAAAACCTACTAGCTGCGTCCCGTCTTCCCTTACGTTGCACACGCATGGATTCCTCCATCCCTGGTGTCCAAGGCTCTGTACTGCGCCGCTAGCCTGCGCTTTCTTTTTGAAAGCTGAGTAAACGAAGCGTCGACAAGAGATGGCTTACATTTTGTTCCCAGACGCTCCTTCATGAACCCCGCTTACGCGTGCACAAATTTATCAGCATTTGTGCGAGGGGCAAAGTATGCGTTTCTCTTGTAAGACTGCTTTATTACGAAAACGCCAATGTAACTGGGCGCATATTTTCGCCACGAATGCAATTCACCCCGCGCTGTGTGTTATTATGACTGGGTATGTTAATCAAGGCGTTGTTTCAATGGAATAACTTCGACTTTCAGCGCATTCGTTGCTTTCGTTGCTTTTTCTAGCAGCGTTACCACCTCTTTGCTGCTCTGTTCCGGCTGCACTTGTGGAAAAAAAACTAAGTGAAATTGAGACGGTATTTTATCATGCCAGTATTGCGTATGTTGTCTCAAGCTCACGTCTGCTTCTGAAACGGGGTAGCCGCAGCCACGATGTGTTGTTTAAGTTTTTCTGGATAATGAGCGTGGCATGGAAGCGCTTCAGCCCGCTTGTTTCTATAAGAGCCCGCACTGATGTATGAGTATGCGGTTCCTTATTTGTGCTTCAAGTGATGAGCTAAAAACTTTGTTGAACTGGCTCGTGTCTGCCTGGTGTATTTTGCATGGCTTGTGCCCGTTTGAGTATCGGCGTACGTACAGTTGAGGTCAAAAATACGCGGCCCACGTCTCCGGCGCGTGGAGTGGCTGCGGCGCTGCATCTCCGTCGGGCGCTCGCTTCGAGGGCGCACAGAGCGACGACAAAGCTTCGCCCTAACTCTGTCCTGGACATGTCACACGACTGATAAATTTCAAGTGCGGCTTTCAGCTGTTTCATGGCTGAGGCGCTGAGGTCAGTACGAAAGGGGCACTGCAATGATTGCTGCATGTGTGCTGCGCGCGACTTTCGGCGCTGCGTTAGCGCCTGCTCGAATAAATCGTATTCCCTATGAGAAGACCAGCTACGGCAGGCGCGCATTCGACAGTTCGGCTAAGAGCGCGGCTAGTACCCCTGTAAAGTGTCCGAGTTGAGTTCGCATCCCATTTTTACGCGCGTCTGGCGTCCGTGTACGTCATGCCCCAATGCCCGGGGCTTGGGCGGGTGGAACACGTGCATTAAGGCTCTCAAGTGATTGTGTGAATAAACGTTAATTGACAAGTTCTGATAATTCCTCACAGACGTGAGAGCACTCCTCCGTCAAGGACCGACGCGATCTTCAAGGCGGCAGGTTGAGGCCAGCGAATACGCGAGCCGCAGCCGACGTCGGGGCGAAACGTTGATGCAGGCTCAAGAAAGTAAGAAGTACTCGAGAAGTTCTTAGAAGTTTAGCGGGCACACCATATTTAAGCCTTCAAAAAGTACTTCGTGAGAACGGCTCTAAAACCATTTGACTAAACTTTTTGCGAATGCATTGATTTCAAAAGCATTAGCGCAATAGATCCTTCAAGAAGGCTTTTACGAAGGTAAACACAGCGCTCCACCGAGTAATAACCATGTCAAGCGTGACTAATGGAGGCATTCTTTTAACAATAAAACTTTCAATCTCTCCCATGCGTGGCGACGCATCGCACCCAAACGCAGGCGACCACTCCCAGCGGCGTTAAGCGAGCAGTTTATTCGCGGACTCAGCTGCACTGCGGTGGACTGTGCACGTCTCCTTAAGTGCGTGTAGGTGGTGGAGTGCTTTTGTTGGACGACCAATATGACAATACGAATGTCTCTAATTCAATACTACAACCTAGGATTCGGGAGTTCGCATTTTAAACAGTCCACATAAAAGAAAGTCGGAGTCCCTTTACGTGGGCCTTCGAATGCTGCTACAATTATGTGGCAGTAAATTGAGTTGCGCGTGCGTCACCGGCGCGCACCCTTTCGTTTCTTTGCGGCAGCCGCTATTGCCACCCTCTCTCTTCCCCTCTTCCCCCTTCCCCTCACGATAAGGATGCCTATAAAAGGCACAGAACTTTTGCAATAAATCGAAATTCTGCTATCCTTGCTGACCAGCGTGGCTTCGGCACTTGGCGCGCCTAAGGGCGACCGTGGCGATGCAACAAATTAAACAGCGGTTTATAGCCTACAATATTTCTTAGACAGTGGAAAAAATTTTGGCGGACGTATCAATTTAAGAGGTTTGCAGATATAAGGAGGCCGGAGCTGCCACTACACCGAGTAATTGGAGAATTACGGAAGATACGTTTGTTCTACCGTGGGCATAATCAGGCTGACTATAATGGCGCTTTCTGGTAAGAATCACTATCGTTAGTAGCGGGTGTCGCTGAGACAGCAGCTAAACCATTTAATATTAATTTATCAACAGTGCCTCGCACTAGCTTTTTTGCACGTGATCTTTCATAGAATATACATTCAGATTTGCACTCAACAATGTGCCGTTCGCACTTGTTAACAGCAGGAAGATAATAGCTCGTTCGTTTGAAGTTTAAAAAACAAAACACGCTCCTGCTGCAACAGAATGTATTTTTGCACGACCAGAAACAAAACTGGGGCTTCACTGTGTTCACAGACCAGGGTCTTGATGCGACAGTAACTTGTTCTGCCCTGTTTCTTGAGCGCCCTACTGCCCGCGCACCGAGGCTCACCACTGATGGGCGCGCGGGGCATGCGAGAGCGGAGCGGTATCCAGGCGGCAACGGCGAACCGCGCGCAGTCCCCTTCAGTACGGCCGGGCGGCAAACGAGGCAAAGTGGAGGCGCGTTCCTTCATACTGATTGCCAGCCGCGAAAGAGCTGAATGGCGCACTTGAAGTTTATCAATCGCGCGTCATGTCCAGGAGAGAGTGAGGGCGAAGTTTTTGTCGTCAGCTGAACCACCCTCGCTGCACCCTCACGGCTCCGCAGCAGCTCCTTGCTCCGGAACCGTGGCCCGCATATTTTTGACCGCGACTGTACCAGGCTTTACGCAGGGTATTTTAAAGAGCTTGTTCAATAGCGCATATAAATATAATTGCTTCAATATTCTTCTATTCGGATACCTGTGTCAGAAGCAATGAATGGGCATTTTATGGGGGAGGTATTCTCAACAGCTCGTAGCGAGTCAATTCTGAAATGTGGGTAAATTCTGCGAGTTTTCTGTTCCAATTAATGTAAAAGGAATTCCATACAGCGGTATTGTCAGTAGGTATTGAGTGTATAGTTAGAGCGCTCCAGGGATTGTGGGTCTCAGTTACAAAGTTTTATGAAAACTATTGAAATTGGTCATGCATATTTCAATAAATGATCAAGCTGGTGTGATGGCTCAGCAGTTACCGTGTTCGTCTGGTGGCCTGGAAGATGCAGGTTCGATCCGGGCCTCGATGGTCGCGTTTTGATTGAAGCATGTGCGTTATGCGATGTCTGGGCACGGAGATAACCACAGGTGGCCGAAATTATCCGCAGCCTTTCACAACAGAGTCTCTCATAGCCTGAGTCATCTTGGGTCTTTGAACCTCATGAAACCAAACCAAAAGGTCAAGGATAAATTTCTATAGTGTGATAGCCAGGGATAGACCGGGAATGGGATAGATAGCCTTGCGTTGTAAATCACGTGTGGAAATAGAGAAGGAATTTTTTGTAAGTTCCCCTCATATTTTCTCCCTTGCGCTGTACAAATCAACATGACCGGATCATTGACTGCAGACAACACGTCGCAATAATGTTTCTGAAGAAACTAGTCGGACCATTACCTTCAACATTTATTGGTATAATGTGGTGCATTCTATAGGCAGAAGGTGCTGTCTATAGGCAGAAATCTGCAGGAAGTGTATGGCCATAAGTCTATAGATCACCTATAGACAAATGTCGACTAAAAGTGTATGGCCATAAATTTATACTGCGCATAGACTAGTGTATAAGATTTGTCCACAGAAAGTCTATAGGCTGCCTAGACTAATGTCTATAGACACTCAATGGACTTCTAAGAAATTTATGAGAACTTGTTGGGCTAGTTGGTGATTGATCATTGTACATTTAGGGCTCTAAAACACACACACACACACACACACACACACACACACACACACACACACACACACACACACACACACACACACACACACACACACACACACACACACACACACACACACGCAGCACACGCACGCGCACGCGCAGCACACGCACGCGCACGCGCACGCACACGCACACGCACACAAGAGAAGAGTACGGGACAGAGGGGTAAGGGACCGAGCTCTGTCCTGTACTGTTCTCGTTTGTGTGTGTGTGTGTGTGTGTGTGTGTGTGTGTGTGTGTGTGTGTGTGTGTGTGTGTGTGTGTGTGTGTGTGTGTGTGTGTGTGTGTGTGTGTGTGTGTGTGTGTGTGTGTGTGTGTCCTAAAAGTACAAAGAAATTTATGTAAGGAGTTTTCGACTAGCGGCCGCCAACAGGCCCGTGTGCCATTTCCTGATGGGGAACCTGTTTGCAGGCTCGCAGTGAAGCGGTTCTTGCCGTTCTTAAGAGGTGTGAGCTGTTGGTTTAAATCACGACCGGCAATGAAACTTGCGTTTTGCGTCGCTAGGCTTAAGCTGCACATTGCCGCAGTGCGGAAGGTCTCTTGCCTTAGTGTAAAGCTCAAAGGTGGGAGTTTATGATATGGGCCCACTTTCCGGCGAATCTAGCAATATGCTGCGCACAGCATATAAATGACGCACATAAATGACTTCACTTTAGCGGAGAAGCTCACAATAGAAATCATGACATCTGTGAACAACAATAGGCCGCTAAAAGGTCTGGATATGGACAGGCCGCCATTAGAAATACAACCTTGCAAAAATTAGTGGAAGAAAGTTTTTGAGGAACGCTTTTCTACCAGCGTTATTCAAAACCTCTGTAGCATACAATAATAATAATAATATTGTTACAAGTGGACGAATCATGAACGAAGAAGTGGCGGTGCGCGGAACGACGACGACGTTGACAGTTGGTAGCTGGGCGCTCGGTTCTGAGCTGAGTGCTGACCTTCTCAGAGCAGCCGCCATATAGACTTACCGCCGTAACATCCCCGTAACATCTTTTGGTGGAGGTCGCGGGTTCGAGCCGACATGCCGACGACCCGACGAGACGACGAGCCGAACCGGCGAGATGACTACCGACCCGGCCCCTCCGTCTGCGCCTGCCACGCCAACTGTCGTCGTAGCCCACCCTCGCGACCCGGGCACATTCTGCGGTACAGATGGCGTGGACGTCGAGGACTGGCTCTCGCTTTATGAGCGTGTTAGCCAGCACAACAGGTGGGACGCCACGCTGATGCTGGCCAATGTAATATTTTATCTCGCCGGCACCGCACGCGTCTGGTTCGAAACCCACGAAGAAGAGATTGCCACGTGGGATGCCTGCAAGCAAAAGCTCCGCGACCTGTTTGGAAAACCAGTTTTGTTTTTTATTCGAGAAGTGTGCCATGAGGTGTGAAGGGCCGCATACGGGAGGCCCCGGCATTGCTGAAAAGAACTAACCAGGCGACCAGTGCCCAAGAAATTTTCCCTGCCTTCAAATTTATTGGCCCAGACATGTCGGCGAAGACGGCGGCGGGCGATGCAGAAGACAGATGTGCAAAGACCGCCAGACGGCTAAAGAGGAGAGGCTGCGCGCGGTGCCCTACGCAGCCGCAGTCTTCCCTGCGGTTTGCGCCGTGCTGCCCCCCCCCCCCGTCGCGCGAAGACGGGTTCGTTTGTGCTTTTGTGTGTGCAGGCCGACAGGCGACCTTACTAGCAGCGGACACGACGGGCTGCGTAATGGCTCGAGGTGGCGGAGGAGGTCGGCGGCTGGCACCGGACGGACTGACTGCAGAGAAGCGTCGCCCTCCGAGGGACACCTGATCCCCTTCGACCCATCCCCAACGGCGCCATCGGCCTTCCCGTCGTAACAGCCGCGGATTCCTAGAAGTTTGGCGGGTGCCTTTGATCGGCTGTGTGAGCAGCGACGACGAAAAACCGTTGGGCGAAGATCACCCAGAGAGAGAGAGAGAGAGAAAGGGAATCTCCGGAGAGACGCGGCGGGGCCAACGAGACAAAGGACAGAAGTCGAGCAGAGACGGGCGAGGCGAACGGACGCAAGATATCGCGCTGGTCTATAGTCAGCGAAGCCGGACCTCAACGTCCGTAGCAAGCTGACCGCCAGCCGAAACGCCCAAGAGTCCTGTGGCCTCGACCCGTCAAAGAGCCGCCAGCCGAGAAACGCCGGGAAGAGAGGCAGACCCCGGAAGAGCCGAAGCAGCCGCGGCCCGCCGACGCGAGACGATTGGAGTGGAGCCCCGACCTGCCGGACGGACAACCAGTTCTCCTAAAAGCCAGCGGTGAGCGGACCACCAGTTACGCCTTCAGGCAGAGAAGAATAAATATTGTTTTGCCGGGTTACCGCCTTGTTGGCTCATTTCTCCTCGCTTCAGCAGGACCCGTAGATTTTGTGACTGACCCCCGACAGGTGGGAACGTCACAAGTGGTGGCAGCGGTGGGATTTTGCTGAAGTTGTGGTGCGAGACCATTCACCCTCGTACCTGAGGAGAAAGGGGCCAACATGTCGCTACAGGAATCACCGAGTCTTCACGAAGGGGTAATAGGAGCAAATCAGATGCTGTTGGGAGCTGTGATTCCATCGTTCACGGGGGACGACAATGGTCCCAAATTAAGAGATTTTCTCCAAATTTTAGAGCAGGTTGGTAATCTGGGCGGATGGCAGGAGAAACAGTTAATCGGGATGGCGCGGTGTAAGATGGTCGGGGCGGCTCTAGACTTTGCGTGGTTGGATGAGGAGGTGGCCGGCGTAACTTCGTATAGATCGTTTAAAGCGCTCGCACTGAAACGATTTGATACTGAGCCGGCGTACAGGAAGTTTGAGAAGTTTCTGAGCGCAAGGCAGAACGCTGGTGAAAATGTGCGCTCGTTCGCGAGCCGACTGCGTATGCTCGGGGTGGAGGCCTTCGGGGACGTTGATGGCGATGAGGCGTCGAAAAGTGAAGTGAGACGCGAAATCCTTAAGGAACAGCTGACCTCTATTTTTCTGAATGGGCTCCGCGATCCGATGAGGAGATTTGCTCTGTCACATGATCCCAAGACATTCGAAGAGGCAGTGGAGGTAGCGTCTAGAGAAGAGCTGTTAGAGGAAGTGACCCGCACGAACACCGCTATTGTCCGGCGTGTAGAAAGCGGGAAAGAGATGAGTGAGCTTAGTGAACGTCTAGATCGGCTGGAGAAGCTGCTCGTAAAGAGCACTCGGATACGTGAAGAGCGTCCATCCAGGCAGACGGGAAAATTCAATCGGCGCGTCGAATCAGGCGCGTGCTTCTCGTGCGGCAGGTCCGGGCATACCTCACGTTGTTGTCGTATGCGTCAGGTATCGCGCGGGCGCATTCCAGATCACACGGCCTGTTATGGGCGGCGTACGGAAGAAGGCGAGGGCAGCCGTGAAGCTGTTGAGGAAAGAAGTAGATCCTCTACTGACGGCCATCATGAGCGAGGGCGTTCAGAAGCGGTAGTGAGCCTCTGCGCGGGAAAAGCAGAAGGGCTGCGCGAGGCAAGGGAGAGCAATCGCCATGCAGATGCGCTTAGCAGCGCGGCGGACGCCAGAGTAATCGATGTTCCCCCTGCGAGTGAGCGAACCCGCCTTTACAAAGAGCAAAGGAAAGATCCATCTGTCCTAAAATTGATAAACGTGTGCAAAAGCTCAGAAGGGAAAGAGTCTGGTTTTTATCATTTGGACTCTTGTGGTGTACTCCGTTACAGAGACAAAGCGCACGGCGCCGCAGACAGAGCTGTTGTCCCTTTGCAAATGAGAAGGGAAGTTGTGAGTTTATGCCATGATAGGGAAGGCGGAGGACATTTAGGCTTTCGAAAGACCCGTCGGGCAGTTAGCAAAGGCTATTTCTGGCATGGACTGAGACAGGATGTGGCAGAACACTGTAGAAACTGCCAGTGGAGAAAGACACCGAGGGTGAGAGAATTGCATGGACCACCTCCTGATCTTACGTAACATTTTCGTGGGCAGCATGACGTAAGGGGAGTCTGTGAGTTGCTGCGACCATTGAACAATGAGGATGACTGACTGGCTACACATTCTCGTCTTAGTATCAAAATTTTCTCTCTGAGCTGTCAGGCGTGAATGACTGGTGATTTACAATAAGAGCGGACCTGGATTTGTTGTTTTGTTTGGTCATATTGATTTGATCTGCCTGATGGAGTTACTGGCCCGTTCATAACGTGGTTCTATGAAACATGGAGTTGAGAACTCTGCTACGAACAGTGTGCTGTGAGAGTGATGTGAATGCAAAATTTTCTTAGAAAATTTCTTTATAAGAAGAGGGGGTTGTGAAGGGCCGCATACGGGAGGCCCCGGCATTGCTGAAAAGAACTAACCAGGCGACCAGTGCCCAAGAAATTTTCCCTGCCTTCAAATTTATTGGCCCAGACATGTCGGCGAAGACGGCGGCGGGCGATGCAGAAGACAGATGTGCAAAGACCGCCAGACGGCTAAAGAGGAGAGGCTGCGCGCGGTGCCCTACGCAGCCGCAGTCTTCCCTGCGGTTTGCGCCGTGCTGCCCCCCCCCCCCCCCGTCGCGCGAAGACGGGTTCGTTTGTGCTTTTGTGTGTGCAGGCCGACAGGCGACCTTACTAGCAGCGGACACGACGGGCTGCGTAATGGCTCGAGGTGGCGGAGGAGGTCGGCGGCTGGCACCGGACGGACTGACTGCAGAGAAGCGTCGCCCTCCGAGGGACACCTGATCCCCTTCGACCCATCCCCAACGGCGCCATCGGCCTTCCCGTCGTAACAGCCGCGGATTCCTAGAAGTTTGGCGGGTGCCTTTGATCGGCTGTGTGAGCAGCGACGACGAAAAACCGTTGGGCGAAGATCACCCAGAGAGAGAGAGAGAGAGAAAGGGAATCTCCGGAGAGACGCGGCGGGGCCAACGAGACAAAGGACAGAAGTCGAGCAGAGACGGGCGAGGCGAACGGACGCAAGATATCGCGCTGGTCTATAGTCAGCGAAGCCGGACCTCAACGTCCGTAGCAAGCTGACCGCCAGCCGAAACGCCCAAGAGTCCTGTGGCCTCGACCCGTCAAAGAGCCGCCAGCCGAGAAACGCCGGGAAGAGAGGCAGACCCCGGAAGAGCCGAAGCAGCCGCGGCCCGCCGACGCGAGACGATTGGAGTGGAGCCCCGACCTGCCGGACGGACAACCAGTTCTCCTAAAAGCCAGCGGTGAGCGGACCACCAGTTACGCCTTCAGGCAGAGAAGAATAAATATTGTTTTGCCGGGTTACCGCCTTGTTGGCTCATTTCTCCTCGCTTCAGCAGGACCCGTAGATTTTGTGACTGACCCCCGACAGGTGGGAACGTCACAGAGGCATAAGTTGAAAAAGGAAAGGGGGGAAGGAATGCACGGGATTGAAAGTTAAAAGAAGGAGTGAAGAACCGTTGCGCTGAGGTAGTCGCAGAGGTTGTTAATGAAACGGTTGTCCATTGTCCACTTCACGAAGTCACTTTCGCGGTTCCACCGCAGGCCCACCTCCCTGAGGAGCCGTTTTCTGATAGCAGCCGTCGCTGGGCACGTCCACAACAAGTGCCGCACATCACATATGTCCGGTGCAGCGCCACAGTGAGGGCACCTGTCAGGTAGTGGCAGATCTTTGGCACGCCACCGATGACGGACAGATGGTTTCAGAGCCGCCCCTGCCCGAATCCGGCGCACGGATACCTCCTCCTGCCGAGTAAGACTACGGGGGAGAGGGTGCGAACACGGAGGAATTAGAGCGCGTGTTCGCTGGCGCAGAACTTCGGAATCGGAAACGTGGGACAGGAACGGATCTGGGGGAAGAGGGGAAGGTGGCGGATCGTCTAATGTATGAAGATGAGTCATAGCATCCGCTTGAATGTTATGTGGATCCTGGGCATGGCCGCGAATCCAGTGTATGCGCACAGGACATGGATACTTTGCGCAGAGCACATGAATAGATTGTGAAATCTGGAACGTTCGTCGAACAGCCTTCAGCTGTTTAAGGGCGGCGCGGGAGTCGGTGTAAATGTGAACTGTATTGAATGTTGGAACGAGCGGAAGGGAAGCAATGGCATTGTAAATGGCTTGAAGTTCCAATGCCAGGGGAGTGCACGTATCCGCAGTATACGTCGCGCGAGAGTTGAGATGCGGATGAGATGTACTATACACAGCAGTAACTCCCCTCTCTGCAGAATGAGATGCATCCGTGTATAATATGCACCCTTCAGACAGATACGCTGCTGATACCGACGGGGAAACAGTGGGGCGATTGTCAGTGAGCTGGCAATAGGACCACGGTGGAAGTGTCTTTAAACGATGAAGTTTGAGAGACTGTTTTCGAGCTCTATTTGCCACCCGTTGGTCGATGACCTCACTGAGTGTATTAAGTTGGGCGAACTCCTGTAGCACAGGTATGGGTGTTAAACGAGGCAGATATGTTATGACGCGCATAGCCTCACGATTGATAGCTTCAAGGAAGTCCCACTGTCTGCGGGTGAGACGTTGAAATTGAGCCTGATATACTATCCGTGGCTGAAGGATAGAGCGCACAAGCTGGCGGGCCGTATGAGCACGTGCGCCACCAGAGCGCATAGCTATGCGACGAATCAGACCTAGAGTAGCGTGAGCCGATTTACGGGTGGCTGTCAGCTACGGGGTGCCAGTCCCAGATGTATGGAGGAGAAGACCAAGAATACGAACAGTTTCTACCTGAGGAATCAGAGAATTATGTACCGTAAAATTTAAAGGGGGAGCTTTCCGTAAGACGGCTTTATTTCCAATTCGAATGAAACATGATTTAGTAGGAGAGAGTGTTAGACCCAAAGGTGGGAGGCGAGATGTCAATACATCCAGCGCGTGTTGAAGGACCGACTGATGAATAGACGCATCTGGATGACAGCACCACAAGGTGATATCATCGGCATATGCAAGCACGCGGATAGAAGGGATGGTCTCTAGGGCTCGAACCAGAGGAATTAAAGCCACATTAAATAATGTGGGGGCGAGAACGGAGCCCTGCGGCACTCCTCTATTGGAAGTGAAATTACCAAAGGGCTTTCCGTGGACACGCACGCTGAAGGTTCGATTTGCTAAAAAGGCGTGAATGGAGAGGAGGAACCGGTGAGGGAGACCAAGAGTTTGAAGGGAGGCAAGAATGGCAGAGTGAAGGATGTTATCATATGCCTTTGTTATGTCTGTAGCGATTACGGTTCGTACAAGGTGACTCTGTGGAGAGTGGTCAAGCACGTCAGCAGCCAAAGTAGCAAGGCCGTCCTCCGTTCCAATATGTGGGCGGAAACCAATTTGGGAATCTGGGTAACAATCATGGGATTCCAGCCACCATGATAAGCGTGCGGCTAGAATGTTTTCATAAAGCTTGCAGATGGTAGGGGTAAGGGAAATTGGACGAAGGGCCGAGAGAGATACTGGAGGCTGACCTGACTTGGGGATTGGAACCACAATAGAATGCTTCCAGTCTCCCGGCATGACGCCAGAAAGCCACACTTCGTTAAAAGTATCAAGTAGGGTTTCCAAAGCCCTCCCTTCCAAGTTACGGAATAAGGAGTTAGGTATGCCGTCGTGCCCGGGAGTAGTAGTAGTTTTTAAACGGTCAATGGAGGCCAGCAGCTCTGCCATGGTGAGGTCAGAAGTAATTCCATCGGGGGGCTCTGTTACCGATAAGTCAGGTGGAGACGTAGCGGTGCAGTCATGGTTTGGAAAAAATTGACGGGCCGCTTGTTGTGCAAATGTGTCCTCATCCACATTTAGCGCGAGGCGAATGCTCTCTGTGTAATCTGCAACCTGAGAAGGGCGCTCCATGGCGTGAAACACTCTCCAAAGATGTCGATTGCCCTGCGTAGAGGACAGGCGGGCACACCATGCAGCCCAGCGTTGCCTGCCTAGCCGCTTTGCATAGCGCCGCGCCCGTGCGGTAGCGCGGTGAAGAGTAGGAAGAGCCGAAGGGTCATCGGGGTGACGAGTAGCGTAAAGATCCGCCTGGCGACGAAGAGCCCACAGATTCAAGAGATGTATGTCCGGGTTTGGGTCATCTTCATTTACAGTAGTGGTAAAAGTGTGAGTAGCGAGAACATCAGATAGAGTAGACAATGCTGAAGAGGGGTTGAATGTAGATAAATGATTGTCTGCGCGTACAGAATCCCATGATGTTATTCGTACAGTGCGGCGTATTTTCCGTAGACGCGTAGGCGTGAGGGAGATAAAAATAGGGCTGTGATCGCTACCCCAAGTATCAGAATCAACAGCCCAACGAGGGTTACCGGGGCCTAACCACCAAGTCAAATCAGGTGAATACGGGCCACCTCGTGGGCGGGTAGAAGTATTCGGGTGGTTTAAAAGTTGAAAGGAATGATCTGAAAAGCTCCCTTGGATGTGTGAACCCCTTGAGGAATCCGATGGGTAACCCCACGCAGTGTGTGCGCCGTTGAAGTCACCGCCAACTAGAATAGGGATACCCGAGTTGGTAGAACGTAGAAAACGAACCCATCCCAGATTGGGAGATGCGGAGCCAGGACGACTATAAAAAGAAACTAGAATAAGGGGTGTGCGTGCAGGTTTTACGAGAACGGCGACAACCTCTTGACGTGTGTTGCACCACCGTGAAAGGTCGAGCGGTGTGTGCGGAACTGAACTGTGAATATAAATTGCAGATTTACCTGGGCTGAGGGAGGAGGCGGTGCAACGGCGATCAGGGATAGATGGTGAATGGTATGCGCAGAAACCTGAAAGGCGTGGGAGTGCATTATGCTCTTGCAGTAGGAACGCCCATGCCCTCAGCTTTCCGTCGCGAAGGCGGATGTTCACTTCAGAGGCCTTATTAGCGAAACCGCGACAGGTCCACTGCACCATCACCGATGATGATGCGCTATCCATGACGAGGCCGAAGAGCTTCCACGATGGGGGATGTCACTTGCTTCATCAGCGCTAATATCTTGTCCACTGTCGGGGTAGTCACGGCTAACAGGTGGTCGGCACCTGATTGTGGGCCAGTGCTTACCCTAGGTGATTCCTCTGATGATTGCTCCCGAGTTATGAGAATTCTTCGAGAGGATTGAGAACGACGCTGTTCCCGGCGCTGGGTGAGTTCGTCTAGTCGGCGGCGAGCCTCCGCGATTGCATTGTCTAAAGCTGTGTCTTCATCTGTAGTATCCACATGTGATGGATGCACTGGACGTTTGGGCGTACCATTTGATCCGGGAAGGTGAGCCGCTTGTGCATATGTACGCTGGCGAGGAGACATATGGTGAGCAGCAGGCTCAGATAAAGGAAGTTCAGGGAAGTCGTTGTCGTCACATGCGAGAGCTGCAAAGCGATTACTTGAAGGAACATCCATTTTTGCAGGCGACTTGTGAAACTTCTTCGCTTGCTTCTTCTTTGGACAAGCGGGGGAGCGAATGTCATGGTCCGGCGATTTGCACAGGGCACAATGAGCTGTTGGTTCATTCATGTCGGCCACAGCTGCTGGATTAGGGCAGGTATTTTGCATATGTCCTTCTTTGTGGCAGTGATAGCAAAAAATACGACGAGGTCGGAAGGGCTGTGGTTTGACGATCGCACCGTAGTAGGTAAGGTACTTCGGGAGAGTCAACGGGCCTTGCAGGATGAGCAGGTATGAGCCCCGGCGACCCATAGGCCGTGCTTGCAGTACAACATGAGTTGAGCAGCGAATATTTGTGCGCACCTCCTCGGGAGGGCTCGTGCTGTCGACATGATAAACCATGCAGCGGAGTGTGTCAGGACCAGATGCAAAATATATTTGCACCGGGACATGCTTGCTGTCATCCAGGGGGATCCGCGTAACTGCGCAAAGTTTCTGGGCGTCCATCAAGGATGACAAGTTTACCGTGATGGTGTTCGATGGGCGATGGACGACAAACCCGCAGTAGTTCGAAGAGCCAAGGGCATGGTCAATTGTGGCTTGAACATTCCGGGCAGGGATGGCAGTCATATCAAAGCGCAATGTAGGCTTGATGGTAACGCGGAACGAGTTCGCAGCAGGCGGAAGAGAGCCTTGACTCACGGGAGGCATCTGTGGAGGAGGCTCAGACGCTGGTGACGGCCCTTGGTGGGAATACTGAACTGGCGCGACGGGCACAGTTTCTTGAGGGAGTGCCACGGGCACGGAGGCGGTAGAGCAGTCCATGTCACAGGCCAAAGTCGTAGCATCGGAAGACGGCGCAGGCTGGAGGCCTAGAGGCGCTGACGATTGCGTGGACGTGGAGGCTGCGTCAGGTGGCAACACAGCGGGCATCCGCGTAGCCGTCGTCGACAACGCAGAATCCATGCAGACGCGTAGCGCGGCCTCGCTCGGCAGCGCCGAGCTAAGCCTAGCTTGCCCCTGAGGGTTCCGGTTGTGTTTTCTCACTTGAGAATGCGCCCGCCGTGCCGGGAATTTCTCCGTAGGGGCGTCGTCAGCATTCGGTCGCACGGAGGGCACTGTCCGACTCACGCCACACACGAGAAGACAGCGAAAAGCGAAAACACAGACCTAGAAGCAGACACGTATCCACCCACTAGGTCTTCGTCCAAACCAGTTGGCCGTCAGCTTGCTGCCAAAAAAGAACTTGCAGCTCGCGCCCAAACGGCCACTGAGTCATATATTACTTACATTCAGGACGTCTTGGCACTGTGCCGAAAGGTCGATCCCAACATGACCGAAGACGATAAAGTAGGCCACATTCTTAAAGGCATTGCCGACGATGCCTTCCACCTTCTTCTATGCCGGGACTGCTCTACGGTTGACTCCGTTCTGCAGGTGTGTCGACGCTTCGAGCAGGCCAAGCACCGGCGCATTGCACACCGCTTCGACCGCCTGCCTAACACAGCTGCCAGTTCCACGTGCGAGGATCTGCCGACACTAAGGCAGCCTTCCAACCCCGACAACGTGACTCGCATCGTGCGCCGTGAACTGGAGGCGCTGGCTCCTGTAACGCCCAACGCGCCCTTGTCGGACAACACCCTGGCCACAATATCCCTTATTCAAGCTGTCGTCCGCCAGGAGGTCGCCAACTTGGGCATGCCCTCCAGCCATCGTCCCGTCGAATCTCGGAGTGCGAGCCCCATCTCTCCCGTGGTCGCTACTGCTACGGCCCGCAACACCTTCGTCCCACGTTACACAAGGTATCGCAATCCGGATGAGTGGCGTACCCCTGATGACCGGCCGATCTGCTTTACGTGCTCGCGCGTAGGCCACATCTCCCGCCACTGCCGCAGCCGTTGGTCCGCACCTCCCCGACCTTTGCCCTACGTCGACCGCCGTTATGACTATGGACCCCGTCGCTTCACGCATCGGAAGGACCCACCCAGCGCCGAGTCCACACCGCCTCCTCGTAGAACCAGCCGCTCTCCCTCCCCAACAGCCCACCGTTCCCGCTCACCTCTTCCGCACCGCAGTTACTCACCGTCCTCTGCAGGCCGCTTCGCGGGAAACTAGCCAGTGCAGCTCCCGGAGGTGATGCTGCATTGGTGCCCCGACCTGAAAATCCTCTACTGACCCAGCCTTCGCCCTGTAATCTGCTCGACGTTTTTGTGGACGGTGTTCCTGTTTCTGCCCTCATTGACACTGGTGCCCAAGTCTCGGTTCTTAGCTCATCCTTTTGCCGTCGCCTCAAAAAAGTTCAGACCCCTGCCGCTTCGCCCACCGTTCGCGTTGCCGATGGTAGCACTGCTGCCGTCACTGGCCTGTGCACTGCCCGCGTCCCTCTTGCCCATCGTCACATCCCAGTTTTGTTCACCGTCCTCGAACACTGCCCTCACAATGTGATCCTTGGTCTAGACTTTCTAACCGCTCACTCTGCCCTTATCGACTGCTCCAGCGGCCTTCTACGATTGGACCTGCCTCTCAGCTCAGCCGACACACCCTCAAGCTCCACGCCCCGCCTTCGCTCCACCGAGTACGCTCGCCTGCCCCCCGACTCTGCCGTTTATCTGCCTATGTCCCCATTTCCTGCGGTTCCTGATGGGGATTATCTTGCCTGTCCACTCGCCGATGTCGTTCTCTCCCGCAATGTTGTTCTTCCGCACCTCATCGTGACCGTCACCAAGAATAGCACCTCCCTTCCTGTCCTCAACTTCAGCTTGTCACCACAAGTTCTTCCTGCAGGCATATCGCTTGCTACTTTGTCTTCTCTCACCGACTGTACCGTCACTGCTCTCTCACCTGGACCGCCTTCTCCTGTCTCTCAAGCGGCCGACATCCCGGCCAACGTTCCACAATCCATTTCTGCGATGATTGCTTCTGACCTGAGCCCCGAGCATGCACAGGATCTTCACAACCTTTTGGTGTCCTACTCCGACATTTTTGACTTCGCTTCTGCTCCTCTGGGTCAAACGTCGGTAGTGACTCACCGCATTGACACCGGCGATGCCAGACCTATACACCGGAGGCCTTATCGTGTGTCGCTACCAGAGCGCCAGATCATCCAGCGGGAGGTGGACAAGATGTTGGCCAACGATATCATCGAGCCTTCAAACAGCCCTTGGGCATCTCCTGTCGTGCTCGTGAAAAAGAAAGACCAAACTTGGTGGTTTTGCGTCGACTATCGTCATCTCAACAAGGTCACGAAGAAAGACGTCTATCCCCTTCCGCGCATAGATGATGCCCTGGACTGTTTACATGGCGCCCGCTACTTTTCTTCCATCGACCTTCGTAGCGGGTATTGGCAAATCTCTGTTGACGCAAGAGACCGCGAGAAAACAGCTTTCGTCACCCCTGATGGCCTTTACCATTTTAAGGTCATGCCCTTCGGCCTTTGTAACGCCCCTGCCACATTTGAACGGATGATGGACTCGTTACTCCGGGGCTTCAAGTGGACGACCTGCCTTTGTTACTTAGATGATGTAATTGTTTTCTCGCCCTCTTTTGAAACCCACCTGCTTCGCCTTTCGTCCATCTTGGCACTTTTCCGCCGCGCCGGTCTTCAACTCAACTAAAAAAAATGTACTTTCGGCCGCCGCGAACTCAAAGTCTTCGGCCATTTGGTGAATGCGAGTGGCCCTGACCCTGACCCTGATAAAGTTCGTGCCGTCAGTGCTTTTCCCTGTCCCCGCTCGCCCAGTGATGTCCGCAGCTTCATCGGTCTCTGTTCCTACTTTGCCGGTTCGTCCCGAACTTCGCAGCCGTCGCTCGCCCTCTCACCAATCTGTTGCAGAAAGGCGTTCCTTTTTCCTGGGGCCCAGAGCAGGCTACTGCATTCTCAAGCCTTATCGCCGTCCTCACCAACCCTCCTGTATTGGCCCATTTCAACCCGTCTGCCCCGACTGAACTTCGCACCGATGCCAGTGGTCACGGAATTGGCGCCATCCTTGCTCAGCGACAACGCGGCCAGCACTGCGTGATTGCGTACGCCAGCCGTCTTCTTTCTTCCGCCGAGAAGACTTACTCCATCACAGAACGCGAGTGCCTGGCTCTTGTTTGGGCCATTGGAAAATTCCGCACATACTTGTTCGGCCGCCCATTCACTGTTATAACCGACCACCACGCCCTGTGTTGGCTCTCATCTCTCAAGGACCCTACTGGCCGTCTTGGCCGGTGGGCATTGCGATTGCAAGAATACACCTTTTCCGTGGTTCACAAGTCCGGTCGCCTCCATCAAGATGCAGACTGCCTGTCCCGCTATCCCGTCGATCCTCCTTCTACAGACTCTGAGTCGGATGCCTGCGTCCTCTCCATCTCCGACCTCTCCCACATTGCCGACGAACAGCGCTTGGACCCCACCCTCACCTCTCTCATCGACCGCCTCAGCACCGACCGCCGCGACACTTCTCTGGCCCGGTTTTTGCTGGACGGGAGCACGCTGTACCGCCGCAACATGCGACCTGATGGCGCTGAGCACTTGCTCGTTGTTCCCCGCCACCTACAGTCCACTATCCTCGAACAACTGCATGACGCACCTACGGCTGGTCATCTTGGTGTCTCCCGTACGTACGACCGCGTGCGCCGGCGTTTCTTCTGGCCTGGTCTGTACCGCTCCGTCCAACGCTACGTCGCCGCTTGCGACGTCTGTCAGCGCCGAAAGAAGCCCGCTGTCCTGCCGTCTGGACACCTGCAGCCGATCCCCATCCCGACCGACCCGTTTTCTCGTGTTGGGCTAGATTTACTTCGGCCCTTCCCGGAGTCCTCCACGGGGAACAAGTGGATTGCCGTCGCCACCGATTATGCCACGCGGTACGTGATCACTCGTGCCATTCCAACCAGCTGCGCCACTGACGTCGCTGACTTCCTTCTGCACGACGTCATATTACACCATGGCGCTCCCCGTCAACTCCTTACCGACCGTGGCCGCTGCTTCCTTTCCCGAGTTGTTGACGAAATCCTTCGTTCGTGCTCCGTTCGTCACATGTTCACCACTGCTTATCATCCTCAGACGAACGGCCTTACGGAGCGTCTCAACCGCACGCTGACAGACATGCTCGCCATGTACGTATCCGACGACCACCGGGACTGGGACATAAGCTTGCCTTTTGTCACCTTCGCCTACAACTCTTCGCGCCATGATACCGCTGGTTACTCGCCCTTCTACCTTCTCTTTGGACGAGACCCCTTACTGCCCTTCGACACTCTGCTGCCCACAGCTGGCCCTGTCACTACATATGCGCGTGACGCTATCGCCCGAGCAGACGCCGCCCGCCAGGTTGCTCGACACAAGCTCTCCGCCTCCCAAGAGGCTCAAAAACACCGCTACGATGGCCTGCACCATGATGTGCGATACCCTGCCGGATCTCTCGTCCTGCTGTGGCTCCCATCCCGTCGTGTGGGGTTATGTGAAAAACTTCTGCCGCGCTACACAGGTCCTTATCGTGTATTAAGGGCAGTGACCGACGTAACGTATGAAATCACGCCGCTGCACCCAAAGTCGACGTCCGCTCCACTGAAGTCCGAAGTCGTTCATGTAGCTCGCCTCAAGCCCTATCACCCACCATCGACATCGCACGCCTAACACGCACCGGGACGTTGCCTTCAGCCGAGGGTGATAGTGTTACAAGTGGACGAATCATGAACGAAGAAGTGGCGGTGCGCGGAACGACGACGACGTTGACAGTTGGTAGCTGGGCGCTCGGTTCTGAGCTGAGTGCTGGCCTTCTCAGAGCAGCCGCCATATAGACTTACCGCCGTAACATCCCCGTAACAACAATAATAATAATAATAATAATAATAATAATAATAATAATAATAATAATAATAATAATAATAATAATAATAATAATAATAATAATAATAATAATAATAATAATAATAATATTATTAATAATAATAATAATAATACATAGTCTAGTGTTCGAGAAAGTTCGTCTGGACGGGATGATATTGAACAAGTGTTGAAGGTGATTGTCCCTATCAATGTTGCGATTGACATTTTTCGGAACTCGTCCGGGTTCCTTGTTCGCTGAAGGTCGCCAAGGTTCGGTCGTCTTTTAAATGTGTAGTACGTGATGTAATGAGAGTAAGTATATTGCCAACAAATTTCGATTTGTCCTAATCATAATGTTAGTGATTACCTGACTGATACATGATTCATGTAGCAGTTTTAATGACACGTTCTTCTCTTCACCTATGACGGTGGTGCTGTACCAGTCGATGTTATGATGTAGAGTTTTGGCGTGTTCAGTAACAGCGTTCGGTTATTGATTGCCGTTCGACACGTCAGGTTCGTGCTGTTGCCGGCGTTTTGGAAGCTTGCCGGTTCCGCGGATGCAAACCTAGTTGCAGTCAGTGCATGGAATTCTGAATATCACTCCAAGATGCATGTCGCCGGGCAAGCGATACTTCGTGTTAATCAACTAGCTTCGATGTATTGAAGCTATATGCGCGACACGTAGATTGTACTTGGGAAATACTCTAGTGCTTCGCTTACTACTATAACGTAAGGAATTGCTGCTCGGGTTTTGAATCTGCGTTTATCTGGTTTGGAGGCTCGCACACGCTTCTCGACAAGGATCTCGTATGGGTCTCTAAATGTCAGTCGTAAGCTTGACATGGTCGCTGAGCTCTAAACTATTCATTATAATAATATCGATATAAACCTAATCTTGCTATCAAAACAATGAAAGGGAGGCGGATAAAAGCTCCAGGGCTGCATTAACAGATGCCGCGGCCGCTTCTTCGAGGCGACCGTGAGAGGCGACTGTGGCGTCAGCATACATGAATATACAAAAATTTGTACAAAAGATAACACGACACTGTTTTTTTTAAGTATTACAAGCAACTATAACACAGAAGACAAGATTAGGCGGGGGACTGAAACGATTATGGAAAATGAACTTTTATTGTCATTGAAGCAGAACGTTTTGCTGGATTAGTTGGTGCATGACACGTAACGAATAAGCGCCAACACAGACAAGCACAAGAAGATGGCACAGATAGGCGCTTACTTTCAACTGACATTCCCGCTGAATTCTGAAAAGACCAAACGCTGTGCGTTTCAATACAAGATTGAATGACAAGGAATATATAACTCTGTGTCGAATTTATTAAAAAACATCTTTAACCCCGGCTGAGAAAACACTGCCTGCAGGTAATATTAGTACGCAATCTTGCGCGGCCCAAAACACCGCTCCGTATACTGTTCGAGGAACGTCTAGGTCGTCTCACCTTCCGGAACTAATGTTTAAGTAAAGTGCACTTTCCAGAGCAGAATGGTCAGACACAAAAGTGGCTAAGCGATATTTTTGTGGAAGCCCACGCGTCCTGGACAATTTTGTTCCCCGATAGTACTTGCTTCTAAAATATACAATCATGACAAAACCAGCCTTGGCAGACAAAGAGCGAGGGGTACGGAGTTCACACTACTGCGTAGTCATGTGCGCTTCTTGTCCTCGCCCGTCGTACGGCAGCGCTGCTTTCCTTGAATGATTGTAGCCGACCAAATCACTCAGCTACGTACCTTGCCAGAAGGTAGTATTTTTTCCGGCAGTTCCGACCACCTATTAAACTCAATGATGCCGCATGTTTGATTAGCTAAATAAAGTTACTCCCTTCCTCAAGAGCGAGAGAGTAAGTCAAACGGAAAGGTAGGGAGGTTAACTAGGCAGCACCCGGTATGCTACCCTATAAACATTTCAGTATTCCCATTATGAATGGCGACCACAGGTTTTAGCCCTTCTATGCTCGGCATAGGTGGTAGTACAGTTCATAAGTAACGTTTCGTGGCCAGAATAGGGTGTTATGGGAGCTCGTGCGGAAACAGGCTTCTTTCGTACGTTTCCTGATCTGGTGTAATAGTCCGAGCAATGCTTCAGTGATGTACAAAACTTTTTTTACCTCGTATTGCCTATAGAGGTGACATCATTGTCTAGGGCATAAAGTCAGGCGCGTTTGAAGTGTGGCGCTACCTGATCTTGTTGCGCCAGGTACATTCCAACGCTGTCACTAGTGTTGTGACATTGTGGTCGTCAGGTAAAATGCGCAGAGTTCGCTGGCAGTAGGGGCGGCATCGACGCAATGGCGGGTCAACCGTAAATACAAACAAAAGTGGAGGAGGAAACAAAGAAGGCTTTTAATACAATATGTACAGTACTCACGGATTGAAATAGGACATTCGGAGCGCGTGGCCGTCGCTTCATGGAGCGCCACCCGTAGACGCTCATGGAACCAAGGTGGTGCATTGTGGTATGGCGTGAGAGGGAGAACATCTACAAAGCAGAATTGTTCCTTCCAGTAGCCAATCAGCCGGCCTGTGGTTTACCACATGCCTGCGTGGCACTGCAAGGCTAGCGCTCCGAATGTCCTATTTCAATCCGTGAGTACTGTACATGACTGTACAAAGCTTCAGTACGACCGCCGACAGCATAAGGGCTTCTCGTGGTGCGCTCACTCGAACAACAAGACTTCATAGCTGCGTCTCGCTACCTCTCCTGTTATCTGATATCGGGGTGAATGATTAGCGGTGGGGACGTGCTGGCCCGGCTAAGCGTGGGCGTTGGACAATTAAAAGACGGGCGCTGAACAGTGAAGCGAGCATGCTTTGGGACGATCAGCTCAGCGCTTGACTTAAGCAGGATTTCACCAGAACAAACATTTGTTGAGCATCTATTGCACAACAGCCCACACTTACGGAAGCGGCGTGAGAACAGACTAGTGAGTCTTGCACTCTTACACATAACTTAAGAGAAACAGCGTCTAACGCCATCTCAAGTGGGCCCATCGAAGTACTTCATGCTTCTGCACGTTGAAAATAAGGAGAGTCTTCATTTATTAAATGTTTACTCTTCGTCGTCGTCATAGTATGCATCACGTGGCGGAGCGGTGTAGCCATCACCGCCTGTATTCTCGTCCCATTCGTAAAAGTACTCTTCGTCAGCCTCTTTTTCAAGCAGTTTGCAAATTTCTGTTCGATTTTCGTTTGCTGCATGGGGAAATAGACGAAGACGACAATTTAGGCGACGCCTTCAACTGTCAATACCGCGGGAAATTGTTGCATTCTTTCATTCTCTACTATAAAAGAAGACTTATGTACAAAAGAAGATTAATGCGCAGCTAAAGTTTCTGCATAGGTTTTGGAATAAGACTGACCAGCGTACCTAGCTATCTATCTACGTACTTTAGACAAAGAGGCGAGGTTTCGATCGCTTTACCGCCATCATTGTTAGCCCGTGCACGAGACACGCGCTCGAGCTGATGCCACCGTTGGCTCTTCCACTGAGTTTCAAAATCTAACTACTGCCTCTGATTACCAGCTTTCGCCTATCAGTAAATAATTTATTTACGTAGCAAGGTGTTTGAGTGTTCTCTACACCGGACCTTGGGATTCTGAAGCAGCGGTGTACTTGCTGCTATGAAGGAAACGAGCCAATAACATGTCTTTCGTCGAAAAAAAAAATCACTAGCAGTAGAACGCTCAGTTTGGCGAGTTGGTACATATGCATCTTTTGTAAAACAGCTCGAACAACGTCGGAAAAGACGTGATACGTGTCCTTCTTGTTCTTGTCCGACGTTGTTCGCGCTGGTTTACAAAAGAAAAAAAGTCGCTAGCTGTGGTGCCTTGCATCTTAGGGTCCCTGTTATCTTTAGCAGGCCTACCAATCACTGCATCGAATACTCATCTAAAATAGCCTAGTCTTGATTAATTTGATTAGGTAACCCGAATACAGACTGCTTTTGGGGGTAGTCGCGAAGTGGTCTGCATAGACCACTGCCTCGAAAGAGGCAGAAGTCACTGCGCGTGCCGCGTCCTTTTCAAAGACTTATCATGTTAATGAAAACATGCGAGGAGCATAGTAAATTGATTTGCATGACGCTGCATAAAAATCCTAAATATTAGTATGAAAGCACTACTTCAGACGTACCAACCCCGAGCAAAAATCTTAAGTTACATTTTTTGTGTAGGGCAGAACACGCGAAAGAGCACAAGAGCCTTGTGCTCCGAACTAACCCGAGCTTACCATTGTTACTCGGGTAAGCTCGGGTTAGTTCGGAGGAGCATCGTGCCAGCCGTAGCCAATGGGAGAAGGTTGTCGCGCGCTGCCTGTGTCACGCAGCCCTGCGGCGTGATCACAACAAGCCCCCCGGGTTTTGTGCAAACTGGCCACCGCGACAGGTGGGAGTTTAATGATTGGCCGCGAGAGGTTGCATGGGTAGAGCAACATCGGTTGCACACTACCTACTGGTGGCTGTCATGAAGACGGCTACCTGACAGGCAGTGTCGCAACGCTTATCTGCTGCGCCACTTCGCTTGTAGTGGTATGAGGACGCGCCGTGATCCAGGAATGTTAAGTAGAAAATTGGCAATTCTGGATATATCCCACTTGAGCTCTCGGGTCATATACTTAAGGCGGGGCTTAAAGGGGCACTAAAGAGAAATCTGAACTCATCTTTTTACCGCAGTAACTCGATCAACACGTTCCAATCATTCTTGGAAGCGTCGAATTTTTGTCCAGCGCGGCCGACTCCCCTAATTTAATTAAGATTAAACGTCCTGGCTTCCGCCCTTTTTGAACTCAACGCTCAGTGCTTTTCCGCCAGTTCCGTGGCGGATTCGTGTTTGCTTTTATTTTTTTTAGGTTTCTGTGAACAAATAGTTTCAGTGGAAGACAACATAGCCGCAAATAAGGCTCTACCACATTTTACGCTGTAAATATATAGTAGGTTCCATTTGTTTATTGCAAAAAACTTTCCCAGTCATTTTCGCCAAAGAGTTCACATAGCATGATGGGAAATAAAAAAGCTCGCCAGTTACTGGAAACACAAAAAAGAAAACAATGGAGGGGGCCCTCAGGGCGCTTCTTCAATGTTTCGACAAGACGACTTGTTGTCGTCAGACGCACTTCTGACACAAAGCTTTCTGAAACATTATCAGCGCAAGAACTCCACTTTGCTTTGTTAGCAAAAAAAAAAGAAACTGCCCTGTTAATTGCAATAGAAACAAAGTGACCAAGGGAGGATGCCCTCAAGGTGCTCAGCCAACGTTTTGATAAGAGGAATTGTCTTCGTCTGACGAAGACGAGTCCTTTTGTTGAAAACTTGGGTAACTACCTTGGTGTTTCCCGCTATGTTGTTGACTGTGGTTGTGTTTTAATAAGCTCATCTACCTGACCTCTTAATACCATGGTCCTCAGTCAATCGGTTAATTAATCCGCTAACCTCAACCTGCTTCGACGTGCACAAAGGAACTTACGTCCAGTTTAATATCACGGGGCTCGTGATGTAAGGTACAATGCATACAGAGCGAATCTAGTCGAATCCTGCTTTGTTTTTTTTCTATAGCCTTAGGTTAGTGGCCCCTGGCTCTTCACTGTGAAAGGAAGTCGTTAAAAGAGGGTTTTTATTGCTCTAACAAAAAACAATATTACAGTTTGGTTCCTACTGTACGCGCATCAATCCCGGTGGACCACGACACTTCACCTGCTTCAGATTTCTTTACCTTATGTCGCGATGCAATGCGCTGATAGAAGCCTATAGTAGGTAGGGAGGAATATTGCAGTAAAAACTGACAGAAAAGGTAAATAGAAGATAGATACGGACGCACCCGCCCTCTGCTATTCCAAAGTGGGGGATTTTTTATGTGAAAACAACACAGCTACTGAAGTAAGTATGGTAAAGTTAAAAATGCAATGTGAAACGCCGACATCTACCAACGGATGACACAAGTGTAGCCCATAAACCCTCTCTGGATTGAAGCACCCATTATTAAAATCAATACGATAGAACAGCATACAAAAAAGAGCTTAAAAATTAGGCATGCATATACTATTAATAATTAATAAGCTTTTCAGCACGGCTCACTGATTGAGACTAGCCTATTCTTAGCATACTGGGCGTTTCAACTTCCGGAATCGTGTGTTGTTTCTTAAAAAAAACCAACAATTCCTATCACTAAAAAACATTAGTCCCCGCTGTGCAGAGTATTTCTGGTAAAGCTCTTGATATGGACTAATGAAAGTTACTGAGAGTAACCTTTAATTTTTCGCACAGAACTTAAAAATTTGACTGCTACGTCGAGCGCGACGGCGGCAAACGGCGCCTGCTTTATCAGGGATGCCCATGCGGAGTCCTCCTGAATAATTTTGACAACCTCAGGTTTTTAAAGTTCATTCAAATTGCACCACACTCTGATATTTTTGTATTAACCTTCACTGTAATGCCATCGAAGGTTCACGGATTCTATAAACGGCCTTAGGCAAAATAGTTAAACACCACAGCCTCTGCGCAACCACTCTTTTTACTGCGTTTCAGGCTAGCGAAAGGAACACGTATTTAATTATGTATACGCGGTGTGAAACCGAAGCATTGACACACCGAAAAATGCCACAGCGTGGTTTTTTTTTATCCCTACTTTTCTTCAAAATACTCGCCTCATGCACAGTAAAACACTATTTTCGATTAAATAATTAAACGTTTCCCCCTGCTGCTACTGCTGCTTCCTAAGTCTGGTAGCTTTGAAAAACGTTCTTTTAGAGTTCAGATTTCTGGAACGCATGTAAAATGAACTGTAAGATACACAAAAATGAAGCTATTCTTGGTCACAGCTCAAGCTTTAATTCAAGCACCTGAGGCGACAGCTGAAGCTGTATTTTCCTAGGAGGAGTCAAACCAGCCTGCTTTGCAATGAAAACACTGAGCGTAACCAAGCCAGCCTAAATACTTTAGTAACCTTCACTTTTCCTTACGTATCTCAGCGACTTGATATGTGGTTGGGAACTCTACACGAGGAAGCCAAAATACGTACATCTACACTAGTTTGTTTTAAATAAGCATTTTGTGAACGCTGGAAAGCAAGTAGTAATGAGCTGAAATACATATGAACAATTTAAAGGAGTCAGTCTTTAACAGTACGAACAAAACTTGTTATATAATTCGTGCAAGAGGTAAAAAATGTCAATTCAAAGATTTTCAAGAACCTGTTCATCTTCACTCTAAGCAAAGACAATGATCCACTGTTCTAACGGTGATATTTTCAGTGTATTGTGTTCGCTGGGTGACATACTTATATCGCTGCCATTTTCTCTCCCCTATGTTTAAAAAAAGTGATGCTATACATTCTTCCCTACAAGATTAATGCACTGGAGCCATCGGCATATACAGAACTATAGTACAACCATGTTCTTCACGACAGTACAGATGGCGGAAAACTCAGCGGTAAAAATCGTATAATTGCCGCCACTTTCAACTCTCAAGGCCCGGCACTTCAGGTACGAAGAAAATAAGCTTGTGACACAATGTAAACATGTCTTACGTTCAAACCCGGTTTCGGCGGCCGCGTTTAGATCGAGGTGAAAGGCAAAGACTTCCGTATGCTGGGCGATGCCACTGCGCGTTTAAGATCCCCTGGTGGTCGAAATTATTCCGTACCCCTTCACTACGGCACCTCTTTCTTCCTTTCTTCTCTCAGTCCCTCCTTTATCACTTCCCTTTCGGCGCGATTCAGATGCCCGCCGAGATGTGAAGATACTGCGCCATTTCCTTTTCCCAACAACCAATTGACTAATGGCTACCCTACCTAAAAATTTCAGTAATCAGCTGCACCGCATTATATTGTAGTTACACTGCACGTGATAATGACCAAGGCCAGAAAAATGCCAGGCTTAGGTGAATCTCTCTCGGAAAGCAGGAAGTACGTACATCTGTGGGGGACAGTACATACCACACGGGGTAGTTAACTATAAAGGTCAAGAAAATATTGATTCAGGCTTCAAATTTCGGGAAATACTTTTTAGCACGGTCACAATTTCGAGACGAAACCAGTTTTCAGATGGACGTTTTGTCTTGATGACACCAATGAATTTCTCGGCGCCCCTGTATTATCATTTGTCCTATAATTTCTTGTCTGCGTAGTATGTATTCCTCTTAGCTATATTTGCTTGCGGGTTGATCACGGTAAACTTTGTTACGTTCCGTTTAAAATTTTCCGTGCATGAACAGAGCTTTATTCCCGTTAAAGAAAATGGACAACTGAACAAACAAGTAAAGTTGGATCACTGCGCTCCTGATTTGTCGTGCTGGAGAGAAGGAAACAGCTGCTTATTTCAGATTTTTTAAAATATTGTGAAGTGGCATTCAAAGGTTTGTATTCGGTTTGGGTATGGGGGTTTAATGTTCCAAAGCGACTCAGGCTATGAGAGACGCCGTAGTGAAGGGCTCCGGAAATATCGACCACCTGGGGTTCTTAAGTGTGAAATGACATCGCACAGTACCCGGGCCTCTAGAATTTCTCCTCCATCGAAATTCGAATGGCGCGGCGGGATCGAACCCGCGTCTTTCGGGCCAGCAGCCCAGTGCCATAACCACTCAACCACGGTGGCGGTTGGTTTGTATTCGATGCAAATCTCATTGTCTGAACTTTAAATCTAGGCTACCTGTCGAAGTCATTTCGTGGCAGGCCATCTTGCAATGTTACTTTTTGTTCTTTTGCAGCGAGAGCAGTTCTATTTATGCTTAACGACGGAGAACTGGGGTGTCGGCGAGGCATTTGGCCTCAGGGCTTCAGCCTGCAGTAATCCTAAACTTCACAGCAGCACCTGCTGCCGGAGCGTGCAGCCGGTTTTGTTCCCTTTACGTTGCCTGCTGATAAAATTGAAAATAATGAACTTCGACTAATTGACGAGTCTCTCAACCGCTTCTGGGGCGGTTTTCATGAAAATGGGTTCAATATTTAAAACAAGTTACGCGCAAGAGATGTGCACTCCTTCGCGTTCATTTTAAATGAGATTGGATTTAAGTTCCCTATCTGCTACTGTACTAGGGCAAGCAGTCAGTGCGGTCGGCGTTGAAATCTCACCAACCCGTAAGTGCTTCTCACAGCTCGGCTTCGGTGTCTCACAGGTGACTACCCGGTTAGGTGTCTGCTCTCGCTCCATCAAGGTTAGGATAGACTTATCTTAGCTGGTCTTTTTTTGCAGCACTTTAGGCTTTGCTGTCACCGCAGAATATGCGTTGACGTCTTTCGGCGAAGTAATTCCAAGAAGACGTCAGTATGATTGAACGTCGAATGGCAAAGCACATATAAAGGAGGCATGTTGAAGACAGAGTGTTCTACTTACTGCTACATGACTCCATGCACAGCGTGCAGTTCTCAAACCGGTTTTCGTTGCCGTCGCATCCTCCATATATGAACATTGAGCATCTATCATTGGTAGAGTTATAGTGCCACTTCTCAAATCGCCCTCTGCATCTGCCATTTTCTTGAGGCAAAGAGCAGCTGGACGAATTGTTTACTGGTGTACCTGAAATGAGGTGTTAGTGAAGGTAACTAGACATTATCTGTGCTGCCGTGAAAAGTTCTTTTCTCCGAATAACGGGCTTAGGGGGCGAGTTGGTGCATGATGAAATGAACGGCGGCACAACTAGGACACCAACAACAAAGAGACACCACATGCACACATTACCAGTTGGTAGTGTGCACATGTGGTGCCTCTTTCTCGTTGGTGTCCTTGTTGCGCTGCCGTTCATTTCGTCCTTTCCTCACACAAGACAATCGGAGTCACTGAAACGGTGCTAGCCGAGGAAAAACTAGAAACGTTGAGCAATCGGAAATAATATCTTCTTATTTGGAGTACTATAGCAATAGCAAGAAACAGTTTGATCTCGATGATAGAATTTTGCATAACTGCAATTCCTCACAAAATTGAAGAAGCAGTACGATGATACAAAGTTAAGTGGATTTTGTGCAGGGAAAGCGCCCAACGTGTAATGCGCATGACCGCCTTCCAAACTTAACTTGTAAGCGGCGTGCAGCCGGCCTGCCCCAGCCGTTGAAGAACGACAGCGGTGTTCACGCCTCCGCCCCAACAGAAAGCACACGTGTCCAGAACCATGGCAAATGATCTTGAAGCAAGCTTTAAGGAAAAAGTATTGCATAGCGGCTGGTCCGAATCGTAACAATTGATCGGTTTGACCTCCAGGTCGGTTGCGCTTATTTTGGTCGCCTCTGGTCACTTCAGAAGCTTGAGCTGCGCACGCTGCTTTGGCGTCCTTAGGCCGAGTCGATGTGCTCTTCAATGTGTTCCTCAGTGAGTTTGTTTCTCTTTCGTATCTGTTCCTGCACCCCTGTCGCGGTGGACGTCCTGCCAGTTTGGTACCAACGAGGACTTGACCCGCAAACGACGTCCACAGGAATCCGGCGTGTGTCGGATGCTATAATATACTGAAATTTTGTTCTTAATGCTGAGCTACAACACACACACACACCAAAAAGCCTAGCAGACGCTTACAAGCCTCCGACGAGATCACTAGCGTAATGCAGTGCATTAGCACCTCGTTGGGATCCGATCACGTGTAATAAAACACTTATTTTCGGATTTTACCGCTACCTACGGACATTAAATACTGAGATTCTAGTATACACCATTTATGATAATAAAATCTTAACAATGCTTGCAAATACAGGGGTGCCACACTTCCAAGGTTTTGGTTTGTTTGTCGGAGAGATTTTCAATAAATATTAAACTGCGCTTACACGCACACGGTAAACAGCCTAAACAATGGCCGACATTATTTCCTTTAAAGGTCTCCTTTCTTCTTGCTCTAACTTCGCCTCCTGCTCCATATTCTTCGATAATAAAGCACTCTTTCTTCATCTACACTCTTTTAATGTCGCATAGATATATGCTGAGCCTTTAATTTCTTCACAGCACATATGGCAGAGAATTTATAATACTAATAAAAGAGTGCGCATACTTTAGGAAACAGTAAGCATTACGCGAGAAAAACGTGCCGTATAGGTCCTAAGTCTCCAAGCGGCACACGTTTTGTGATAGTATATATGGCAGCCCGTGTGTCCTAATTCTATTGTCACACATGATGCCTGAGTTCACCTCCTACTAACAAAACTATCGGCTCGGCTGGCCCCTAACGCGTCCGAGGAAATATTCTGTCCGACGCCATTCTTGTATTGAATAGGTTGTGTGCCAGTTTCCTATGATGGTTTAACGGCAGTTTGCGGTGCTTGTGAATGGTTCTCATGGAAACAGTAGACGTTTGCATCTCGGTTATTTTCGCACTTATTATTACCACTGCACGCAGACTCGGTGGTGCTTAGTAGTCGTGACCATTGAGCTGCAGACTTACAAAACTAACACCGTAGCGTGTCTCCAATGTCTGCGTATTTAGTCGCCAACTAGCAGAAGAAGTCAAGATAACCATAGAAATATGTTATTTACGGTGTGCTATAGGCCTGAGACCAAGGAAAATTAGCACGCAGTCATGAAAAAAAGTTGACAGGATTGCTGAAAAAGTTTATGGAAAACAATATTTCCCCGCGTTGCAGCACTAGCCAGTAAGTTTGTTTCAGAAGAGGGAGCTTGCAAGCCCAATCATTCTTCTATGATTGATATAGACTTCCTTAATTATCCGCCGTGAAATCATATTTTCTGCACTGATCAGCATCTTGTAATCATTTGTTCACGACTGAACATGAGCAGTAAAAGATGTTTACAGGGAACCTACCATGAAGTACAAAAACCTTTACAGTGTTTTAATATGTTCTGCCACGTTTCCCAGTGCCGCAGCCGGGTGTTTGGGCATGGAGGTTTTGATTGGCGCAAAACAATGCGGGCGATAGAGGTAAGTAGAGTTTCCCTTTATTATTTTTCGGTTAAGAGGCTAAATTTTGACATTATATTTACTCTACGAAAAATCAGTATACCCATAAAGTAACTCCTTCCGCCTACTCGTATCCCAATGCCACCACCGCCGCTTTGAAGCGTAGGGAATGTCACAATTTGAGTATTTAGCTCACATCATCATCATCATCAAGAGTCCGGTACCGCTCGATAATGACGCATGATGAACATCGCCATCATCATCATATGCCTGACTACACCCACTGCAGGGCAAAGGCCTCTCCAATATCTCTCCAATTAACCCTGTCCTTTGACAGCCGCGCCCAACCTATGCCTGCAAACTTCTTAATTTCGTCCGCCTCCCTAACCTCCTGCTGCGGCCTGCTACGCTTGCCTTCTCTTGGAATACACTCCGTTACCCTTAAGGACCAGAGGTTATCTTGCCTTCGCAATACATGCCAAGCCCAAGCCTATTTCTTCCTCTTGATTTAGACTAGGATGTCTTTAACCCACGCTTGTTCCCTCCATCCTCTATGCACGCTTCTGGTCTCTTAACGTTACACCCATCATTTTAGTTTCCATAACTCGCTGTGTTGTCCTTAACTTAAGCTGAACCCTTTTCGTTAGCCTCCCCGCTATTGCCCCGTAGGTGAGTACCGGTAAGATACATCTGTTGTACTCTTTTCTCCTAAAGGATACTGGAAAACTGCCATTCATGATCTGTGGGAGCCTGCCATATGCGCTCCACCCCATTCTGATCCTTCTAGTTATTTCTCTCTCATGATCTGGATCAGCGGTCACTACCTGCCCTAAGGAAAATGTTCCTTTACCACCTTTAGCACCTGGCGGCCAATTGTGAAGTGCTGTACCCTTGGAGTCTGATAGTTGTAACATCTTATATATATATATATATATATATATATATATATATATATATATATATATATATATATATATATATATATATATATATATATATATATATATATATATATATACCACATAAGTTATTGGAAATGAGGGGTTCGTTTTGACAAACATATGAAGGAAACCAACAGAAACCGAAACCATTGTGCATAGGGGAATGTTTCTATTTTTTTAAAATAGATAGTGAAGAAAAAGAAATGAATATTAAAATTAAAAATTTTAAATAAATTATAAAAAATAGAAACATTCTCTCCAATGCACATTGGTTTCGGTTACTGTTACCTTCCTTCATATATATATATATATATATATATATATATATATATATATATATATATATATATATATATATATATATATATATATATATATATATATATTAGCAGACAAGTTAAACGAAATGAGGGGCCCGTTTGACAAATTTATGAAGGGAGCCAACAGTCACCGAAACCAAGGTACATAGGGGAACGTTAATTTTTTTTTTTTAATGTGTTATGCTTATCAGTGGGATAATAATAGTTAGATTAATAAATCGCTTAAAGAAAATTACTTATCAAGCAGCAGAAAAAACAACCATGCCGCCGGTGGGATCCGAACCCACGACCTCCGAATATCGCGTCCGGTGCTCTTACCAACTGAGCTACGGCGACGGCTGTCCAATCTGCTGCTCTCGTGGGTATTTATGTTTACTGGGTGTAAGCGAGCCTTGAGAGTGTTCACCAGCGCCACCCTCGACCATAGCGGCGGACGTAGCACGTCCTGTAATACCGCGAGCGTAACGTAGAATGTCATCTAACGGCGAGGGCGGAAACTGTGCGAGAGCCCTCTTATACTACCTATGGCATCAAGACTGCCAGAACCGAGACCCTCGTTAAGCTATTAGCAGACAAGTTAAAGGAAATGAGGGGCCCGTCTCGGTTCTGGCAGTCTTGATGCCATAGGTAGTATAAGAGGGCTCTCGCACAGTTTCCACCCTCCCCGTTAGATGACATTCTATGTTACGCTCGCGGTAATACAGGACGTGCTACGTCCGCCGCTATGGTCGAGGGTGGCGCTGGTGAACACTCTCAAGGCTCGCTTACACCCAGTAAACATAAATACCCACGAGAGCAGCAGATTGGACAGCCGTCGCCGTAGCTCAGTTGGTAAGAGCACCGGACGCGATATTCGGAGGTCGTGGGTTCGGATCCCACCGGCGGCAAGGTTGTTTTTCTGCTGCTTTATAAGTAATTTTCTTTAAGCGATTTATTAATCTAAGTATTATTATCCCACTGATAAGCATAACACATTAAAAAAAAAATTAACGTTCCCCTATGTACCTTGGTTTCGGTGAGTGTTGGCTCCCTTCATATATATATATATATATATATATATATATATATATATATATATATATATATATATATATATATATATATATATATATATATAAATTTTAATTTCTATGAGTATAGAAATTTAAATTATATCTGAAGCGATGTACATATCTGCTAATAAAAGGCGGTGTAGCTTTATTTTGTATCGGAATTAATCTAATGAAATCTAACATGACAAGAGCTTCACCTTCCGGCCAGCTGCTGCACATTTGACAAGGAAGCATTCTTAACATGGCAAATATAGAAACTGCGAATCAGGATGAGAAAAAAAAGCGCTCTTCACCTAATAATAATAATTAATAATTGGTTTTTGGGGAAAGGAAATGGCGCAGTATCTGTCTCATATATCTTTGGACACCTGAACCGCGCCGTATGGGAAGGGATATAGGAGGGAGTGAAAGAAGAAAGGAAGAATTGGTGCCGTAGTGGAGGGCTCCGGAATAATTTCGACCACCTGGGGATCTTTAACGTGCACTGACATCGCACAGCACACGGGCGCCTTAGCGTTTTTCCTCCATAACGATAACCTTTTCCTATTTTTCTTATCATTGGAGTGACGGTTCTCTGGCAACATGTGATAGCGGTATGCTAGGCTCATAAGTGTTAGAATTTTGAAGCCTCTTTCTCTGGAGAACTGAGACTACAGAAAGACCCGATAGAAAAAAAAGCTGTTGTCTCGAACTCACTCACCGTGGACGGTGGCCAGAATTAAAAGAACATAAGCACAGCTCCGGATTTCCATGGCAGCAATCGAAAGTCGCTATTTTAGAGCGGTTTCTGGTGAACTAACGAATTCAGCTGTCTTTCGATGCTTTTATATTGTACCTTTCGTGTTATGCAACGCGCCTTCCACATTCGAACGCATTATAGATGCCCTTTTGCAAGGCTTTATGTGATCCGCCTGCCTGTGCTATCTCGATGGCGTCATTGTCTTTTCGACCACATTTTCGTGTCACTTCGTGGACCTGTCCCAGATTCTTTCCCTCTTTCGTCATGCCGGCCTGCAGCTCAACTCGTCTAAGTGCCGTTTCGCGCGCCGTCAGCTCAACATCTCGTGTCACGTTGGGTCCACGTGTACACGTTGAGTGGCGTATGAACCAAGGCGCTCACACGTGGATAATCTAGTCCGGAGAAAATGTTACTTATTTCGCATGAAGCGTGCCCACAAAATGGAAAAAGCCAATTCAGCAGCGAGAAGAGGTAATCGATGCGTTGTGGGTGGGAAAAATAAGATACGTGCAAGGGGACAGAATGCCGAAAAAAACTCCTGTCCATAATCACCGCGGCATTCTTTCCGGCTTTCCGCAGCAGCACCTCGCAGAAAGCCAACGACACGCGTCCACATGTTCCCTTCAAGAGTGGACCATACTGTACCCAGCGTATCCTCTTGCTGTAGTGCGATGTTGACCCCTCAAAGGCGAGAAGCTCATGCTACAATTGAAGGAAGATATTAATTTGAACTCTCGTCTGGTTTTAGTGCCGACGGCTTTTGCTAACATTTAGTAATGTGTAACAACTTTGATTAGACAATTACGTGCAGTGAATTGCCCCTTTAATGAAATGAAGTCAATGATGCAATGCGTCATTGATATCTTCATTCATTACTTTTCCAGGATTGCTCTTTTGAAAATAAATTGAGGAATACTGACAATGGCCTATTAAACAGCTAGCGTGAATTGTTATCAACATGAAGCTGTATAGACCACCGATCCTGATGAATTGAACTTGATAGCGAGAGCGCTATAGCATAGAGAGACGTGGCCGTGACTTTATATAACTTACGCCACACAACAGTATCCAAATAACCACATTGCCTCTTCCTGGTCACGTTCCACGTGAGCGTTGTGGTACAACACAACGTTCCATGGCCTCCTTCATGTTTGGGTGCGGCGTTGGAGAACACTGTAGCCCTAGGTTCCATGTAACGTATATATAATTTTAAGAGAGAATGCCTTAAAGCCACTTCCTTAACTAAATCAGTAGAGCGCCTTATGCGAAATGTGGGGGTTGTGGGCATGGGTAATATCAGTGGCATGTAGTTGTGTTTTCTTTGGCTTTTTCAAATGTATGACATGTAAAAATAATTCTTAATTTGCTTTCTTGCTTCCTCTAGAAAACAACCAAACAGCACTTATGTTTGATATCATTTTGCTTTGTATCAGATCCTCTGCTTAATTTCTAACAAATCCTAATGAACCCATGAGCCCACTTGTTCCACGTCTGTTAGTGAACGTCATAATTTTAGGCGGCGGCACATTGTACATAGCCGATTCTGATACTTAAAAACTAAGTAATTGCTCATTAACATTCGTCTAAATTCTTCAAAGCGGCATCACAGTAAACCTATACAGCTTTTATAGAGGTACAAAAGAAAAAAATCGTCTACTCAGAGGTAGACCTCGGTCACGGCGCCTTTCAGGGAGTCTCTCTTCAACAAGGTTGGCATCTCAAAATGCAACTATGATTATCAGCCTACCTAAATAGAGTGCAGGACAAACGCATCTTCCATGCACTTCTACATACCCTGTGCCGCGGCTGCGGTGACCATATTATCTCCAAAGCTTAGCCACCACCAATGCTTCTCATTAGCGACCACAACTACCTCTCCCAGCTGAAGGACTTCAAAGACCCGTTAGGGAGACGCGCGCGAATGAGCATTCGGTTGCAGCAGTTTGGCACGTAGGTTCATTGCACATCTGGAATTGAGCGTACATACGCGGACAGCTTTCAAGAGATCCATTCGAAATTACCAGCCCGTAAGATGAAAACACATCCATCTTATGATTATTAGGCACAACACCTCTTTCACGTCAGCCAAGAAAGGGCCACTATTGATCCCGGTTATTAATTTATAGGAAAACAGAACTACGCTCTTGCCTCAGAACTTTACAAGATGGCTCTCAACGTTGTGTCTTAGAGATGACGTCCTTTCCATGAAATCTTTTACACTCTTGGAAGCAGGAACCTACATGCCCTTCCAAAGACCTTCTAAGAACAAGTATTGCAAGCACGCTATGACGAGGCAACCATTGACCATCTAGAGCACGCCCACTACATTGACTAGAATCAAGCACAGGTGCTACTTGGCAAACCTTACGGTGGCGGTGAAGCAATATGTCCAGATCTGTGCAGACTGCCAGTGCCGTCAATCACCACCCGTAAATACAAGCCGGGCTAATCCAGCCTCACCACATCCAAGGCGCACCATTTCAGCAAAGCAGAAGTGTTTTTCTAGGGGTATTTTCGTCGTCTTCAGCTGGTAACAAACGGTTAGTTGCCGTCATGAATTTCCTCGCGTTCTGCGCCGCTATCAAAGCTCTACTGAGAGGCGCCATCGCTGTAGCATTCCGGTTCTTTTTAACGCGCTCGAGTTTTTTAACCAGTGAAGTTTTGTTGGAAATATCCCAGTCACGCAGTGTGCCAGCTACAGATACAGTTTCTACACTCCTATAGACAGCGAGTATGCAAGAGCTATTGGCAGAATTTCAATTAGAAGAATTAGAGATAAGGGTTCTAAATAACAGTTTAGTAACTTCAAGTTGGCCAAAGCATTGTGATACAGAATTCAGAATGAAGAAGAATCGCAGTTCATGTCTGATGACCAAACTGGAAATGAAATGGTTGGCTAAAGTATTATTTACAGTATTCGGTGTCACGAAATATATTCAGGCACAGTGTTACTGAGCCTATACGATAATTTCTCAGTCGCAAGCGCCATGAGCATGTGCGTCATCAGTGTACTGGGAAAGGTGTCCTTAAAACACCGTAGTTCGCGTCATCCTGGAAAGTTTCTGAGACGTTCCTGGAACTTGCCATGGCAGTGACATCCTCCTATGGATAGGAGCGGAGGTCTAACTGCGGCGTTTGTATGGCGGTGGTGCCTGACGTCAGTGGCTGTGATGATTGGAGCATCGTTCTGGGAGAGTATCCAAGAAATCTTTCTGCGCCACTGAGAGCATGCGTATGATCCATCTCGTCAGCAATGTAGTCTCCTGCACCATGCAGAATACCATCGCAAAGATCGAACGTTCGCGACAGTTCTTCTGTAAAAACGTGAGAAAGTTAAGGTTTTAGTAAGATGTTGCGCCAGGTGTAGCGGTGCACAGTTCTAATTCCATTGTTCCTGATTTATTTATTTTTTAGTGTTGTGTTTCTTTTGGGGCCCGTAACAAGCGATGTGCTGTCTGGTGGTTGTGATGTGCTACTCTTATGGCCCTACCATGACTCACGTAACTCTAACGAGAGATATTCTCCCCAAAGGCAATGGAAAGAGACCCTTATCCTTATGTGGGTGTTGTTAGGCGCGTGATGATAATGATACAAATCATGATGATCAGGACAATAATGACGTGCTATTTTTGAATGACCCTGCTTAAAACTTTCTTTTATTTAGTGGCTCTTCTTCCGTCGCACCAATTTATGAACCACAAAGGCGTGCTTCTCGCCAAAGAGTGCATCTTATCGTGGTTAGCATTCCCTTTAAAGGACGCAAACATTTTATGAACAGTTGTCTATAAATTTCATGCATGCCACTTGAACAAAGTTGCTTATCAGAGCGCTTTTAAACTTTAGTTATGTACGGCTGTAATGGTCAGGTTTAGACCGACCTCAGAAACCATCACACCCATCTTGCACTCAAGAAAATCAAAATTAGGGGTGAACGAACGGAACTGACAGAACAGAATGCGCATTGAGTAAGTGACTCGAGCGTTACTTGGTGTTTGATGTGACACTGCAGCGGTTGTTCAAAATATATCCCCATTACACTCCGCTCCATGCACATGGGATCGCTCTTCGTTGAGCCTTTTTGAAGGTTGCATTTGGAAGCAGATGCAAGTTCACCTGTACGGATATATCCCAAGCACAGCCCGAAAATCACAGACGGTCGTTAATGAAGAATATATACAAAACTCAGCGCAAGACACTTGCAGTTTAACACGCGGGGCGTGTGGCTGCGCCAGTGGTCAATTTGTCTAGAGGAGTGGCAGGCCAACGTTTGTTTTTGCCGCCGCGGTGTTCAGTATAATTCGAGGCTATGTTTTTTTTTCTGCGTTGGCAGGTGTCAACTGTAGCGCCAGACGCCGGTCGCCAGGATTTCTCCACAACAGCTTCTATGCTTTCGAAGAGGATGGCTTCAACTTTGCGGCAGCTTTCCTTCGAACTATTCAGTTTGGTCACCGTTATTTAAGTGAGCATGCGAAGATTTCGCCCACACCTAAATCAACCTGTCTGCATTTGGAAAAAGCATGCTAGTGGTAACTACACATATGTGCCTTTTCTATGCCCCTAAGTGATTGTAGACTAAAAGATATCTTGTTACCGCATGACGCTCAACGCTATCCTTCGATTTCCGTGGTCAAAAGTCCGCAGGCTTCAGTGCTACGCAGCGCGAATTTAACAGTGTTAGGAGAGGCACACAGGTTCAATTATCATTGAAATTGCCAATTGGAGAGCTTCTAACGATTGCGATACTTCCAGTTCACTCTATACTATCCACGTCAAAAGCGTTAACATGATGCCCGTAAACATCATTGCCATGGCACGTGATAACCCTACAGTTTTACTATTTTTTGATCGCATAGATTTCTGAACTTTGTCCCAGAGTAACGCAAATAAATTTGTCGGGTTCAGGAAGTCCACCACATAGGTCAGTAACTGTAGAATACAAACTGAGTACGTGCGATTGGTGGAAAATTTGCATGCCGGCTAGGTCTGTATACCTTAATTTGTAATCCAGCGTGCTGCCCAATATTCACGCAATGCTAAATCCTCATACGAGGCCTTCTTAGCGAATTGCCGTAACGCGGATCTCAATGCGAGAAGAAAACGCAGACTTCGCAAAGAACGAGATTACATCAGGTATCTCTTTTCGTGGCCTACACGTTTCTGCCCCAAATGTGTGTAACGGCACGATACAACTGTTTTCTTTTCTCTTCATGGATATTGGTAAACTGCCATCCATGATCTGAAAGAACCTGCCAAATGTTCTCCCATCCATTCTTATTTTTCCATTCATTTCCCTCTCATGATCCGGAACAGCGGTCGCTACCTCCCCTAAGTAGACGCGTTCCCCTCCCACTTCCATCTCCTCGGTACCAATTGCGAACTCCTGCTCCCTTGCGAGACTGTTGAACATTAATTTACGCTTTGTCCAAAGAGAGCTTTATTACTGAAAAGGTTAAGGTGCTCTAAACGGAAGTGTTGCGTATTAGCTGAAGGTTTCCACGCCTTGCTTCAAGTGAAATTGCAGTGCTTTCACTTTTAGACTCAGTGCAGCTGCTAGGCAAGCCTATAGGTAGGCACTCGAAGAAAATATTGGTGCAGCTCGAGAACCTGCAGTTTAATGAAGGAATGAAAATGTTTTCTATTATGTGTATACGCTTCACGAAAAACAAATTTTGAAGTGACTATCGAATTTTGAGAGATCATTCTTTAGTAGGTATAGATACCTTCTGGTTTCTGTACCTACTAAAATCGGCAAAGGATGCACGGAAACTGACCACAGAAATGAGAAAATGAATGTCAAAAATTTGTCAGCAAGGCGCTAATTCATCACCACAGACCGGTGTGCACCTATTCTGTGATGTACTTTTCCTTGAAGTATAGTACCCGCGTCACTACTGGAAACAAATCTATCAGTTTTATTGAAGCAAGAGGAGTTGTGAATACCGGTTTAGTATTCTAGAGTTGTTCCACGGTTCGCGAAAGTAGCAGTATCAGGTATAATGAACACCATTTGATGTCTAGTTAAATCCTCATTTTCTTGGCTGTTGTTTTTTTTTGTGAGGTGTATCGACTTAGGAGAGCCCTGTTCAGAATGCAGACTGATAAAATCTGAAGGCTTTTAAGGCGTTAAATTTTATCGTCATGTGCTGCGTGACTAATTAGATTCAGATTTATTTCAATAAGAATTTGCTCTCAGAAATCGGCTCTGAATGATTGGAACGACAGGCAACACGCAGCTCAAAAACAAAGATTCAACCATGTAAGTTTGGTTTGGTTTATGGGGTCTAACGTCTTAAAGCGACTGCGGCTATGAGGGACGCCATAATGAAGGGCTCTGGAAGTTTCAACCACCTGGGGTTCAACCATGGAAGTAAAATGTTTATTTTTTGCAAATTCTGTTGTGGTGTCTCCGTGTACAAAAAAAGTGATGAAAACTTTTGTTTCGTAGCATACATAACACATATGATTTCATGCGTTGTTTGCCCTTCTTAACTCAAGGGATCTGTTGAGCTTGATCACATCTCCGCTTTTTTTTTTGTATGGCATATATAGTCTACAAAATTTCGATGTTCATCAAAATTGTGGAACGCTCTCAACGCGGAATAGGAAACTTGTTGAAATACATTTTTTTTGTTTTAAAAGCGCATTTGCTTTTTTTATTTATGAGTACTATGGTGAGACTTTTCCTTATTACTCTCCGTTGATTTCAATGTCGATTTTTGGGAAATAGGTTTTCTGAAATGAATAGTGTTTACCCTACACAATGTGACAACGACAAGCAAAAGAGCAATCTTTCGATATTTTAAAATCCCAGGAACGCATTCAAACTGCAGCTTTCAAGTGCAGGTTCGGCAATGGAGCCGTATTGGCTTCTGTACAGCAACGGCGGCGGAGACTGAACAGGTTTTCATGCGCGGAGGGAGGGCATGCGCACGAGGCTCACGCCATCATCAAGCCGCTTGACTCGAGTAGGGACATCATCATTTCCACACCCGCTGCCTTCCATATACATCACAAGACATCTGTCACTCCACTAGACCTCTTGGAAGCTCTTCTTACAGTGTGATTGCTGACGTCGAAGCGAAGCAAATGCACCTTCACTTGGAAGGATCGATTACAATACACGTCATTGCTTTAATACGCACAGACTTGGCTTCAGGCTCCGTTTTCCTTATCTGCTTTTTGCTGAAAACACTCAATCTCAAACCCGACATGTGATACACTGCATAGGCATACCGTCTACATGTACCGAAAGAAGCGTGCAGCGACAGTTCGGTGGTTTGAGCCTCGCTTGTGAAAATCTATTTTCTCTAGGCTGTATGTACGAACAATAGCAGCTATATCAAGCGCAACACCCGCTCCATGAGTTACGCTGGCCTGAAAAAGCGGACGGGGGGCTCGATGATATTATTCCTGGGCGCAAAATTTGGATTCTTTTAACCTCGTTAGCTACAACGCGGTTAAATGTTCTCTACAGGGCTGCCATTTCGTGGCGTGGCCGCCAGGGTTGGACGAAAAGCCGGCGTCCTCGTTGGCCATGAGCGAAAAATTCACAAAAATCCCAAGAGGAGTAGCTTTGTTAGCAGGTTGCCCACCTACGTAACTGGACCTTCTGACATTGTCACACCCTGGCCGTGGTATTAGCAGATAACTGGCCATTGTGGCTGGTGGCCGTGAAATTATAGATTTTTTGCGAAAGGCTCCTGCTTTGGAAGAGCCATCAAGGCCTCACAAGCCCCACCGGTGGCAGCACCCGCCATCGCAGGGAAGTAGTAGCGCATTGCATAACCGCCGCAGCACTGCGCTAGGAGTGGTATGAGTACTCACAGAAGTGTATGAATCCAAAAAAAAATGACAAATTTCGTGTAAATGCGCATTAATCAATTAAAGCTATCGCATCATATTGTACCCTTAAGGTGCAGCTGAAATGGCTTTGTTAATGGGTAGAAAGATTCGTAGAATGCACCTTAAGAACTCCTAATTTTCTTTCCTTCTCATCTTCCCTTACGTCGGCACCACGGCACTGAGAAAACACATCGGAGGTATATAAACAACCGCGATCCAAAAGGCAGTATGGAAATGCTGGGGTACTTTGTGGGGCCGCTTTGCTCAACGATTTACAGGTATCATTGCACAGATTTAGGGTGCACAGGGGGGAGCCAAGTAGTAGCGAGACCACAGTAACGACCTCGGAACTGCTTGTCAGCGCTATCTGATGGCGTGTGTCCGTGGTTGAGGTAGGTGCAGTGCGCCCTCCTTATTAAGCAGTCTAGTTCGCAACCACACTTCCGTCGGACACGGCTTTTGAAGTGAAAGCTTTACTGCGTTAGGTAAAGCCGAATTTGCCGTGCGTTGCTGGTTGACCTCCAGCTGAGCCAAAAGTCAAGTGTGACTATGCCTTACCATACGTGGTCCAGCATGGTCTCGCATCCCTTGACCTGTGATGTTTGACATTTTTATTTGCAAAAAGAGGGCGGTAGAACAGGACTCAGAGTTCATATGGTGACCAACCGCTCGCGATGAGCCATTAATGTAACTGCCAAGAGCCAGGGTGGCAGGGTGGGCGCGCTGCCTATCAGTGTGCGGAACGCGCTCAACGTTACAGACGCCAAGTAGCGCCTAATTGCTCGATGCACCACAGCTTTAGCTCTCTAATCAGGTTCAGAAGTAGTTAAAGCGCAGCAAATCTTTTCGACAGAGAAGCCACCAGGGACCGGGCTTCACTTCCGCGGCGGTACGCCGTATAGACGAGCGAGATAACGCGCGCGAGCTTTTCAACCAGTGAATCTCTGTTGGAAGCTCCTATCGCAGCAAAACTTTGCGCATTGGTTCTGAATGCTGTCTTAAGCAACACACGGCTTTCGCTCGACGGTGGTTGTTTCCACAGTACAGTTCTGCACAGTAACCACTATATTAGCCAGTTTGTCTTGCCGAGCTGTGTCCCCTGCAAAATTTGGGATCACTGCGAGCCAGAGAAAGACAATGGGTCGATGAGCTCAGTTTGCAAGATTATACACAGCGCTAAATATTCCGCCACACTGGGGGTGATTGGATTATCCTTGCAGAACCACATACAACCTGTGCAAAGTTGTCCCGCGAAAGCAGCTGGCGATAGAGATTTACTTATAAAACGGCTCGTGCGTGCTACCTCGGTCACACGGGAAGTCTTCCACAGTAGAAATAAAGAGGTTACTTGCGGCTTTTCAGCCGGCAATGCAGCATCCGATGAAAATTTGTGAGCGAACCGGCCAGGTATTACGGAGAGCGCGCAGCGCATATCTTTTATGCGCTTTTAGTTGCCCCGCTACATTGGTTCTCCAGCCGTAGAATTGAGCGCACTTATCGAAGAGCTAGTAAGCACCTCCTACATAGGAATCGATTCACGATAATGGTTTGATAGTATAGTAAGAAAAGGGAATCACTAGTACCAATATGGGAGTTTTGCGTGACCGGAAACAATGGTGAGACTGTTCCAAACGGATGATACAAGTTGTTAAGGCGGATGAAAAACAGCGCATGCTACGGTGGGTAAAGCAGTGAATGTAGCCAGCGACGCTTAGCTGGCTACCCGCTTCAAAATAATGAACGGCTGATGGAACAAGCTCATAGAGCAGTTTTGGTTTTTAATGAAACTCCATTTGAACAATATAACCCGCCGCGGTGGCTCAGTGGTTAGGGCGCTCGACTTCTGAGCCGGAGTTCCCGGGTTCGAACCCGACCGCGGCGGCTGCGTTTTTATGGAGGAAAAACGCTAAGGCGCCCGTGTGCTGTGCGATGTCAGTGCACGTTGAAGATCCCCAGGTGGTCGAAATTATTCCGGAGCCCTCCACTACGGCACCTCCTTCTTCCTTTCTTCTTTCACTCCCTCCCTTGTCCCTTCCATTACGGCGCGGTTCAGGTGTCCAACGATATATGAGACAGATACTGCGCCATTTCCTTTCCCCAAAAGCCAATTATTATTATTATTATTATTATTATTATTATTATTATTATTATTATTATTATTATTATTATTATGCAGAGCCCTTCAATGCTTCTAGGAAGGTTGCGTTGGAGTTGTTCCGCCAACATGGCGAAGCATTTGAAGCTAAGACCTGTTATTCACGACGAGATATATTGCTACTGGTGGTGTAGGTTGCCCTTGATCCCGTCATGGAGCGGCACTGTAACATTAGAAATGCCGAATAACGCCCCCCTGACTCCCCAGTCGCCGCCTGCTCCGCTTGTCTGCTCCGGCACGCCTCGACAACGGGGCCCGGCTGTCTTCAGTGGGCTCGGCGACTCTGACGTCGAGGAATGGCTGGCTTCCTACGAGCGGGTCAGCACGCACAACCGCTGGGATGACGCCATGAATCTTAAAAACTTCATCTTTTACCTGGCTCAAGTGGCAAATCTCTGGTTCCGTAACCACGAAGCGGATATCGCCACATGGTCCACGTTCAAGACGAGCTTTAGTGAAGTACTTGGCCGCCCTGGCGTGCGCTAACTCCACGCCGAACAGTGCTTACGAGAGCGGGCTCAGCAACCAGGCGAGACTTTCACTAGCTATATTGAGGGCGTGGTGGATCTTTGCAAGCGCGTGAACAGTGATATGTCCGATGCTGAAAAGATAGAAAAATATCATGAAGGATATCGATGAAGATGCGTTTCAAATTCTTCTGGCCAAGCAGCCGGACACCATGGCCTCCGTCATCACCTTGCTCCAGAGCTACGAGGACCTCCGCAAGTAGCGCGTCCTCACTCGTCGCACCGTACAGCATGCCGAGGTCCTCTCCGCACATGCTGTGACCGCACGAGGGCAGCACCTCAGGGACGATATTCAGCAGCTCATCAGAGAAGAGATCGCACGTCAACTAGCGCTCATCTCTGGAGTTCGGGACCCCCCCCCCAGCGCTGACTGCCACCGTTCATCAGACGATCCGAGCCCATTTCGCGGAGGCCCTGCCACCCCTGCCTCAGCAACCTGTGGCTGCCCCTCTTACGTATGCCGCCGTTCTGGCCAGATCACCATCCCATCCCTTGGGCCCTTTCCAACACGCCACTCAAGCGCCGCTACTTTCAATGACCCCGGCCTGTTTTCTCGTATCGGGCTCGGGTGGCACAACCGTCACCTCGCTTCGCGCCGGCAATCTCTCACCACGGTCGTCCGTGGAATACGCGCGACAACACGCCCATTTGCTTTGCCTGGGGCTTCGCCGGCCATGTAGCCCGCCCCTGCCGCAGTCGTCCTTCTTCGCCTGGTGACGTCCTGCCGCCATCTGCGTATGGGTCTTACACACAGCCATCCCGCGTGCAAGCGGACCCATTGCCTCCTGCCTTCTCCACCGACCGCTAAGCTGCCACCTCTCGCCGCTCTTCTCCGCGGCGCCGTTCCATTTCTCCCATGCGCCGTCGCGACAGCCCTATCGTTGCGGAAAACTAATGAGCGCAGTTCCCGAGGTAAGAGCTGCACCCACTGGGAACTCTACAAGGTCTCTGATCTCACCAACGAACGTTATTGATGTTTTTGTCGAAGATGTTGCAACCTGTGCTCTCGTGGACACCGGGGCTGCTGTCTCAATTAAGGACGCAAAATTTTGTCGAAAACTGAAGAAAGTTATGACTGCATTTTCGGGAGTTTCTCTTCGCACTGCTACTGCCGAACAGGTGGAGCCACTCGCAACATGCACAGCGCGTGTCGTTATTCAAGACGTCTTGCACATCATTCAATTCCTGATCCTCTCCTCTTGCTCCCATGATGTAATTCTAGGATGGGACTTTCTTTCTGAGCACTCCGCCGTGGTCGATTGTGCTCGCGCCGAAGTTGCCGTCTCTGACCCACCCAGCACCTTCACCACTTGAAAAGGGGTTTAATAGCCCTGAGAGAACCAGGCACTGAACGTTTTTCTCATAAGATGTCCTGTTTTGAAAGAAACTTTCTCCCGGCACCTTTATTGCAGTTTTCAGCAACCCGACGAACCGTGCCGAAAAATCTCATGGCAATACCCGTCTTTTTTAGATATTATGCAAAAATCTGATTGATGTCCACGTTACGCAGTGGCCCCAACTGAAGAGCAGAATTTGTTTTTATTTCCCAACATTGCTAACTTAAGTATCAGTGTGCTAACATGTCCCAATTAAAAGTCACCCTAATTTTAAGATGAGTACCGACCCAACTGACAATTAGTCATCATCATAAGCGGTTTTCCAACGTCGAATAACAAAATATTAGCACGAGCTATGCCCCCATGAAAGACTGAGTGCTAAACGATATGCTACTTTCTCAGCATTAACAGGCTTTTTACAAGTTGACAGGAGCGCGAAGAAGCGTTATCCAAAGGGACCGAAAACGTTTTTCTCGGTCATCCTCAGCGCATTGCTTTCGTAGGCTCAGGGATTCAAACATGCATTCCGGCGTTTAATGACAGCATGCTTTTACGCCAGAGTTTAACGAAACCCCTATCATACTTGTATATTCCGCACAAGATAAAGCTTTCCAGTAAGCTGAACTCAAGCTGATTAGAACAGAAAGTTTGGCAGGTTGGTTTAGGTGCATGGTGGAAAAAGCGCGTAAACATGAAGACGGAACGGAGCGCTCGGCCTTGTTGTTTGTACGTTCAGTCTTCGTCTTGAAGCGCTTTTTCCACCATGAACTCATGACTTTGTGCTTTCTCGCCAAGTTTACAGTGAGGATTAAAGTTGATTTCTCACACTTTAGACCTTATCATGCTACTACCTCTGCCACAGGGTCCCCCGCAGTGCACTTTGACTGGGCCGCGTTCAGCTTGACGTCCCCTGTCAGCTGCTTATTCGTATGGCTGATACTCACGCGCCTTGCATCTGCCAATGTGTGTAAAATATTAAACATCTCTTCTTTGCTTGCTTCAAAGAACAAACCAAGAGACGGTGGGCTGCGTGAGTACACTAGTCTTTACATTACGCTAGAAATACACCTGAACCTTTTTGTTAAACTAAAACGAAGCTACAGGACCACGTCTGGACGTGTACTTGTCCATGAGCCTAACCACCAGAAAGCGCCTCTCATATGATTGTACGGTCTTTCTCAAGAATATACAGCCCAAGGAGTTTGCTTCGAAGCCCTGTATCGGGGCATTTTAACTTTTTTGACAGCATTAAGCTTAGCACGGTTGATGACTCAAGTTCATCCCGCTTTCGTGATGTTAGGGTCCCTTGGTCTGCAAGAGCAACCGCACCGCCGCAGGGCACGTTGGGCTGTATACTTTTGACAAAGTTTGTACCTTCTGTGCGAGGGGAGTGCTATTTATCTACTTGAGTATTTAATTGTTATTTTTCTCATTTCCTGTTTCCATACATGGGAAGTAAGAAATGGTACATTAAGCATTTTACATTTCGTGTCTTTTTTAGACATATTTTGTTTCTGTACCCCTATTCATGCGCACGCTAAGTGCGCCACTCAGCACCAGCGCCCATCTTCCCAAACACTCCAGTTTAAACCGGTATGGTTTCATCGGTTTAAGTGTTTACCGTCCCAGAGCGGCTCAAGCTATCACGGACGAAAATGCATTCGACACACTGGAAACCTCAGCAGTGATACAGGCATTGCGGAATCAGGGTGTAGGAGAGCCTTATGTCAAGATACTGGAAGATATATGTAGCAGCTGCAAAGCTACCATAGCCCTCCGTAACGCAGGCAAAAAAAAAATTCGAATAATGAAGGGCGTCAGGCAAGGAGACACGATCTCGCCAATGCTATTCACCGCCTGTTTACAGGAGGTATTGTGAGGCCTGAATTGGGCATAGTTGGGAATAAGAGTTAACGAAGAATACCTAAATAATCTGCGATTTGCGGATGACATTGCCTTGCTGGGTCACTGAGGATGTGAACTGCAAAGCATGATAAATGACTTGGACAGGCAGAGCAGAACGGTGGGTCTAAATATTAACATGCACGAAACCAAAGTAATGTACAACAGTCTAGGAAGGAAACAGCAGTTTACAATTCGCAGCGAGGTGCTGAAAGTGGCAAATGAATACGTCTACTTAGGGCAGATAGCGACCGCTGATCCGCATCATGAGAGTGAAGTAACTAGAATTATAGGAATGGGGTGAAGCGCATTAGCAAGTCCTCTAAGATCATGAACGGCAGTTTACCAATATCCTTCCAGAGAAAAGTGTACAACTGTTGTATCTTACCTGCGGGGCAGAAACTTGGAGTCTAACGAAAAGAGTTCCGCTTAAGTTAAGTACAACACAGCGAGCCATGGAAAGGAAAATGATAGGTGTATTGTTAACAGTCCGGAAGCAGGAGAGTAATTCAGGAAAAAATTGTGGGTTAATGACATCCTGGTCAAAATGAAGAGGAAGAAATGAGATTGAACATGACATGTAATGCAAAGGGAAGATAACCGCTGGTCTTTAAGGGTAACAGATTGGTTTCCAAGATGAGGCAAGTGTAGCAGGAGGCGGATGAGGCATGACAGAGCTAAGTGGGCGGATGAGAGTAGGGTATCTACGAAGATTACGTGGACAGAGCTGGCAGAGAAAAGTGTTGACAAGAGGAATATGGGAGAGGCGCTTCTTCATATATAGATGATGATTAAGGTGAGTGGATACCTAATAGAATCATCTTCTTTGTGAAGTCTGCATTTCCTTCCCACACTGTCTAGCGCGTGATCGCAATTCGCTAAGACGCAGTATAAGGATTCAGCATTGCGTGAATACTGGGTCGCGCGCTTAAGTACATATTCGGGAATTTAAGTCTACCCTGCATGCATATAATTTCTTTTATCTCCGAATATTGTTGCGTCAATAACACACACTCAGTTTGTATTCTACAGTTACTCAGCCGCGTAGTGGTATTCCTCAACCCTATAGATTTATTTCTTTTGCTCTAGAACAAAGTTAAGAAATAAGAGAAATAACTAGAAGGATAAGAATGGGGTGGAGCGCATATGGCAAGTTCTCTCAAGTCATAAATAGCAGGTTATCAATATCCCTGAAGAAAAAAGAATAAAACATTTATATCATACTGGTACTCACCTGCGCGGCGGAATCCTAGAGGGTAGCGTAAAGGTTTATCTAATGTTAAGCACAGCGCAGCGAGCCATGGAAAGAAAAATAATCGGTGTAACGTTAAGAAACCGGAAGAGGGCAGAGTGGGTGAGGGAACAAACGCGGGATAATGTCACCGTAGTCGAAATAAAGAGGAAGAAATGGGTTTTGGCACGGAATTTAATGCGAAGGCAAGCTAACTGCTGGTCTTTAAGGATAACGGAGTGAATCACAAGAGAAGGCAAGCGTAGCAGGGGGCGGCAGAAAGTTAGGTGGGCAGATGAGATTAGGAAGTTTGCAGGCATAGGATGGGCTCAGCTGGCAAGCAAAAGACAGGGTTAGTTGGAGAGACATGGGAGAGGCCTTTTCCGTGCAGTGACTGTAGTCAGGCTGCTGCTGCTGCTGCTGCTGATGATGATGATGATGTTGTAGTGGGGGGCTCTCGGTAATTTCAACCTCCTGGGGTTGTTTAATGCGCACTGTCAACGCACAGTACAGGGTCTTTTTGCATTTCGTCTTCATTGAAATGCGACATCGAAATTCAAGATTCTATTCCGAAAAGCTTGGTTGCGCACTTATTCCGAGAGTGCAGCATCTGAAATGCACTTGATGGGTCAAAAGATTGTGTAGTATGTAAAGAGGAGCGTGATAAGAAAGGCAGTGATGAGGACGTGTGCGCGGGGAGGCGTTCTTGAAAATAAATACCGTTTGCATTCTGTCCCCGCTGTCGTTCTCACTTATGTTTTCGGCCGGCTTACGTTCAAAAAAGTTCTTTTTTAATTGGCCTTCAACTTTAGGCTGCCTGCTTAGAGTCATCGCCAGCCTAGTTTCGAATAAACGCAGTAATATCATGGCAGTAACATTCTTTTCTTTAAGCTGCGTAATTCCATTTAGCTTGATGAATCTTTCAGGCTGTCGAACAGGATGCTCTCTTTTCATTACATGATGTGCCTCACAGTGGACTTGTATTTCTTGAAAGTATAAAGAAGGTCACATGTGTCCACTGCCAAAATAATGTTGTTAAATCCTCCCGCTGAACGCCTGTTAGTCGGTCTTCGGAGACGCAGTTGAAAATATGTTGGACTTATTACATAGCAACATGTCTAAGTTTGCAGCGCCTCGCGAAATATTTTTTATTGACTGCAGAAGTTAATCATATTCTTCGAGGCCTTCAATGTACCTAAAAAAGGCAATACAGTGTGAAAAACTTCTTCTCAAGTGAACACTGACATTTTAAGATCAGCTATATTAAAAATGCATTTCCCTGTTTCCTCTACACATATTGTTCAAGGGTTTATATATTCCAGTCGTCACTCGCTGCTCTGCAGCCTCAGATTTTCTCAACAGCCATTAACTCCATGTTTTACGTCAAAAGAAGCTGACATTTTGCTAAATGATTGTCCAAGATCCTTGTGAAGCACAATGTCGACTTTGGAATGCCGTTGCCACCCGTGCCCTTTTTATTCCCGTAAAAAATATCAAGCGCTTTGCAAAGAGCAAAAATTTTTTTAGATAAATGCCAGCGCATTTTTCGAAAACTTTCGTTATAAGCGCTGGGTAGGAATGAAGCAATTGCATTTTCTCTTGTCGCAGTACACTAAACAACGCATTTAAACAAGTATGAACTCCTAAATAAGAAAAAGAGCTCGTAGCCGGCAGGATAACACAAAAACAACCTCACTATCTGGCTTCACGAAATTCTCGAACCCGCTGAGTAATAATTTTAAATTGCGTTGGAATGCCTTTCCAACTGGTAGATCAGATAAGGAGTAACAGTCATGCCGCTATGCACAATTTTTTCGCCTTTTCGGAGGCTAACAGGAAATGGTGGTTTCAATATAAAAAATTCTTACCTCTAGGCGGTTACCGCTGGCTACATTAAACCTAGGCACATTCTTGTTTCACTACGACACAGTTTGTGCACCACAATGCCGTACCAGCCTAGTAATTGTTGCGTTCGATGTGAAGGAACAGCTGAAATTGTGGCTCAGACTCAAAATCTGCAAGGGAAATAAAATACCGAGTGCCATTCTTAATCAACAAATTTTAGAAATTACAACCGGCAGGGGCCAGCATCTCTTAAGAAATGCGAAAATCTCTCAAATCTATTGCGGCACTGATGTAATTATTTGAAAAGGTTTCGCACATAATCACAGCAAAAATAACAGCTCAAAGAAAGCAAAGTGATTAAAATCACCGCATAATTCCTTTTAGTCTTCGGTTGATCAAAAGGTATATGATAACGTCAATCATGCTGCCAACCGGGACTTAATGGAAATGCTGCATTTTACCCTTAGAGTGCGCAATTGTACAAAATCCTTACTTTAAGGTAGAAAAATTGCAATACGCTTGAGTGGTTTCGTCGTCGAATCATTTGGACAAACTTAATTGTGTGATGCTCATAAGATTAAGACCAGACTTTGGTTCACAATGTATGCTCTGAGGATTATTCGTCGCACTCCATCCTACCACCACCGTTGTCATTTTTTCCTCTCAAGCAGTTTGCGCACAACAAACCAATGGATAAACGGCGACCAATATCAACTAAAATGAGAAACAAGATGCTCACTTGTCAATTGGCTCCATCGTGATCAACGTAAAGGCAAGCATCCAGGCCTGCGAAATGAAAACTGCAGTTTATTGCCCACAAAACCCTGCCCTTAATAGTAGCCCCTGTTTCGACTTCCGGAACCTCCCTTCTCCTTCTGTGTTAAGTTGAGTGCTGCTGACTAGGCGCTTTCCACAGTGGCCGCCATTCCTTTGTTGCCAGTGACCTGCATAGTCGTCCGCAACGCAATCCTTCACGTAACGCGAGTACTCTGAAGTGTCATCCGCAGTCTAAAAACTTTGGAAAAACATCTATCGTCAAGCCGCAGTCATACCGAAGCCAATTTGTATAGAGTGAAGGACACCTGAGCTCCTGAGCTCCCAAAGCCGTGAAGATTCTGCGACACAAATTGCCTCGGCTCCTAATTCTGGATTATGCAAGCCTCCTTTTAAAGAGAAAGGATCACTTATGCCACCGCACACTTGCTCTCGTCCCTTCGTGTGCGCTGATTCTTTCCTCTTGTCTTGCCCGTGCTAAGAAGGTTGCGTTTAGGAGGAGTTGGATCGGGGTTTCCCTCGCTACTGGCGTAACCCGAAACAGGCCTCAATTTTGAGACGTAACCGCTCCCTGGATGTCTAATCTGAAAATCTCGAATTACTGAGGCCGATGTGCACCACCTTCTGTGTTTTGCCTGGCGCTGAAGCTGACGGAGATCTTGCACCTGGCACCAGCAGGTCCCGCGCCGACTAATCCTTTGTTACACACCACTTGGACACAGGGACCGCATAACTGCTCACTTCTAGACTTCATTACATCGGCCAACCTTTGTTCAAATATTTTACCATTATTTTTTTCAAGCGTCATTGCATACCCTCTTCTGCCTGGAGGCAACAAATTTAACATAAAAAAGCCCTGAATACTGCTCTAAAATGAAGCGGATACGGCCATTTACGGCAAAATCCGGAGATTGCTTGGAAGGGCTTAAACTCATTTGGGAACAGAGGATACGAGAAATAGAAATAGCTGATTAAAGCAAGACCACTTTTAGTAGAAATATCAAAACAATTTTCATTACTTTCCTTTCACGAAAGCATTCTCCTATTGGCAACCCACAACAGCTTACATTGTTGCTGTCTTTTTCATGCAATTGCCTTACCAAAGGAAAACTTGTTTGCAGGGCTTATGAGCTGACTAACGTAAAATTTATTGTTCATTTTATAAGCAAGCTTTGCTGTTGGAACTTTGTTGTTCTGGAAGCTTGAAGCAGGAAGTCTCGAGTTTCTCGTGACATGTGTTCGTAGCGACATTAGACATATTACAATCCCTGTCTGTGCCCATTGTTTTCTTTTTAATTTCACCTATAATGTAATTTTCCTCGATGCGCTCTCCTTTCTTCAGCTTCCTTAATTTTAACCCAAGAGCGCAAATTGCTGGGCTAGTTAATTATGCACATAGTGTGGAACGAGCGAACACAGACACAGGACGGGAAATAGCAGGCGCACACATGCAATACAATTGGACTTATAAATTTATTCATAAACCAACATCTTTATTTTTCTGTGCAAGCGCATAATCTGAAGAAGATGAGGAAAATAATTTGCGATTGTAAAACTAATACTCTTTTCCGGTGATAGCAACTGAAGGATCGCTTATGCATGTCCGCTTATTCTTTCTGATAAAAAAAAACACATCGAGAACCTCACGCTCACGTCTTGATTTCCCTCCACCAATAAAACTAGTGAGGTGAAACCGAAGAGAACAGTGGCAGACCTTGACATGCAAGGCTAAGTTGCTTTCCGTGCACCAGTCTAAAGTTGTTCGGTGCTGCCTTCGACGTTCCTTTAGGCACCCTACAATACGGCCAATATACATTCTGCAAATGGACAGTGGAATGGAATAGACCGCACCCACTGCGCATATAGTGAGCTTCGCCTGGTGCCAAGTTTCACAAGCGCCAGTTTTCCGCTGTCCACCAGAGATCTGGGAGCAAACGGGAGAGTTTACGGGGAGCAGAAAACACAAAAATAGTGCCAAATTTTTGAGCCCCATTCAAGCCCATGAGACAAATTTGGATGCAAATGACCACTTTAATCTTCTTCCTGCCCACTTCCACGCAGATTGCGGACTTTTCTAAACGCTTTTTCATAGTTTTAACCAAGGATTCACCGACCGCCAGCCAAACCGAAGGAGGAAACCCAGAGGCCTTCAAGTGGTCAGCCTACACCACCAGACTTTGCTGCAACACATGCGGCCAACTTTTCTTTAAAGCTCTCAAAACGCACAAGTTCGCGATGCCGCGCTTCACCAACTTCTATTGTGCCGATATATACAGCAAAAGCGTGCTTTTGCACTCAATTGCCTTTTTCCAACACACGTGTCGATCAGGTAAAAAAGTCAATTCTAAATATAAGAACCTAATGGTACTGTCACACAGATCATCTTTGGTGAAGCCTTGTTCTTACAACATGTCGCGAATGGTTGCGCGTCCCCGACTTTCCGACAGGGAACGCTATCGCCTGCAGACTCGAATAACCGGACAAGAGAACAAAGAGATCAAACAAAACAAATCGAAGCCGTATTTATCATTTAAAGGAAAATGAGCCAATAAGAAACGGACACGAAAACAAGAAAAACACACACTCAACACGCGTACAACACTACAGAATAAAAGGAAAGAGTTCACAAGGTACTGAGCGTCCCAGGTGAAGCGGCGATGCCTTGCAGACAGGACAACGTGGTTTGATGAACTGCCACGTGTCGGTGGCGTTGCGTCGACGGAAGCGGTGAAAGAGCGCCTGGCGGTATTAGGAGCGGAGAGGAACACAGGGAGACGCCGCTGGACCCCCGTCAGCAGCCCGAAGAACTTGGCAGCAGCAGAAAGAACAAGCGTATCCGGGTCCCGTCGACGGCGTCACAAAACGCCGGAGGCTTCAACCAGGCTATCAAAGAGTGCCTTACGGCCGCACGGACCCTCAGTCCATCGGCTGCCACCTCTACACTTGCGAAGAACGCTGGTGGCTTACGTCGGTGATCCAAGGGAGGTCCACGGCAGCAGGGATCCATCGTCCGACGGCTGCCACCTCCATGCTTCAATGACCCGATCTCCGCTGCGCTGTGTTCTTTAACACATCGGTTTTCTGACACGTCAGCTCTCTGCTCCTCGTGCTCGCCACGCTCTTTGCGGCCTTTTCTTCGCACCCACCCTTTGCACGCACACACGCGCAACACTCGGCTGGCACGCGGAGCGTTCCGCTGTCCGATGCACGACTGTCGACGCACTGCGTTCACAAATCCTCCGAGGATCTTTTCTGCACCTCACACAGGTGCTGAAAACGTTAAAAGTCTGCTCTATCAGAAGTGTAAGCTGGTCAGATTCTGTAAAATTTCAAGTTACCAAAAAATTTTCGACACCCCTAAAGACCTCGACAACACGTGTGCCTTAAAGTAAGCCCTGCAGCATCCAGTCAAGCTTCGCTCAATAGATATTGAAAATAACTGGCGCCACAGAGGAGCCGAAATAGGTACCATGGTTTTGTACAACAAAGTTATTGTCATGTTGTTTTATGGCTGAATTCAATTACATCTTGAAAAGTTCGAGCAAAGATTCCTGGGCGAAACCGCACTTATTTTGCACGAAAATTGTCGCGGTGCTTTAAATTAATTCAGGCACTGCTATATAAAGTCCATCAAATGGCATAGCATAAAACAGGTACACAATCAATTTTAATGAGACAGAATTAGCACACATGTCTAAGCGATCATTCAGTTATTATCACCGAACAGGAGTGAGAGTTTTTACCCGCGTAAATTATTTCCTTCATCTTGTTCAGGGTGTGAACTTGCGCAGGAAATATATAAATATTGGCTTCATCTTCGGAATAAATCAACTTTAAGTGCAGTTCTGATATGTCTGTGCCAGAACCTCTACGTCGTGCGTATGTTTTTTATTGTTGCACCTACTGTGCATAAATTTAACCCTCTCTTAACGCGACTCTCAGTGCCCGTGCACTTGGTGTGACTGAAATGATAATGTCGCATTGTTGAAACCTTTATTTTTTCTGCGTAGTAAAATTAACTGAGCGAAATCTGTAGCTCTATCCACCCTGATGTCGTATTTCGACGAGATTATGTGCTTCACTGTGGATGTTCAGTGCTTGCAGAGATGCATTTGAGGTCGCATATGTAGCTATTCTCTAAATGTGTTACATAGAAGAGGCCGCTAGAAGCGCATGTAGAAGGAGTTTAAAGTCTTCTGAAAGTATTATGAAGCAACTAAGCTGACAGTTCGCAGTTCTTCTGAACATATTTTTTTGCTTTAGATGCTGAAATTAATAAAGACTGCAAAATCAAGTGTGACATGTGCCCAAGGAATGTTGTAATGATTTATAAATGACACCCTACTGAAGACGTCAGCACTATCACATCTGGTAGCCCGAAATGGCATTGACCCATTCCAACTAAAATCCTTGATCACGTGTCGGTGTGTTGTAATTTTTTTCTGTGGCGGTATTTAATATTTATCGCGAAAGCTATTTCTAAGACTTGCAATGTCTGTGTGATGGCCCAAGCTTCTAGCGACGAAGTATGCAGAGGTTGGAAGACTGTTTATTTATTTGTTTATTGGATGCCTGCATCGCCTGTAGGGCATTACAGTAGGGGGCTACAAACGTTAACTGTCCCTTTACATGTTATTTCAACGCACGGTAAAGGGCATTGTTCATCGGAATATACACAATGCTTGATGGCAAACTCTGCCATTCTCGCGCAGTTCTAACAAACGAGAGTAACGTAAGACGTCACCTCTACAAGAAAATTCCCTGACCTTCAAAGCGGGGTCTGGGCGCTCCGATATATAATTTGGTGCCTGCATATACTTTTCGTGGTTGATGCCTGTTTTACAGTAATAAATGTTATGCAAAAATTTTAATCTAGCATTTCTTCAACGATTATTTAGCTCTTGCCATTGAAATCACGTTTGCTTTCTGTCATGCTAAGTTTCCGGTTGTAATTCCCAAGAACAAATCTGACTGCCCTGTTCTGTATTTTTTCTAATTTGTCTATAAGCCCAGCTGTGTGAGGATCCGAACAAACACACGCACACTCAAGTATTGGTCGAACATGCCTGAAGTAAAGCAGGGTTTTTAAGTTACTTAGAAGATGACTGAAATTCCTCCTCAAGAAGCCCAAAACTGATGCCGTCCTATTTCCAATATAGTTAATGTGCCTGTTCCACCGTGAGTCCGATGTAAAAAAAGACTCCCAGATATTTAAATTCCTTCCTTGTGTTTAAGGTAATGTCACCAAATCTATAACTATACGGATGTCAAGCGCGTTTTCTTGTAAAGATGACATGAACAGTTTTGTTTACAATTTAATGACATATCTCAACACGCACACCAACCTGCTATGCTATCTAAATCATCTTGCAAGACTTGTGAATCAGAATTTGCACTAATTACTGTGTAAACAACAGAATCATCAGCGAACATTCTAAATGAAGACCGTATACCAATTGAAATATCATTAATATATGACAAAACCGTTGGCCCAACACAGAACCCTGGGAAACTCCCGAAGTCACTGCTGTATATTGGGAAAAAACACCGTTCACAACAACAGCCTGTCTCTGTAATAACAAATATTCGGCAAGCCATTTAATAATATTATAGTCAAGCTTATGAGCTTCTAATTTGGTAAGGAGGAGGCTATGCACAACTACATCGAATGTTTTGCGGAAATCTAGGAAAACACAGTCAACAACCTGTTGCTTAGCAATTGCCAAGGCCAAATCACGGGTGAACTCTACTAACTCTGTATCGCACGATAAACCTTTCCTGAATCCATGTTGGCGAGGGCTTAAGAGATTACGTTCGGTTAAATGAGTCATGACGCAGCTCTATATTACACACTCCATAATTTTAATACTAGTCAAGGAAACTGGTCTGTAGTTCAGAACGAAGATTCTCATACCACTCTTATAAATACGAAGAACTCGCGGTAAATTACAATCACATGGCAAGGCAATTTCATTGAGGGAATTTCGGAACCGCGTAAAATAAAAGCATAACGTTTCCGCACAATTTCTTACAATTGCTGCGGGAATATCATCAGGACCACACGCCTTGGCCTGGTTTATATCTTTCAACAATTTACAGACTCCACTAGCACAAAAAGTGACTTCTGGCGTACGGTTAATCTCCACAGACAGAGAAAGAGAGGCCTCGCGGGAACAAGACGGAGTAAATGCCTTCTTTACCCTCTTAGAAACGGCGACGTGCGCCTTGCGCAAAGAAATCTCAAATAAAAAGTATCAGTCTGTGCGATGCACGATAAGAGAGTTGTTTGAACAAACAGGCTTAAAGGAAAGTAACAGGATTTTTAATTTACACATTACGTCAAACGATGCACGTACAAGAGAAAAGCCACTCCAAACAAATAAGTTTTCCTTGCCGCCTTTACCATCATTAAGTTCACGTATGAGTAGCGCAAGACCACTTCAAACGTCTCTAAAAATAATACAAGATAATGCTACATGCATATATTAAATATGCTTCAGTGAAAATTTGGATTACTTTTTCGCAAAACAGCTTGAATTGCCCGTTCGCTTAGACAAACACTCTGTCCCACACTTTGCGTATTGTCCAGTTTCAAAAACTATTTCTTCGGCGCCACCGCAGCGGCTGAGTGGTTATTGATCTCCGGTGCTAACCCTAAAGACGCGGGTTCGATCCCAGCCGCGGCGATGGAATTTCGATGGAGGCGAAATTCTAGAGGCCCGTGCACTGTGTGATGTCATAGCGCGTTAAAGAACCCCGGTGGTCGAAATTTGGGAAGTCCTTCACTACGACGTTCCTCATAGCCTGAGCCGCTTTGGGACGTTAAACGCCCATAATCCAAACCTATTTTTTCGGCAATGAATTACTCCTCAATGCGGATGATTATTCTATTCATTCACTGAATAACGGCGTTCTACGGGAATTGACAGCGGATAGTAGCAAAAGCGAGGGAGAGCGTTAGTGGCGCTGCCAAAGAGGAGCTCGCCGAAACAGAGCTTAAATTCCAAAGACGTGAATGTGCTATGAAAGAAAAGTTCGTGCGGGAATTGTAGTTTTCCAACCTTCGTTTAAAGTGAGTTTGATTTTCTTTCATGTGCAGAACAAAAGCAGATACAAGACTAGCTTCTCGGCAGCTACTCGACGAAAATATTATTTGGTGAATGAAAACTGTTTTCCACTACGTTTACAATCTTCACAGAAAGCATGTTGTTCTTTCCCTTTTCATAGAAATTCGAAAAAGGCCAGCTGCTCTGAGAGTCAATCAATCTTTTTGTTTCCTTAGAAAAGGAGGACTACGGGACTAAAAGCTCGGACAGCTTGACAAGATCCCTACCCCTTGCAAGTTGGCATGACAGCAAGATGACGGCCAGTCATACACAAGAAATAAAAAAAGGATCACAAAGCAACGGGTAATACAGAGTAAAACAAGACGGCAAGCAATCAGGCAAAAAAAGGTAATGCATACAATCAACACAAAAAAGCAACGGTGGTGAATAAAATTGGAGAATAAAAAGGCATGGTCTAGACTTCCAAATAAATAAGTTGACAAAAACGTTTAATGCGAGAGTTTCGGTTTCTGGAGGGATCAAAATTTTGTCGCTCTAATAACTTTAAGAGCGAAGGTAATGTATCAGATAAAGTTTGTTCATCATACGAGGTTCTCGGGGTGGGTATGAACCACATTTCTTTATGTCCGGTCTGACGAATATTTGTAATCTCGGAGTTTTGCCAGATGAATTGTATCGTCATGCCAAATTTTACGAAAATTTTGTAGCACAACGTCAACCAATACTTATAAAAACAAAACACAGGAAGAATTTCATATTTAGAAAAAAGTGGTTCTGTGGAGTACGTATAATGGACATCAGCTGTGTAACGCACAGCTCTTTTTTGAAGCACATGTAGTTTTTGAAAGTTTGTCACACTAGTTGTGCCCCACAACATGATGCAGTCCTGCATGACAGATACCACCAGAGCATTATACAACATTATTTTTACCTTGGTCGGGAGAATGCGACGCAGACGAGCAATGACATTATTGGAAGATGACAATTTTGATTGGAGGTGATCAACGTGCTCATTCCAGGTAAGGTGCTTTTAAAAACGCTCCCCAAGGGTATTAACGGAATCGACTATCTCTAACTGTTCACTGACCAGACACAAATTCATATTAGTTGTCAACAACTTTCCTCTAGGCGTGTGCAAGATTACTTTTGTTTTCAGAGGCTTGATTTTTCAGCAGTTTATCGCGGACCAGCTTTCTAAGTCAAACAGCGTCTTATTAGCGTTTATTTCTATATATGTGTCCACGTTGCCTGTAATAAAAATGGTTGTGTCATCGGCAAACGAAACGAATGTAGCGTTATCTGTGCAGCGTACAATGTCATTTATGCAAATTAAAAATAAAAGTGGGCCCAAAATGCTTCCTTGCGGCACACCAGTGGTAACTGGCTTCTTTGAAGATATTGCGTTATTGGCATCTATGAACTGTGACCTGTGGGACAGATAAGATATCATAAGTGAGTGGGCGGTTCCACGTACACCATACATTTCTAATTTGTTAACAAGGATGGAGCGATTAAATAAATCAATAGCCTTAGAGAAATACATGTATATGCCTAGTGCCATATGCTTACGGCTGAATGCGTCTACATTATTTCTTTTTGGCTCACGAGGGCTGTTTCCGTAGAGCGGATATGCATGCGCCTAAACATCGACTAAAAAAGTAGAAAGGGGCGAAAAATTCTTCTTGTCAGCCGGGCGCTTATTTATCACCACAGACCTGCCTACACCAATGCTTCGATCTTCTTTTAGGGTCACCATAGTGCCCACTTCGTTACCAGCATCAAACCTGTAAGCGTTATTGTAGGCAAACATTGCGGTCGCGTGGCATGACTTGTGTCAAAAGCAGTATCACGTCTAATAATTATCGTAACTATTTGCGCTGAAATCCTGATTTCCGGGGTGTGTTGTTTCTTGTCAGGTGAAACTATTGACGCACAATCACGACGACAATGCTGAAATATAGCATCTGAAGCCTTTTGATGGCCTAGCTTTTTAGTTATACTATAGATGAGTGATTTTATGCAGTCTTATTCTGCCAAGAGTTTGCAATCAGGATCCAGCCCCGAATGTTTAGAACGCAAGAAATAAACTGCCCAAAATTTACGGATTGAGCCATGAAACAGATTTTTTTTTGCAACCTTCCACTTGCAGCCTCCGCATACAAATAATGCGGTGAAACTTTTTAAAAGGGTTTCTGAGATAACACAGTATATTTTTAACAGTTTCTTTGCCTGAGAATGGGCATGGAACCACCTAAAAAATTAGAGCCTCTTGCACGCTCGTCTTCTTCATGCAGTTGCTCGCCTTTCCGGCTGCCAGGCGGGTGGACAGTGCCCGGGGATTCCTCTCACCGCGCAAACCATAAGCGCCACAGCTTCAGGAGCGTCCAATGATGCCACCCCGCTCGGATCCGAGACGTTGACATCTTGCCGTTTCTTGCCTCATCACGTACTCAGGAACATCAGCAGACCCAAGAACACGCTATTTAAAACCGAGTGTTGCATAGCTTCTCCGCGATGGTCATGGAAACACCATAAGAACAAGGCTCACGCACGCTTTTCGTAGTCATGCGGATTAGTTGCCGGTCCAAATTACTTTACTACTCCTTTAAATCCGATTATGCCGCTACAATTGCGCTTCCATGGCCTGAGGCGTTGTTTGCGCCTTTTTGTTCCCTGGTGTTGCCTTTCTGAGGGGATGTTGAGTGTTATCCAGAGCTTAAAAAATCATCTGCTGATGCTCTTGCGGAAACCTTTGAAACTTTCAAAGATTTAAACGGACCAGCAATCAGGGTGAAAACCTTTACAAAAATCAGTTGCCGAAACAGTGATAACCCAGAAGATCAGTAGAAAAGCGACTTTTAAGCTATAACAGACATAAAGGCACAATTAAAACCTGTAGCAGGCCTAATTTCAACACTTCAGTAATGGCAGGTCGATAATACTGAACTACATGACAAAGTTAACCACTTCAGCTGGAAGCCTGCGCACTGCGGCATCGGCTAGATAAAGCTGTGAGCCGCTCTCGACGCGAGAAGCTAGTTTTTTTACTTCATAAAAGATCAGGGAAATGAAAGACATTCTTATTCAGAGGCTGATGTTTTAGATGCCATTGGCGATAAACTCAACTTGACCAGGTACAGGATTTTACGTGCCCACGTTAACAATCGGCTTGTGGAAGAAAAAACACGGCATTATACTGTAAATTTGCTTCATATAAACAAAGTATCGGGCTTGGCTAACTGCTCTTTGTATGTATATGCTCTTGGATGCTAAAAATTGACCTAGCTGTTCTTTACACGCGCGTTTCTTTTTTCTCGTGTTCACTTCATGAACACTAATGCCGCTAATTCTTCGACCGACCAATTAGGTTCACGGTTCCTCAAGGACCACTCCTTGCTTCAATACTGCTCGTAATTCAAATAAATTACTTATCTACTGCTGCTACCGCCAGAACTTGATGGTTTGCTGATCACTGTGATTCTCCGTAAAATGACTAACTGTAATCCACTCTCTCCAGGTGAATCTCAGTAACGTACATGATTGGTGTCATACATGCCAAATGGAACCAAGCATTAAAAAATGTAAATCTATGAGAGTTTCTCGGTCGAATGCAACTGGACCTCATTATTTTCTACATAGTCATGCCCCTGAAAGAAAAACATTACATTTGTACTTCGGCGTTCATGCAACTAGGTCTTCTGCCCTGCAAATTAAATATAGAACACGTAGCATCTAAAACAAACAAGAAACTGGGTTACCTGCGAAAATATTCTCTCTGGCTCTATCGTTACTAAAAATTAGGCACCGCCAACGTGCGATCACAAATCGAATATTTGTCATCTGTATTTGCATATGCGGAGGTCACATGCTCACAAATAGTGGAAGCTGTGCATAATTGTGCAGCTTTTTAATTTTAGGGGGCTACCATCGTTCAGCTAGCGTCACTCAAATGAAAACATACTTAAATCTCATTCCACTAGCTACCCGCCGAAAGCACACCAGCCTGTTGCATACAATTTTCTACCGTAATTCGCATCTTGGCTCCCGATGGATTCAACCACCGCCTTTATTTCTTGTCGCATTAGCTTCAAACCAAAGGTCACATACCCCCGGCTATACAACCACATATGCATAATATTTTCCGCGAGCCTGCAAGAATAGAATTCCCCACCTGCATCATTACCAAGAATCAATGATTCCATTCAATTTAAAAACATCCAGACCACTATCGTCGCCTAATTAGCGCATTTGTATTGGTTAAAAATTTGATTTCTTAGTTTGTTTTGGTTCTCCGAATATATTTATTATTATTATTATTATTATTATTATTATTATTATTATTATTATTATTATTATTATTATTATTATTATTATTATTATTATTATTATTATTATTTACAAGTTTTGTTATCTTGCTCTGAGATCGGTCGCCTTATTGTTCTAGATCTCAGTTGAATGTCATTTTTGAATAGAAGGTGTTAGTCGTTTTTTATTCTTTAAACAGCGCTTCTTTCTGTAATGTACTCTGTGTCCCGAGGGTATGATAAACAAAAATAAAGTAAAATAACTAACAAACTCTGAGATCGGTCGCCTTATTGTTCTAGATCTCAGTTGAATGTCATTTTTGAATAGAAGGTGTTAGTCGTTTTTTATTCTTTAAACAGCGCTTCTTTCTGTAATGTACTCTGTGTCCCGAGGGTATGATAAACAAAAATAAAATAAAATAACTAACAAACTTCAGGAGTTTGTTGCACTTCATATCAGTTGCGCTTTCTTTGTACTGCTGAGATTTCTCGGAGGATTCTGATGTTCCGCCAAGTGGAGAACGTATTGTACACAGAATTTGTAACTTGTTAAATCACAAGATATATGAAATTAAATTTGATTTTTTAGAGAAACTTTTATTCCAGCGTAATTTTTTCTTGTTATCTTCCGCTGATTTTAAAGTATATATTTGTAAGTAGCCATTATAGTGCGGAAATAATTTTTCCTTTACAATGTGATTTTTTAGATTGCAATTAAGTGTTCGTACTACAGCTTCAAAGCTGAGGTTATGCCACGAAGGCAGACTGGCTGCCTCCCACAAACGGGGGCATAAACTGTACAGCTTCGCATGCGCGTCGCATGGAATGAGCTTATGAAATTCACGCCCACAGAAAGCCGAACGGCTTGGGTAATCGTGCCAGCATCACCACAACCCGCTGTCTTCCATCTATTTCCCTATGTAACTTTCCCTCCAACAAACTTCTTTTTTAGAGCGTCATTGCTGACGTCGAAGCGAAGACAATCCACTCGCAGCTGCAAGAATCGATTACAGCATTTGTCAGCGCAATACCATGGATAGGCCCGGCGACATGTACCGTTTTGTTGAATCTGTTCGCTGCTGAAAACTCACAGCCTTAAATGCGACATCTCGTACACTACGAAGAGCATGTGAACTACCTCTACATGCTGAAGCGTGCAGCCACAATGTGACCCTTTTAAGCCTCGCATGTGAAAGTTTCTTAACTAAGACCCCCTGTGCAAACAAAAGCACCCTTTTCAAGCACAACATCGGGTTCAGAAGTTGCTCTGACCTGCAAAAGCAGTGGAAAGTTGGGCTATACAATTCCTTGTCGCCAAACCCTAGCTTTTTTTAGCGACGTTAGCTACAGCGTGATTGAGCGTTCTCCACACAACAGATGACCATTCGCGGAGCGGCTCCCGGTTTCGTTTAAACAAGTTAGGCTTTCGCGAACACCTGCGGGATGCGTGTTTAAAACGCTGTGTGGGTAGACAAACTCATAAACTGCACATTAAGAAGAATAGCTAATCTTACGTTGTTTTTTCTTTTCCTCGACTTCACGGAAACAATAAAAAACGACGCTCTAAAACGTAGCCCCAAAAACAAATCTGGGAATACGGTTGCACCTTATGGAGGCTGCTGTTCTCTTTTGTTTATAGGTGTCATTAAGCGGAATTCTTATGTAGGAGGGTGAGCAAAAAGGAGAGACCATTGTTGCGATGGTGGAACTGCTTGTCAGCGCTACCTGACGATGCATGCCCGCTGTCTAGGTATGCGCAGTGCGCCCACCTTATTAAGCTGTCGTGTTCATTATTAAGCTGTCCTTATTAAACTGTCGTGTTATTAAGCTGTGCTGTTCATTGAGAGGTGTTCATTGCTTGTTACGTGTAGACGCTCGCTCGGTGCGCGTCGTCCAATAGCGACGTTTTACTTACGATGTCTTGTAATGCTACAGACTGGAGCACGGGACGTTTGTCAAAGTTATAGTTAAGCGACGCTGGAGGAATCCTCATGGTGTGGTGGTTGAATTAAAGTCGTTGTCGGCGCGAATGACCAGGGTGTGCAAACACCGTGAAGAACCTACGAGCTGCATCCCGTCTCCCCTTCGTTGCACACGTATGCATTCGTCCATGCCTGTTATCCGAGCTGTTGGCCGCAGCCGCTGGCCTGCTGGCACATAATTTAGAAAGCTGGGTAAAGGTCGCCTCGACAAGAGATGGCTTGCGTTTCGTTCCGAGATTCTGTGATGAATTCCTCTCACGCGTGCACAAATTTCTCCAATAGCATTTGCGCGGGAGGCAGAGTATGCGTTTCTGATTTCAGGCGGCTACATTTCGAAAACTCCAATATAGCTCGGCGCTTATTTGGGCCACGAATGCGTCTCAGCTCTTGGTTTGTTATTGTGGCCGCGCCTGTTGATGAAGACGTTAGTTGTTTCATGGAAATAGTTTCTACTTTCCGCGCGTTCGCTGCTCTCGTTGCTTTATCTCGCAACATTAGGTTAGGGTACCTGCATGCAAGAACCGCCTCTTTACTGCTCTGTTCGGGCTGCCCTTGAAGGAAAAACTAAGTGAATTTGAGACGGTACGGAACAATGTCTTATGTGCGAGCTTCTTCTGGAGCCCTTCATCATTACATGAAGGCGCTTCCTAATACTATGTACAGACGTCAGTTGTTGAAGCCCTTTCAAGCAAATGCCGCTCGTTTTGTTAAAGGATAAAAACGGAAAAGGAATAGCCACGCAGCCACCAATTGGAGCTCAAAAGCTGAACAGTCGTCAAACTTTCGTAACATTTGTGTTCGGACGGCGCAAGTAGTTTTCAAACGGAAGCGAAGTATTTTATTTACTCGTTGCAGTGACCAATTAATTTCTTTACAGTTCGTCCTTAACGAACATTCCCAAAGCTTCTCAACAGCAGCTTTTCTTTATCATCCCAACGATTCGGGCACTCCGTGTTGCTGCTACTATGTTAATGACTTGTGGCCTGCGCATAAGTGTAAGCATTCTTTCAAAGAATAAAACAATGCAAACTTTGGATATTTAGAAGAGGTAACAATTTGTTAGCTTCATAGATTTTCACTTTTTCGTTCTAGTTATGTACGCTTGGTGGGGCTGAGATCACAGACTATCGAAAGCGTTCTTTTGGGCCTATAAGGGCTCTGAACGCCACTTTGGCCTGCAGGGTCCTAACGGCAAAGGCGTCATACTTTTGCAGTGTAGCTGCACATCATGCGCCATTGGCGAGCGGTAGCGGATTCTCGTAGGGATTTCGCTACTCGTTTCACACAGGAACAAGAAATGTGATATCCTAAAGTAATTGCAAGATCACAAAAGACTGAGCTGCTCAGATAGAGAGGGAAATAAGACAGCATTCCTAGGCTTCGTTTGAAGCGCACTATTTGTCGAGAGATGCTCCAACTGCGCGCATGGCTGCCTAAGTCGCCCAGTGGCTCGCTTAGAGACCATGTATACGCCTAGGCCGCCTCCTCTTGGTATCGACGCGTTAGCGTTCATACACAGTCACTGTCTGGTGGCGATGCTGCCTGCAGCCGGCGTCGATAGTTCAAGCGCGTTCAGCATATTCTACCAGATACTGAAATGGTGTCCACGATTGGTCAGCGCTGCGGCACATGGCGTTCTACTGCACATGGCCCGTAGCAATTCAGCTGCTACACGCTGTGATGTTACTCCATGATTCGCACTGACGTCACGCGAGCTGATATGTGCGGCGGGCTTCATGCTGCTCGGCTCCCACGGGACGCGCCGTTGGCTCACGTTCCTTCACGTTCGCACTTTTTTTGGGCTGTGTCTGTCGCGCTTCCCGCCGGGCGATTACTCGCCGGTTGGCCACGCTCCAGGCAGTTACCCTGTGTGGCGCAGCCGTCCGGCTTGTTACCAAGCTAAGCACCCGTGTCACCTGGCTAAAGTGAAGCTACACGCGTGGCGTGCTCGGTACGAGAACTCTCCCTGTAAAACAAGATGGAGTTCGCAGCCGCGATGGCTCATTTGGCATGGCGCTCGGCTCCAAACCCGAAAGACGCGGGTGAAATCCCAGCCGCGGCGGTGGAATTTATACGAAGGGGAAATTCTAGAGGCCCGTGTGCTGTGCGATGTAAGTGCACGTTAAAGAACCCTATCAGGTGGTAGAAATTTCCGGAGCCCTTCATTACGCCGTCCCGCATAGTCTGAGTCGCTTTGAAACGCTCATTCCAATAATAATAATAATAATAATAATAATAATAATAATAATAATAATAATAATAATAATAATAATAATAATAATAATAATAATAATAATAATAATAATAATAATAATAGGTTTAGGTGTTTGGGGAAAGGATATGGCGGTTTCTTTCTCATTATCGGCGGAAAACTGAACCACGCCGTAAGGGAAGAAATAAAGGAGGGAGTGAAAGAAGAAAGGCAGAAAGAGGTGCCGGTGTGGAGGGCTCCGGAATAATTTCTGTCATCTGGGGATCTTTAACGTGCAATTATGGAGGAAAAACGCTAAGGCACCCGTGTGCTGTGCGATGTCAGTGCACGTTAAAGATCCCCAGGTGGTCGAAATTATTCCGGAGCCCTCCACTACGGTACCTATTCTTCCTTTCTTCTTTCACTACCTCCTTTATCCCTTCTCTTACGGCGCGGTTCAGGTGTCCAACGATATATGAGACAGATACTGCGCCATTTCCTTTCCCCAAAAACCAATTATTATTATTATTAACGTGCAATTACATCTCACAGCGCACGGGCGCCTTAGCGTTTTTCCTTCATAAAAACGCAGCCGCCGCAGTCGGCTTCGAACCCGTAAACCATAATTTGTTTCTTGGGTGAGAATGATTAATCATAGCCTAAATTTGAGACTTTGCAGAGAGCAAAAGGAAGGATTGTTGGGCCAGTTTGTTCATGATTAGCGTCGAAAACAGAGCGAAACACGAGACAGACAAAAACAACACACGCAACGCCGCTGCCACGGCCGTCGAATTTTGATGGAGGCGAAATTCCAGAGGCCCGTGTACTGTGCGATGTCAGTGCACGTTAAAGATCCCCAGGTGGTCGAAATTTCCGGAGCCCTTCACTACGGCGTCCTTCATAACCTGAGTCGTCTTGGAACGTTGAACACAATAAACTAACCAATAAACCAACCAGGTAGCCATGTTTCTTGTTCGTTAAACACAGGGACGTATCACTTGGACAATTTTCGTTATGATTGCCAATGTGCACCGCATCTAAAGTTTCCCTTCCATATTTGGTCCTTCCTCTCTCTCAAATGGTAACATCATCGGGCATCGCAAAAGGTTTTTTGGAGTTTTTGCAGCTGTGGCATTGAACAGCCAGCTCTCATTTTGACGTGCTGTTTTGTTCCAAGCGTTTATGAGTACACCTGGCAGTCTTCCCTGTATACACTTTTCCACAGGCCAAAGAAATGCGGTTAACAACACCAGCTTTACGCCCGATGAAGGGTTTCACGTGCTACATTTTACATACTCCTTTCTTCCATTCCTCTTTCTGAATTCTCGCCAAAAGGAAATCCCGCTTACGAGGTGCGGAAAACACAGCTCTTACACCACGCATTTCAACCACCTTCTTAATAATGTGGGATAATTTATGCAAGACCAGCAATACTTATTTCTTCATTTGCTCAAAGGTCGGCGACTTCTCACATGCAGAACCTTTCGCTCTCCACTACCCGGATTCATCAACAGCCCTGACGACCGAAAAAGGAAGAGTTGAACCTGCTGCGAGCAACCTGTAGACCTGCTGTATCAGTCTTCATGCCATACAGTAGCATTAGGTCTTGAGCACGCGACCAGAAGGTCCAGCGAAGGTCCTGCACTTCCAGCCACGGGCGACCTTAGAATGATTCGATCCATGCGGTTTTTTTTTGTAGCGTGAGCTGTACTGGCCGAGGTTGAGCAGTTTCGCGTGGCTCCTGGAGAGCCGTGCTGCGCATGCGCGAGGAGCAGTGATGTCAAACGGCGCACAGCTGGCGCGCCGGAGCCGCTCGCTCTGCAGCCGCCGCGCGCGCCTCTCCGGACATAGCCGCGGCAGACGCACTGGCGCCGGCGCATGCCCAGCTGTGCGCCTCCGTTGCGCAGTAGCCAAGTCTGACGCTGCGACGCAGCCGCTTGATAGCTCCTCTTATTTTGTGCGCATGCGCAGAGGTGTTAGTTGGGGCATACATATAGCGGGGCGTTTGCCAGTTTGGTATAGCCATGGAGAAGGAGAGAGAAATTGCTGCTCAGCGGCAATTGATGCTCAGCGGCTCAGCGTAGCTCACGCTATGTATATCCTGGCATAGCCGAGCTAAGCCACTGCTATTTTTTGTCTGGGTTAAAAACATTCATCATACATGGTCACTAGACAGGACTGCATATTTAGACGGATACATAGAACATGACAGGACGGGAATCGCCAACTAGGCCCGCAACGTATTTTATTAAGAGATCTTTTTACGCTGTTCGTGCGCTATCGAGAGACCACGTGCGGGGAGAAGTATTCAGCGAGCGCGCCAAGTCATTCAAACAGCGCAGCAGCTGTATAGGATTCCACACCGTCATCTCGGGCCATTAACTATAGCCAAGGTGGGCATCGAACGGGATTAATCGATTTGCAAAAGCTGTGAACGAAAATTCTGAGCATGCGCAAACAGAAGTCGCAATATCAGGTGTCAGGGAGACTAAATGGCACAGCACGGCTTTTTCGACGAGTTTGCATGATCAGATTTATTCTGTTTGCGAACGGACTTGTAGAATAAAAGGGCCAGCGTGCGCAAATAAACGAACATTTTCTTCTAAGCCGGGGACTCAAATGATTATGAAAAAATAACATTTATTTTCTCTTAACAAGAACTTTTTGCTGGGCTTGTTGGTGCATGATACGTAACCAATAAGCGCCAACGCAGGCGAGCAGAAGAAAGTGACACGGACGGGCGCTTACTTTGAACTGACATGCCCAGTGCATTCAGGAAAGACACAGCGCCATGCTCTTCAGTACAAGATTGAACGGCTAGGAATATTTCTTTGTGTTGAATAGAATAAAAAAAAAAACTCTGAGGACGGTTAGGCCTATGCAACGCGAGATTCAAGGATAGTTATCGAGGCATTTAGTTTTGGGGATATTTTGAGGTAGAAACGATACAGTGGCCTCATATTGCACTGGTGTAGTGGTCAAGTGATGCATCCCGGCACTGGCTGGTCGCTGTTCCAAACAGAGCCACCCGTAGGCTTATGCAACCAAGGTTGACTGGCGCCACCGGTCGGCGCGCGTACGCCGACAACGACAAGAAAGCCAGGGACGGGCGCCTGAGAGTTATCGATGTAAAAAAGATCTTTAATATCGGCACAGAAAACATTGTCTGTAGGCGCTATTAGTATGCCATCGTGGGTGGCCCAAAACGGTGCTCCGTACACTGTTCGAGGAACATTCTACGTTGCCTCACCTTTCGGAACTGATGTTTTAGTGAAGTTCACTTTCTACAGCAGATTGCCCAGACACAAAATTGACTAAGCGATATTTTTGTGGGAGCTCGCGAGTCATGGACAATTTTATCCCCCGATAGTACTTGGTTCTAAGATATACAATCATTCTGCGAAAAGCAGCCTTGGCAGACAACGGGTGATGACACGTAGCTGACACAACTATACGTGATCGAGTGTGCTTTTTGGCCTCGCCCGTCGTATGGCAGCACTGCTTCCCTTGAATGATTGTAACCAACCAAATCTCCCAGATACGTACTGGCCCGGCCAAGACGTGCTGGCCCGGCCAAGCATGGGCTTTGGACAATTAAATGCCGGGCGCTGGACAGCGAGGCGAGCTTGCTTTGCGCCGATCAGCTCAGCGCTTGGCTTAAGCAGGATTTCACCAGAGCAAACATTTGTTGAAAATCTATTGCACAACAGCCCACACTGACGGAAGCAGGGTGAGAACAGAGGTGGTTAGTCTTTTTCTCTACACAGAAGTGAAGAGAAACAGCGTCTGACGCCATCTCAGCCAGACCTAGAATATGCTACGCGAGCCCATCAATGTAACTTCATGCTTCTACACGTTGAAAATAAGGAGAGTCTTTATTTATTAAATGTTTACTCTTCGTCGTCGTACTCATAGTAATTCTCACGTGGCGGAGCGGTGTAGCCACCACCGCCTGTATTATCGTCCCATCCCGAATAGTAGTCTTCGTCAGCCTCTTGTTCAAGCTGTCGGCAAATTTGTGTTCGATTTTCGTTTGCTGCATGGGGAAATAAACAAATAAGACAATTTAGGCGACGCCTTACTTTCAATACCTCGGAAAACTGTTGCATTCATTCATTCGATACTATAAAAGAAGACTGATGTACAAAAGAATATTAATGCGCAGCTATAGTTTCTGCGTAGGTTTTGGAATAAGACTGACCAGCGTACCTAGCTATCTATCTAGGTACTTTAGACAAAGCGGCAAGGTTCCGCTTGACCGCCATCGTTGGTAGCCCGTGCACGAGACGGGCGCTTGAGCCGATGGCACCGCAGTCTCTTCCACTGAGTTTCAAAATCTAACTGCTGCCTCTGATTGCCAGCTTTCGCCTATCAGTAAATAATTTATTTATATGACACAGCTAGTTGCGGGGTGCTCTCTACACCAGACCCTGGAATTCCTAACCAGCGCTGTACGATCTGCCATGGAGTACACAAGCCATTGACCCGTGTTTCGCCGCAAAATAGTGATGCCAGGCTCCCTGTTATCTTTAGCAGGCTTAGCAATGACTGCGTCGAATACTCATTTAAAATAGCCCAGTTTTGATTAGGCAACCAGAATATAGACTGTTTTTGAGCGGCAGTCACGAAGTGGTGTGTATATATGATTGAAAGAGGCATAAGTCACTGTACGGGCCGCGTCGTTTTAAAATTTTTTATCATGCAAATGAAAACATGCGCGGAGAGAAACAAAGTGACCTTCATGAGATTGCATGAAAAGCTTGATCATTACTACGAAAGCACTGCTCCAGATGTACCAACCCTGAACAAGAGACCTTTATTATCTTCTTTTATGCAGTAAAGCACACGCGAGAGAGCACAAGAGCTTTTTGCTCGGAACTAACCCGAGCTTACTTTAGCTACTCGGGTAAGATGATCAGTTTAGTTGGGAGCAGCGTCGCTCCAGCTGTAGCCAATGGGAGAAGGCTGTCGCGCTGCCTGGGTCACGTAAACATGCGGCGACATCACAACCAGCCCACCAGATTTGGGGAAAGTGACCATCGTGGTGTGGTGGGAGTTAAATTATTGATTGGGCGCGAGAGGTTGAAGGGGTAGAGCAACATCGGTTGCACACACCCTAAAGGTGGCTGTCATGAAAACAGCTACCTGCCAGTGCAGTGGCACGTCGCCTAACCGCTGTGCCACTCCGCTGGTACAGGACTCGCAGTGATCTATGAATGCTTAGCAGAAAATTGGCAAAATTCTGCATATATGGGCATTAATGCGCTAGAGCTGTCGCGTCATGCCCTTAAGGCGGGGCTTAAATGTCCCCTCCAATTCAATAATGAAGACACGTTTTGGCACGTCTACAGGTTTAACTGTGTTAAACACCTGCCACATTTTACCGAGTAAATATATAGTAGGTTCCTTTTGTTTCGTGAAAAAAAACTTTCCCGATCATTTTGGGCGCAAAACGTCCGCATAACTTGGTGGGCAAAGTAAAGCTCACCATTTAATGGCAACACAGAAAAGTGAACAACAAGCCTTCACGGTGCTTCGTGAACGTTTCGACAAGACGATTTGTTATCGTCAGACGCACTTCTGAGACAAAACTTTCTAGAACATTCTCAGCTCAAAAACTATACTTCGCTTGGATAGCAAAGCAAAACTGCCCTCTTTATTGAACAGAAACAAAGTAAACAAGAGAGGAGGCCCTCAAGGTGCTCAGCCAACGTTTGGTCAAGAGGATTTATTTTCGTCTGATGAAGACGAGTCTTTTTGTTGAAATGTTGGGTAACTACCTTGGCGTTTCCGTCCATCTTGTTGACTGTGGTTGTGTTTTAAGAAGCTCCTCTACCTGACCTAATATTACCGTGCTCCCCAGTGAATCGGTTAATTATTCCGCTTATCTCAACCTGCTTCGATGTGCACAAAGGAAGTTACGTCCTGTTTAATATCATGGTGCTCGTGATGTGTGTTACAATTCCTGCAGTGTGAATCTAGCCAAATCCTGCTTTGCTTTTTCTATAGCCTCAGTTTAGTGGCCCCTAGCCTTCTACTGTGAAAGGAATTCGTTAAAAGAAGGTTTTCATTGTTCTAACACGAAATATTGCAGTTTGTTTCCAGAGGTACGCGCAGGAATCCCAGTGGACGATGACACTTCACCTGCTTCAGATTTGTTCACTTTATGCCGGAGAGATGCAATGCGTTGATAGAAGCCCACAGAAGATAGGAGGAATACGGCAGTAAAAGTCAAACAGAAGAGATAAATAGGGGTGGATACGAATGTTTCCGCCCTCTGCTATTCCAAAGTGGGAGGTTTTCCGTATGAAAACCACACAGCTGCTGAAGCGAGTATGTCAAAGTTAAAAATGCAATGCGAAATGCCGACCTCTACCAACGGATTACACAAGTGTAGCACAAAAATCCTGTCTTGATTGACGCACCCAGTCTGAAAATCAGTGCCGCAGAACAGCATATAAAAAAGAACTTGAAACATAGGAATGCATACACAATGAAAAATTTTAATAAGCTTCTTAGCACGCCTCATTGATAGCGACAGCCCATTGTTAACATACTGTGGGTTTCAAGCTTCCGGAATCGTGTGTTGCTTCTTAAAATAAACGATCAATTCCTATCACTGCAAAATATTAGTGCCACTTGTGCAGAGTGTTTCTGGCAAAGCTCTGGGTTTGGACAAATGAAAGGGACCAAGAATTGCGTTGACTTTTTCGCACGGAACTTTCGATATGACAGCTAAGTCGAACTCGACGGCGGGAAACGACGACGGTTTTATCAGGAATGCCTTTGTGGAGTCCTCCAGAATAATTTTGGCAGCCTCAGGTTTTTAAAATTTATTTAAATTGCTCCACGCACTGGTATTTTTGCATTCACCTTAACTGTAATGGCATCGAACCTGCAGGTACTCTGTCAACGACCCTTGGCCAAATAGTGGAACGCCAAAGTCTCTGCGCAACCATTTTGGCTACTGCGTTTAAGGCTAGCGAAAAGAACACGTATGAAATTACGCATACGATGTGCGGTACCGAAGTTTTGACGCACCGAGAAATACCACTGCATGTTGTTTTTTGTGTCCCTACGTTTCTTCAAAACACTGGCCTCATGCACTGTCAAACACTATTTTCGATTAAGTACTTAATCGTTTCCCTCCCAGGGCTGCTTCGTTTATCTGGTATCTTTGAACATGTTCTTCTCGAGTTCAAATTTATCAAACGCATGAAACATTAAACTGTAAGATACAAAGAACTAAAACCATTTGCTTTGTCGCAGCCCAAGCTTAAACACAAGCCTGATGTGCAAGCGAAACGCTAAATCGTAACCTAGGTAGCCTAAGTACTTTAATGACCATCGCTTTCCCAACCTAAATACAACCTGAGGTAAATCCATCCTAAGCTAAATCTCATCCGGGAAATAGAAAATACGCACTTTTGTAGTTGGCGTTATATATCAAGAGGTGTAGTTAACTACCAGAGGTTAGGACAATATAGACGCGTGGCTTCATATTTCCGGGAAATACTTTGCAGCACAGTCACAATTTCGAGACAGAACCAGTTTTCAGATGAAGCTTTTGTCTTGATGACAATAAACCACGGCAGTGAATTAATGGATTTCTCAGTGCTAATGTGTTACCTTCTGTCTTATATTTTTCTTCTCAGTGTAGTAGATATTCCTCTTAGCAGTTTTTGCATGCGGGCTGATCGCTGTAAACTTCGTTACATTCTGTTTAAAATTCTCCGTGAATGAACAGAGCATTATTACCGTTAAGGTAAAATAGACAGCTGAACAAACAAGTTGGATCACTGCACTCCTCTCATTTCTCGTGCAGGAGAGGAGGAAACAGCTGCCTATTTCATATTTTTAAAGCTTTGTGAAGTGGCATTCAAAGGTTTGTATTCGGCGCAAATCTCATTTTCCGAATTTAAATCTAGGCTACCTGTCGAAGTCATTATTGGCAGGCCATCTTGCAATCTTACTTTTTTTTCTTTTGCAGCGAGAGCAGTTCTATTTACGCTTAGAGCCGCAGAACTTGGATGTCGGCGAGGCACTTTTCCTCAGGGCTTCAGCCTGCAGTAAACCTAAGCTTGACAGCAGCACCTGTGGCCGGAGCGCTCAGCCGGTGTTGTTCCCTTTACGTTGACCGCCGATAAAAGTGAAAATAAAGGACTTGGACTAATTGAGGAGTATCTCAACCTCTTCTCGGGCGGTTTTCGTCAAATGTGTCGCAATATTTAAATGCAAGTTACGTTCAAGACATGTGCGCTCCCGTGCGGTCGGCGTTGAAGTCTCACGAACTCGTATGTGCTTCTGACAGCTGGGCTTCGGTGTATCACAGGTGACTGCCCGGTTAGGTGCCTGCTCTCGCTCCATCAAGGTTAGCATAGACTTATCTTAGCTGGTCTTTTTTTGCAGCACTTTAGGCTTTGCTGTCACCGCAGAATATGCGCTGACGTCTTTCGGCGAAGTAATTCCAAGAAGACGTCACTGTGATTGAACGTCGAATGTCAAAGAGCATATCAAGAAGGCATGTTGAAGAGAGAGTTTTCTACTTACTGCTACATGACTCCATGCAGTGCGTGCAGTTTTCAAACCGGTTTTGGTTGCCGTCGCATCCTCCATATGTGAAGGGTGAGCATATATCATTGGTAGAGTTATAGTGCCACATCTCAAACAGCCCTCTGCATCTGCCGTTTACTTGAGGCAGAGAGCAAATGGACGAATTGTTGACTGGTGTACCTGAAATGAGGTGTCAGTACAGGACAATAGACATTATGTGTGCTGTCGTGAATAGTCCTTTCCTCACACAAGGCATTTGGAGTCACCGAAACGGTGCAAGCCGAGCAAAAATTAGAAACATTGAGCAATCTGAAAGATTATCTTTATTTGAAGTGCTAAGAAAAAGTAAAAAAACAGTTTGGGCTAGATTATAGTAATCTGCCTAATTAAAATTCCTGGTGAAGTTGAACTAACAGTACGGTGCTAAGAAACTGGTTTGGATTTTCTGCAGGGAAAGCGCTCAATGTTTAGTGCGCCTGAGGGCATTCTTCCCGAAACTTGAAAGGGACACGCAGCCGGCCTGCCCCAGTCGTTGAAGAACGACAGCTGTGTTCACGCCTCCACCTCAACAACAAGACCAACCACGTGTCCAGAACCATGGTAACTGATCTTGAAGGAAGTTTTGAGGAAAATGTACTGTGTAGCGACTGGTAAAGTATGAAGGCGCGAATCGTAGCAATCGGTCGGCTTGATCTCCTGTTCGGCGGCGCTTATTTTGGCCGCCTTCTTGTCGCTTCATAGCTTCAGCAGTGTGCATTGCTTTGACGTCCTAATCCCGAGTCGATGTGTTCTTCATTCTCTTCCTCGATGAGTCAGTTTCCCCTGTGTTAGTTTGTTTGGGCATTGAGGTTTTGATTGGCGCAAAAGAATGCAGGCGATAGAAGTATGTAGACTGTCCGTTAAAAATTTTTGGTTTAAGAGGCCAAATATTGACATTATGTTTACTCTATGAAGTGTCAATATACCCATAAAGTAACTCCTTCCATCTGCTCGTATCCAAAAGCGACTACCACCGCTTTGAAGGCTAGGTAGCGTCGCAACTTGAGCATTTGGCTCACATCATCATCATCATCGTCCTCATCAGTATATACCCACTGCAAGGTAAAGGCATCTCCCATGTCTCTCTAAATAACCCTGTCCTTTGCCAGATGCGTCCACCCAATGCATGAAACCTTCTTAATTTCATTCTCCCACCTAACCTCCTGCAATCGCCTGCTACGCTTGCCTTCGCTTGGATTCCAATCCGTTACCCTTAAGGACCAGCGGTTATCTTGCCTTCGCAATACATGCCAAGCCCAAGCCTATTTCTTCCTCTTGATTTCGACTAGAATATCATTAACCCGCATATGTTCCCTCACCTAATCTGCTGGCTTCCGCTCTCTTAACGTTATACCTATCATTTTTCTTTAATAGTCCACTGCGTTGTCCTTAGCTTAAGCTGAACCCTTTTCGTTAGCCTCCATTCGTTAGCATGAGCGTTTTAACATTGTATATATATATATATATATATATATATATATATATATATATATATATATATATATATATATATATATATATATATATATATATATATATATATATATATATATATATATATATATATATATATATATATATATATATATTCTATGAATATTGCAATTAGAATGATATATAAAATTGTGTACCTATGCGCAAGGATTTTGCCTTGGACTGAAGATTTTTATGAAGTCTAACATGGCAAGACCTTCTACGTACCGGCCAGCCACTCCATATTTGACAAGGAAGCATTTATAACATGCCAAATAGTAAAAGGAGCGAGTCAGGATAGAAAACGAAGCGCTCTTCACCTGCGATAACCTTTTCATATTTTTCGTATTATTGGAGTGTCGGTTCGCTGGTAGCATGTATTAGGAGTATGCTAGGTTCATAAGTGGTAAAATTTTGAAGCCTTTTTCCGGAAAACTCTGACTACACATAGACCCGATAAAAATAAGGTTGTCTCGAACTCACTTACCGTACACGGTGGCCAGAATTAAAAGAAAATAAACGCATCTTTTGATTTCCATGACCACAGTCTAAAGCTGCTATATTTAACAGTGGTTTCTGGTGCGCTAACATTTGAGCTATCCTTCGATGCTTTTATATCTTGCTCATAGTGTAACATTGTTTTTTTTTGACGCCATGATAACCTTTAACAATCTTTCAGTAGCGCGGTGGTACCGACACAATTGACTGTAATCAGTTATCACTGTGAAATATGTCTAGACAGCGTTACAAGTTTTCTGGGCTTTTGCCTTATGAATTTTTTGTCTTGAACTCCAATGTCACAGGATATTAACCTCTATGAATGATAGGGTAATGAGCCTACTGCAGACAGGCTTCTAAGGTATGAGCGCTAACCGGCGCAGAGTTACTGATTAGTTTCTCATGATATGCATTATCATCCGACCCCGCACAGGCATCCTACACGCCCGAATAACGTTGAGCTTCATGGATTAAGTGAATAATGTTCACGTGGTTGTGAGAGTATGGTCTACTCTGCACAAATTAGGGGTGTCGCAAAGTGTCTTATGAACTACTGTGACATTCAGGTGGCTTGAATCAAAGAAGGAAAACAAATATTGGTCCTTAATATACGTTAATATGTTATTTGAATAGGAGAGGATTTGTTGGATGGTTCTGATCAAACTTCTGGAAATGCAGTGTTCATTAAAGCCTTTTTGGTGAGTATTTTGTGAGAGCAGGGAACTCATCAGTGGTAAAGGCCACTAACAGCATCATCATTAGCATGACTACGCCCTCTGTAGGGCAAAGGCCTCTCCCATATCTCTCTAATTAAGCCTGTCCTGAGTCGGCTGCGGCCACCCTAGCCCCGCAACCTTCTTAATCTGATTGGGCCACCTAACTATCTGCCGCCACCTGCTACGCCTGCCTCCTCTTGGAATCCAATCTGTTACCCTTAAGGACGATCGCTTACCTTGCCTTCCCATTACATGCCCTGCCCAAGCACATTTATGCCTCTCGATCTCAACTAGGGTGTCATTAACCTGCGTTTGTTCCCTCACCCACCCTGCCCCCTTCCTGTCTTTTAACGTTACACCTTATCATTTTTCTTTCCATGGCTCTCTGCGTTGCCCTTAACTTCAGCTGAACCCTTTTCGTTAGCCTCCACGTTTCTGCCTCGTAGGTGAATGCCGGTAAGATACAGCCGTTGCACACTTTTCTCTTGAGCGATATTGGTAAACTTCCATTAATTATCTGAAAGAACCTGCTGAATACTCTCCAGCCCATTCTTATTCTCGTTATTTCCCTCTCGCGATCCTGATCAGCGGTCACTACCTGCCTTAGACGTATTTGCTTGGAACTTCCAGCACTTCGCTACTAAATGTACACTGCTTTCCTTTTCCTACATTGTTAATCATTACTTTAGTTCTTTGTGTCTTAACTTTTAATCCGCCGTCCTGCTCTACCTAAGACATTGACCTTTGTGATTAACCGCATTAGTGACTTAGCAAGGCCATGTCATCAGTGAGTCGTAGATTACTAAGGTATTCTTCATTAACTCTTATCTTCGTCTGTTCCCAGTCCAAGCCTCTCAATACCTCTTGTTAACAGGCGGTGTATAGAAATGGCGAGATTGCGTCTCAATCTCTGACGCGTTCCCTTCCTTATTGAAATTGTTTTGCTCACTTTACGGAGGACTATGGTAACTTTGCGGCCGTTGCAGATATATTCCAGTATTTTTACTTGAGGCTCTTCTACACCCTGATTCCGCAATGCCTGCAGGACTGCTGGGGCCCCGACGGAGTCAAATCTATGAACGCTATATACAGGGGTTGGTTATATTCTGCGCATTTGTCTATCACCTGCTTGATAGTGTGAATATCATCTATTGTGGGATATCCTTTACGAAATCCTGCCTTATCATTTTATTGATTGAAGTCTTAAGTTGCCCTGATTTTAATAGCGATTACCTTTACATATATAATATTTGTCCGTAAAGTTTAAAAACTGATTTATTTTGTTGTCTAGAAATGACTCCCTAAAACAAATGTTGGTGCGTATGTGTAGCGCAATATTTTCGGGCTAACCTGAGCTACTTATGCTAATTTCTATGGCAGCCGCTAGATGGCACTACCTGTAAAATTATACGTTCTCACTAGTCGTCTCTGTATTCTACTGTGAGTGAATGTGGAGGGATGGACGTCCACCTCGAACAGCGTAAATATAAAATTCTGTGTAAATCTTGGCAAGACAGCCACACAGACGTATACGCTCCTTCGTGACGCTTACGGCAATGAGACATTATCGTGGGCGCGAGTTTTCGAGTGGCACAAGAGGTTCGTTTCAGGGAGAACATCGGTGGAAGACGACACAAGGCAGGGGCGCCTTTCAACCTCACGGAATGAAAATAACGTGACTCGGATCAGAGAAGTCGTACAGCAAGACCGCACCATTACAATCCACATGCTATCAGATGCTCGAGACATGAGTAAGACAGCATGCCACCAAATCTTGCGTGAGAATTTGGGGAAACGAAAGCTGAATGCCAGACTTGTGCCGCACTCTCTCACACAGGACCAGAAGGACACGAGAGGATCAGTGAGCGCTTATTTGCACTCCGAGGCAGAGAAGGATGCTGCATTCGTCGACAGCATCATTGCTGAAGACGAAGCATGGTGTTTTCAATACGATCCTCAAACAAACAGGCAGAGCGCCGAATGGCGGTCCACAAGCTCTCCGGCGTCGACAAAGGTGCGGCGACAGAAGACCAAAACAAAGGCGACGCTGATAGTTTTTTTCGATGCCAGAGGTGCCATACACAACGAGTTAGCCCCACAACGGCAGACGGTGAACCAGGAGTTTTATATCCGCGTGCTCCAACACATGCGTGATTCACTGCGACGCCGTCGCCCTGACTTACGGGCATCTGGACAATGAAGCCTTGTCCGCGATAACGCAAAGCCGCACACTGCTCTCAACATGACAAAATGTTTCTCCATGCACAAAATTACTGTACTTTCCCATCCGCCACACTCGCCTGACCTCTTCCATGCGAATTTTTCCCATTTCGTCGTGTGAAGAAAGCCCTAAAAGGTCGCTGGATGGGGAGCGTGAAGACCATTCAAGACGCCACAACAAAGGAGCTGACAGCCCTGCCTAAAGAAGTATTTTCCAACAGTTTCCAAGACGTTAAGAAGCGTTGGATGCTGTGTGTAGATTGCAAGGTAGACTATTTCGAACGGGTGTTGCGCGAATGATTTCAATCTTAAACGCATTTTTTTTAATGGACTTAGTCTCGGAACTTTACGGGCAAAGGTATCTCGTAGGCAACGGACAGTAAGCTAATCGGCGAATAATTTTTCAAGTCCTTGGCATCTTTATTATGAATTGAGACAATAGTAGCGTTCTTCCAAGCTTATGGGTTGGTCGAGGTCATAAAGCATTGTGTATACAGGATGGCTAGTTTTTCTAGCGCAATCTCCCCTCCGCCCTCCAATAGATGTGCTGTTACCTGATCCTCACAAGCTGCTTTTTTCCTTTGCATTGCTCTTACGCCTTTCTTGACTTCCTTCTTCGTTACTGGCGGGACGTCCCATTGCTGTGTGATGCAGCTTATACCACTTACGTCCGGATTACATTGGCTACTGTACAGAGTTATGTACAACTCTCGCCTACTTAAACTATCTTTTCTACATTGCTAATGACATTTCCTTCTTTGTCTTTTGACGCACACATCTGTAGCCGCCGCGGTGGCTCAGTGGTTATGGCGCTCGGCCGCTGACCCAAAAGATGCGGGTTCGATCTCGGCCGCGGCGGTCGAATTTCGATGGAGGCGAAATTCTAGAGGCCTTTGTACTGTGCGATGTCAGTGAACGTTAAAGAACCCCAGGTGGTCGAAATTTCCGGAGCCCTTCACTACGGCGTCTCTCATAGCCTGAGTCGCTTTGGGACGTTAAACCCTCATCAACCAAGCATACATCTCTTTTTTGGCTATGCTTAGTTCCTTATGACCGCTTTGCGGCTACGTGCGTTCTTTAGATCGTGCTCGATTCCCTTCATATAAAGCTTCCTTTTGTCAGTCACCTTCAGTTTGTTGTTTACATTTGATAGCTTTGTCTGCGGTGTTTGATGCTTTCATGCTTTGGCGTTTCTTAATCAGATATTTTGTCTCCTGAGAGAACTTGCCGGTAACCTGCGCAGCCATCCAACCGCATACTTATGCTCCGCATTCCGTAATTATAGTAGTGAGATTCTCGCCTGTTGCTTGAACATTAAGGGCATTGTCCTCAGTTAAAGCCGAATATCTGTTCTGAAACGATATCCTGAATGCCTCTACTTTCCTTCATATCGCCATGTCAAATAACAAAAGTAGCTATATCTCAGGCCTAGTTTAAATGGCTCCGCGAAGTACTCCTTCAGCTTCACTTTCTGAAATTTTAGAAACCCGTTTGCTCTCAATAGATCTAGCTCGCTTGTTCTCGTGGTACTTTTAGGAAAGAAAACAAACTGTAAACCTCTGTGAAGTATAACACATCATATTAGTTCATGGAAGTTTAATACTTTCGTGGTTAATTTTTGGAGAGCAGACTTTTGTGTGTTTTTTTTCTGACAAAAATGAATTCCAGATATATGTCTTCTCTTTCAGGTACTATTTTGCGTTTGTCTTTTCGCTAGATCGTTGCAATCACAGTTAATTTTTCTCCCCCAGAGCATCTTCAGCTGCCAGGATGACGGAACGGGAAGGATATTGAGTTGGGTGTGTTGGTACAGATTTATAATATTAAAAATGGACACGAACTGTACGAAAACATCCAAAGAGCCCGCGGGATAAGGGCTTTCGTGCCTGATGTATCTCATGTTTCGTGCATGTTTTAGTGCAGCTCGCGCTGCGGTTTCTGGTCATGAAAAAAGCAGGCACTCTGAGCGCTTATTTTGCATAACAGCCCCGTTGCAATGAAGTGTCCCAGTGACAACTGCACACGTGCTGCTTTGGAGACTATTTATTAATGTCAGCTACTATTAAGTTCATGTCGTACTCAGCATAAGAATGTAGCTACTTCCTCCATCAACGTCCAAAGCAGTAGACTCGTCGTTGTAAGCATTAATTCTCTCTATTTTTGTACAAATGGCGGCAGTGTTGTCGTTCCTTATAAAAATCTCCGAGCTGTCATACACGACGAGCAGTACGATGCCACGTAGGCAATTGGCGGTTACATAAGATAAGGCTGCTAAGGGATGGCTTTCACCTTTGAAAGTTGTTTAGAATTGTCAGCTCACTTTAATGAAGACGTCGCTAACAGCCCCGTGAATGCCCGATCAGATGGCCGTGCTTGACTGCGGATAGATAAAAACAATGCTCGTAATAATTATATTCCCCTCGTCACTTATATGAACCCGACAACCATACGCGATACAGCCGAGTCCACTTATAAAGAACCTGACGGTCACGCAGGTTGCGTTCGTTATAACCGAAATTAGTAGCGTGTCGCCTTGCCTTATTATTGCAAAAAAAATGCACAGAGACGAAATTTACGTTAATTGTTTAAAAAAGTTCCCGCTGTACGTCTTTTCCACCTGCTTCTTCAAAGCAGACCCTATCAATCCACTTTATAAGCTCTCCCGTGACGTCATACGCTGTAGGTCGAGCTGCTTTATGGGCGCGATAATACAGATAACGATTGAGGCGTTTACTGCAGCTGGTGATAAGTCGGCATCCTAGTCCTCGGTCCTCAACAAAGCTCCAATAATCAGGTAGAAAGCTATCGCAGTGCATGTGCGCGCAGCACACAACTTCCTGCTGTCTTCCCGCCATAAAGAAACATACTTACGTAAACAGCGGACACTCCCGTAGGGCCATGCGGCTGAGCTACTACACTGCCGCCAGCGCCCCGAGCGGGCAGTCAGACCGCTAAGTTCATCCTCCGAGATCTTAGTCTCGTGCTTCAGCTTTGTTTCAGCTTCGGTTTCGATAGCAATGCGTTCGATTCTGATTTACCTTTGGCTATTAAAATATTCAACTACATCGTCTAAGTGGAACACAAGGGCTTTAATATTTCATTTCTAAGCATGTCATACATATAGACGTAATGAACTCTCGGATCACAGAGGATGGCAGACTTTTACTGGAAATACCACCAAGCTTCTCGAAGAACCTAGGCAAGCTGAATTAGTTCATGGAGGCTGAAATAATGCAATCACAGCTGTTCTTAAATTAATTTCGTGCCGTCATTGAGACGCCTCTTTCAGTTGCAGACAGAGAAGGGAGTGGTTTCACACAAAGAGTTTATTTTAACTTGTTTACAGTTTGAACTGTGCAGAAAAAGAAATGCTGGATCACACACATTTTATAAAATACATCATAATACAAAGAGCAACAAGAAAGAAGTTATGGTAAAGCCCGTGGCACCATGTCACAAAAAAAAAACATATTTCACATACGCTCTGCGGGTTTGTCATCCAAAACATCACCCGTGCGAACAACACAACAGGACATGTGAACAGCTAGACACAAGTAAGGGGATAAAAAGGCACGTATAGCACGCTCGATTCCTGCACATCAGCAGCTTTGAGTGATAGGTTCATAGGCTGTTCAGAAATAAAAGCACAACATATTCAATACATCATAGTAACACAATAGTAAGCTTGTACTCTTTGTAAAAGGCGATTATTGCGATTTGTTGGTCAATGTGTAGACACCACGCAAAAAAAAAAATTCACATTCGTGCTGCACGCTCTTGTTCTAAAGCAAGACAAATATGGCAAAATGGCAAACAACAACAACGTAAATCGTCTCATCAAAAAGGGCTGCAGTTGCCTTCGAGAACAATAAAAATATAACTTTCTACAAGCATTTTCCTACATGTACAGACTTAAGTCAATATCTTCACTAATTATTGAATGTAGCAAAGGGGAGGAAATATGTAATGAATGATCAGTGCAATAATGAACTTAGCGACGGATATATGTAAGCAAACCCTGTGTTTTATTCGCAGCGACGATAAACAATGACACATCAGGATTTAAATTTGTCCAGCTGTCTGCCAGACACTGGTTTCTTGAAGCGAATGCTAAGTTTCTTTTGATGAAATGTTCATGCCAAAAATGGGGAATTCTATATATTTTATTGACAAATGTACGTGTTAATCGCTGGGGTTCCATCGAGTGGGCCATGTGGTAATCTTAAATCGTAGCTAGAAAAAGACAATTCAAAGCTTCATTGACCGGGTGATTTTGTCAAGCATTTAAATACATGACAAGCGCACACTGAAAACTACCTTGAGCGAGCTGACAATCCCAGTATCCTGATACTGAACAGTAGGAATAGCAGTCTTCTTTAGCGAAGTCATCCCGGGGTCCATGAGGTCATCTGCTGTTAAATGGCCCCCGCATATGCGGTATGTGTCTTATAAAGCTGAGTCAGCGACTTTTCTAACAGGTCGCCCCTCTTGGCACACTCGATCCAAGCCTTCGACCTGAAACAATTATGGCGCAGTACAACCTGTAATCATTCACTTCACTGGCTGACTAAAAAAAAGAAACATGCGCATAGTAGCCGGTTCTAACGAGTGATTGGCAGCACTATTTTTTTATTTTTCTGTTAAAGTTCACAGAACAGGCGTCACTCACCTGCTGTTACGAGGAGTGCGTCAGAGCTTCGTCCCCGGTTTCCATTGTCTTCGACCGTTGTTCCCACATCATGAAACGCATCAGTAGCTCCCCTCCGTGGCATATTAGAGTGGGCTTGTGTGCAGAAAGTCATAAAACGGCAAACAGAAATGTATCGCAGCAAAAAAAGATAGAAAATAAAAATAAACTCGCTGATCACAGTTATTTATATGTTTGTAGGCAAGCATGTTAAAATGTCGTTCACGAAAAATTCTGTCTAAAAAGCTTCAATCCCTTGCGGAAGCGAGCTGACGAAAACTGATTTTTTGTCTATAAAGCAGTGACTGTTGTCAATGGTTGTCTGTGTGGTTTTCTTCCATACCGTACCTGTATGTGGTACGGACCAATAATAAACTTTCATTTTACAGTGATCGCACACTGTTGTAATGATTGCGTAAATCGCAGTATCCGCAACGATTTTCTTATGCCCCTTCACGAGGGCACTTTCAATTCTGATCGATCCCTGGACCGGGATCCGACTTTCAATCGCGATAGAAAATGATCGCTGATATAGCGGTCCAAGGATCGGCAGTAAGAACAGCCCTAGCGCATCAGATATCACTAAGTAGGCCCGAAACCCCCATCAAACTTTGCCAAGTTGAAAGAAAAGAGTCCTTGTATATTACTTCTTCCAAGAAAAGAATATTTCAATTTGGTATTATGGCTGAAAAAACGTACCTATCAATGCCGATCACTTGAAATTATCGAAACACATCATGCCAGCAGTATTGACACAGGTATGAGAAATTATGCCTGAATAAAACGTATTAGCATTTGAGGTACTGCAATCTAAGACAACCTTATTTGTTTATATTTTAGGCTTCTATTTTTTGCTGTTCGTTTCCTAGCACTCTATGTGACCTAAAAAGCACATAGTAGGTTTCGAACGCAATTGGGCAGCTCGATTCTGATGCTCCGATGGCAGGCAACTACTGCTGATTGCAGCTCAAATACGTTCGGGGGATATTGAGGCCCGATTAGGGTCTGACCGATTACGATCATAACTACCCGCCTCCCATGTGATAAAGGTATTTCAAGTGGTCGATTTCAAACGTGAATTACACTGTTCCACACACGCCATATAAAAGGTTTGTGTTGCGATACGGGTGAGCCATCTACAAATTCTGTGTTTTAAACGAAACGTTTAGCGAGTGACTTTTGGAAAATTACGCTTTAGAAGTATGCACAAACTCTTCCGGAAAAGGACAACAAACGGATGGCTCACAGCTCATATTATATGCTACACGTGCAAAATCCGTACACGCAGCATAACAACCGACTTGCTACAATGTTCTTAGCTCAAGAAACAACAAAGTTAATCCTGCAGGCAAAATGAAACAGGTTACTGGAAAAACGAGGCGACGCGTTGAAAAGCGCGGTGAGGTGGGAGTAACCGGCGGAACACGACCGGCGCAGCACCAACATCTATATGGAAATGGAGCGCTTGGACGCAACCCGGTGGACATGTGATAAGCTGCCGACCTTTGAAGTAGAGTGGAAGCAAACATAGGCCGCCTGGCGGGTGGTCAGACTCTTTATTGCTAGGCCGCGAAACGGCTTGAGTGCCCGCTCTTTACGTAAGTATGTTTCTCTATGTGCGCGCTCCCTGGACATGGCAGCAGCGCTTGAGGCGCATATACGATTGGGCAGGGGACGCGCACCCGGTGACCGGTTGAGCCTGCAAGGCACACCTGGTGGCTGGTATTCAAACTTTCAAAACGCCGTCTCTTACTGATCACCGGTCGTGTGCAGTAATTTTGCTTGTAAAGCAGCCTCTGTCCTGTTCTTAATACGCAGAAACCCTAAATTCCGGCATTTTAATTGTTTTTTGCGGGCCGACGCTTTGTTAAGGGCAATAACGGGGGCAAATGTATGGACCTGATTGACGGCGGCGGTGCTTTGTGCCTTTCTCACCTTCTGTTTTTGATGTTTGGTGTTTGTTTTAGGAGCTGGGCATGGGTGGAAACTTTTTGCCGTTCTTTTAATTGATGGAGTGTTCGATAATTGTTCGCGTTTTCCTGCAGCCTATAAATATTTTTCACTATGAATAAAGCATTCAGGTGTTATTCAGCTCCTTGCTTGTCTCCCCTCGTTTTCTTTCGTCTTCGCCTTTCGTGCTGTGGAGTTATGGAGAAATTGAATATGACTGGTATCGATAAAAGACCATCTCCTAAGCACAAAGCTCTTGTAAGGTAGAAAGGAGCAAGCCTGAAAATACAGGTATGGGCGTCACAAGCCAAACTCGTGGCTAGTAGCGCGATAAGGAAATAGGCCAAAATTCAATGGATCTCTGAGGCTGACAAAAGTGCCTTAAGGTTACGCGTTTGATCGATATTGAAGTATATAAATTTTGGTCTGAAACCGCTAGTGAACTTTCATCACACGAGGAAGACGGAAAAATGAAGATAATGTTGTACGCCAAAGAAAACCTGTACTTTGCTGCGCAGCAGGCAGCCAGCTGAGTTCAGACGTGTTTTGGTGCTTCGCCGCGACCCGCCGCGGTGGCTCAGTGTTTAGGGCGCTCGACTACTGATCCGGAGTCCCGGGTTCGAACCCGACCGCGGCGGCTGCGTTTTTATGCAGGAAAAACGCTAAGGCGCCCGTGTGCTGCGCGATGTTAGTGCACGTTAAAGATCCCTGGGTGTTCGAAATTATTCCGGAGCCCTCCACTACAGCACCTCTTTCTTCCTTTCTTCTTTCACTCCCTCCTTTATCCCTTCCCTTGCGGCGCGGTTCAGGTGTCCAACGAGATATGAGACAGATACTGCGCTAATTTCCTTTCCCCCAAAACCAATTATTATTATTATTATTGCTTCGCCGCTACGCGCTCTGCGTGCCAGCGTAGTTTCGGAACGTCTCTCGATTCACTTGTGCGGAGCAACTGTGCACTTCCGAGTGGCCCTCTAAGTGCTCCTCAGATGACGTTCATGCTGCGGCACGCAGCTGCGTCATGGAATACCACCTGTGGGTAGGTATTGTTGCACGAGCCCCCACGTTAGCAAGAACGCGCCGCACGGTGTGTATGCTGGAATGCAATACCAGCACTGCAAATACTATTATTATAGAATTTAAATATGTCCGCACGTATGAACTCTCTACTCACCAATCGTGGCGGCGGCTAGGTGGTGACAGCTACCGCATCAGTAGCATGGCTTACAGCCGACGCTACCGACTATTCGGTGCTCGGACCATCCTGCAGACCCAGTGTTTTAGCCCTCAGAAACATAGCCGAATTGCTGGCCGCAGTTCTTTGTGAGAGCTTCGTTGTAGGTGCCTGGAAAGGAATCCATCGTAACGCTGGTGCATTGCAAACTTGAACGAAATGACGACACAGGCCTTCAACGTCCGGCTGGCCGCAGTTTTAATTTCGGCTGCTGCTGTGCTGGCCGCTCACTGAAATGAATCATGGAGTCCCCATTTACGTTACCTTTTGTCTCTTTTGTCATAGAAATGCCGAGTTTTAACCAGCACGGCGAGCAAGTGTTTCTTTAACTTTTAATCCAAATCGTTAAACAATGAATGCGTGTTTCAGAACCGGACAAGCGAAAACAAATATATGAAATGCCTAACTATCTGATTTCGCTAATAAAATAAATTCGGTAGAGTTGTCCTCAATGTCCCTTTAACGTTGCTTCGAGCATAAAACAGCAGGGAACGTTTCCGGTTTAGATCTCGAGATGTACAGCATTTTTTTTTTCAATCATCCAAAAGTCATTTTGTTTTGTGCTTCATGTTTTCCTTGTAGCCGCTGCGGTTAGTGCGCTTAAACAACGTTCAAACTTCGGTAGTAACAAAGAGAAAGTGCACAGCTGGCTAGCTTAGCCAAACGGCTGGTCAAACTCAGACGGAGGGTTTAATAAAGTATCTTTGGAACAAATACCTCCTGTAACTCTTGAGGCTTCATACTCCAGTCCTGATATCGCCCTTTGTAGCCCTGCTACTAACCAGAAGTTATCTCGGTGAGTAGAGCTTTCTTTTCTTGTCTACATACCGTGTTTTATTACACGAAGCGAACTACTGCCCACAAACTGCATTTTTTTATTAGCTTTCTAACCACCTCTGCGCGTAATTCCGCCAGCGCTTCAACAAAATTTGTCTTCAATACTCAGTCATAGTTAGCGAGATTCTGTGAAGACACTGAATTTGCTTCCCACTAAAGAAATCTGCTTGGATGCAGTACTGCGCCACCTTGTCCACTGGATACGCCTGAAGATGAGGCAGGAGGGAAGACGGCGTGATGTGATAAAACCTGAGCACTAATCGTCCCTGCAATCTACGAAAAATAAAACACTAAAGAAACATGAGAAGCCATTGAGAAATCCACTAGAGCTTAGACCGCAAGGAGACTAGACATAACGCTCCGCCTGACGACTGCCCTTGTTTCTTTTTTTTTTTCAAGCAGCATCGTTGCTAAGCAGTAGGCTTTCTTTAGCTTTTTCTGGGGCTCAGGAGGTATTTAATTGTATGGGGGATTCACTAAGTTAACGGAATAATCCTTTCTCGCGGACGTTAAAACCCTTTGCGCCAAATATTCGGAGGCAGCAGGCTCTTATTAAGAATGCGAATTTATAACCTATGTCAACTGCTGCACCAATCTGTACCTTTTAGTGGAATATAAAACGGGAATTGGATGAAGTTGAGCTGAGTTTAAACAATCATCCTCATAAAATTAGGCTTTTCTAAAGCACTTAATTCTCCTTGATGCTGACTGTATTTATTAAATGTGAAAAGAAGCTAAGAGAAAGCATAACGTATTGTGCTGTATCCTATATCAAGCATAGTCTACCTAGCTGAAATTATTGTGGCTCCGCACAAGAAATGTGACAAAAACAAGCTTTCGCTTGAAATACATCGGGGATTAGATCATAGTTCCCGTAATTTCAATGACTTTTCATGCGACGCATCAAGTCCTGTTAGCACTCCAGAACGTAGTGAAGAGCGTCGCTAGGTAATCTGCACAAAGCTGTTTCTCGCTCATCACAGATTTTTCAGCTATCCTATGATGGCTCCTCGGAACCCCATTCGTGCTAAAGACTACTTTCTCCTGAATAAATCGCCTTTTCTCATGCAAGCATCAGCATTCGTTCCGCACCCTTTCACAAAAGGAGCTATTTTTTTTCTTACTTAGCAGTAGTAGTAAATTCAACTAAATCTTATTATATAATTTTTGTCTCTTTTTTAAGAACTGCCAACTGAATTTCTGCTGCGCAGCACAAGACACTTGGATATTCGAGCTTTCGTCGAGAATGCCTCTTCTTAGTTCCATATTGTCTAATCTTGTACAATGAAAGAGCACACGGGATTTATTGCACCTGTTGTCCACGTTGGTTATCGGTATAGCTCAGTGCTCGGAAATAATGTCGACCTCGTGGAGCTGTTTAAGTGCACTGACATCGCACAGCACGCAGGAATGTTTTTTGTTAAAAATAATCAACCATTTAAGCTCCTTACATGCTGGTTGCTCTGTGTTTTTCGTTTGCTATGAGGGTAATAGACACAGGATATTGATCTTTATTTACGTTATATATGAAAAATCTTACCTTAGGTACTTGCGTACGGCCTACCAGTGCTCTTCCCGATAAAGCAAAGGCGCTTTTCTTATAGAGCAGCAAAGAATCAGTGGTAAGTTAAGATAATGTCACGAAGAGAACAGTACATGTCGTGACGAAATAAATTTTGAATATTTAAACAAAATTGCAATGGACAGTGCCAAAAATTAAAACTTCATTGAAGTTCCTCTAAGACGGCCTTACAAAATGTAAACCTGGTTCAGTACGCCCCGGGCTCTACCAATAATAATTAAGGCTACGAAACGAAAGTAATGTTTATTGAAAATGGCACGGGAGTTATGGGAAGCTCCTTGTGTCTGTCCAATACATTAAAGAAAATTTTTAAAACACTCCGGATCACTATGGTTTGGCTCATAGTGTTAAATACCCCAAATCACCTCAGGCTATGAGGGATGCCACACTGAAGGGCTCCTGAAATTTCGGCTACCTGGAGTTTTTTAACGTGCGCGGACAACAGGGGCGCTGGTCACGTGACATGACTGGGTGCAGTAGCGGGCTCGGTGTCAGTTGGCAAGTACATTTTTTTGCATGCAAACGTATTTAGAAAGCACCTCGTATCGTGATGGAATGAAGGCAGAATCAACGCTGCATGTTTCTACCACAGTGAAAAATTGCCATAAGAAGAGAGGGCGACTACAAAAGTGTGTCGCTCAATGCCCTTTTAAATTTCGCACGATGACGCAATCTTTTGAAGACGAAAATTTAAACTGGCAGTTGATATAAGCTTCTTAGAACAACTGTGCCTAAAATAATAGCGCCTAAGCGTGTCTTCTGGCATGTCCTATTTTCGGAACATTGGGATTTTCCAAAAGCAGAGTACTGACGTTCTTTGAAATAGAGTTTATGGTCTGTCCAGTGTAAATTCCTTCTTGTCTTCTGGAGTCAACGTTATAACTACATGAAATGTGTTCACAAGATTATAAAGAAAACCTTTATTTCTGAATAATGATTTCCTTCACCGTGCGTGCTGCATTGCATTAACCCCTTCAGAAGCTAGATATGCAAGAAAGTATTTCTTGAAAAATGGATGAGTTAGCATATGTCAACGACACGTACGTCATGCTACGACGCACACGTGGCTGCGATTCTTGATCACGTGGCTACCTAATGCACACTCCTCTGGCTGCTATCGTAGTCTCCAGGTGCTGTGCACATTAAGAAGGAATCGGGGACTTAGGAGGAGGGGGGGGGGGGGGTGAACGTCCAGGATCACTCGATCAGCATCTGAACAATGGCGACATTTCACATTAAACGACGCCTACTCGTCGATCAGCGAACATCTCTTGGGGCAGTGCCGAGAATTCCCTGAGCCTGTTAGCGTGTTGTTTTTTTTTTGATGGGTAAGTGTGGCGAATAGAATTCTTTGTTATATAGAAGGGCAGAATGTTCAAGTTGTTTTGGGAATTCCTTGTCATGAGACGCAACAAGGGCTGTTTTTGCGGTAATGTGACCACATTGAAAGCATCAGCGGAGAAAAAAATCAGGTGACATCTGGTGTGATCTCACAAAATTTTCTGGTGTCTCGAGGGGGTGTGTGACGCGATGACTTCACGTCACATGGCCGAACGCTGTTTTTTTGTCGACGCGGTGCGCGATGTCATAACGTCAGTTCACCAGTTGCCAGGTGTGATTGGTTGTGAACGCACATTTGCAAGTGCCCTGGCAGTTGGGAGAAGATAGTTGGCAGGAACGCTGGTAATGTGGCATGACCAAGCTTAGTGTTCGGTTCGGCGTGAGTTGGCAGGTGCGCTTGGTTTGGTGTAGACGTGTCTAGACATCGTGGAAAGCGGCAGCGCGAAGCAACAAGGACAAAAGGGAGACTCGAGAATGCAATAGTTTGCCAATATTGACTTCCGTGCTAATAATTTTATGGAGAAAAAGGTTTTAAGCAAAATTCACAGCCACACTGGCTACCTACTGGACACGACACCCACTAAAGGAAATACGGAAAGCATGCGTGTATTTAGAAATATACATTTTTAATTAATTTGAGATATATGATACGGCTGTTTTGACACTGGCTGAAGGGATTTACTTGTCCGCAACATTCATGTTCGGTGCTGAGTTTTCTCTTTTTGATTTCATTTAAACAAAAAGTAGCCAAAGAAAGCTATGTAGGATCCATCGATCAAAATCGTCATTCTAACTACCGAAGCTCCTTTTGTGTGTGGATGTCTAGCACTTCTCTTTTTATTTTTCTTAAGGCATCTGGCGTAGTGTATGAACGATATATTGTTTTCGCAACAAATACCTATTTCGACCTTGCGTACCATCCAGCTTTTTTGAGTTTCATTACGAGTCGCTCTAAGTTCTACTCCAGCATTTGCTTCAGGCGTGCGAGGAAGTTGGGCAGGTAGGTAGGTGCTCTCTCATAAGTGTTTTGATACTATATTCACCAATTACCTATCATGGATACAAAACAACGATTCTTTCTGTCGCTTCAGAGTTCTGTCTTGCTTTTAGCAACCGCTTGAACGGCCATCCTGAGTTTTAAAGTGGTCATAGTGATAATACAATTTATTGCTTCCTTCCCAACTAATTACTTCGCAAATACGAAGCTGCGCCTGATGATACAATTCTCTAGCATGTTCCCGCTCCATCCCGTCAATCCTGTAAAAATCTTGAAGAAGTATGCACCTTCAAACAGCTATGTCAGCACCGAAATGATGCGCCGCCTGTAGGAAGTGGTAAAATGTCCGCATGTGGCGAAAGACACTGAAGTGCTGCAAACGCTGTAAGGTATCCTGGCGCTGTCTTCAGTGACGTTCCCTTTCGTTTTAGTTTTGTTTTGTCCTCTGCCATTCCACGCTTCTCTGAGTGAGGCACACTATGCATGATAACGTCTCGCTAGTTATATGCACGCCCATGCCGCACTGTTGGACAAGTACTAAGGCACATGACCCCAGCATAACAAAAGATGTGAAGCCAAAAGGACTGGAGAAAGAAAAACTGAAATATTCTTGGTAGTAACACCATATAGGCATATGACTTCACCCTTCGAGAAGAGGCCTTGTTAAAGATACAGGTTGCATGGCATATTTTGATGATTCAGTGCATTTCCATTTCACCACTATAATAACTGCGACAAATCCGACTACTTTGGGCCAGCTGTTAACATGAAAACATCGGCACCTCTTTGCTGCGAGCACGGAAGCGGATTTCGGCGCCCTCCTGTTGTAATTAGTTTTAGGTTTTATGGCACTTTCTGATCTTCCGAGTCACTAAAAATTTGGCCGTCAACGAGTGCATTAAAAGAAAGTTCCTTGTAAATGAACATGAGACCCTTTGTCTGCTTGTATCCTGTTTTACATAAAGGCAAGGCTATGCTAGCAATGTTCATGTACAGTATTTCGCAACGTAAGGCTCAAGATAACTCGAATTACCGCATTAAAGGAAGAAATGCGATTCCTTTCGGAGTGCTTTCGGTGGTCTCCTTGCAGGGAAGGGACACGTGGCTTTTTTCAAGGTTGCTTAAATTAAAGTGAAAAGGAATGTTTTCCAACAAGTTTGGTTTGTGGTTTAACGTCCCAAACCAACTCAGGCTATCAGAAATGCCGTAGTTAAGTGCTGCGGAAATTTCAACCACCTGGGGTTCTTTAACGTGGACTGCCATTTCACAGTACACGGGCCTCTAGAATTTCGCCTCCATCGAAATTCCACCGCCGCAGCCGGAATCAAACCCGCGTCTATCGGGTCAGCAGCCGAGTGCCATAACCACCGAGTCACTGCGGCGGCATTGTGTTCCAACAAGTACCACGAAGCCATGCGATTACCTACAGCGTCCCTCAAGCACTCTACTGTGCCTTCTATTTTGCGAAATTTATAAGACATACAACATATATGTAATAGGGCGAGAGCTTTGAACGGAATATATCACTTACCACTACAGTGGCTGGCACATGCTGTGATGTTCAGAAAGTCGTTTTTTTTTGTCATAGCACATTGTTCTTCAAGACGATAAAGTTTGCTCGAGCCATAATTAAAGGCTTAGAACCACCTTATTGCTTTCAAATGTCGTCTTATTACAGTTAACTGGCTGAATGCATCATTTGTCCGGCAGTTTGGTGCCTGTATTGTAGTAAAACTTTTATTCTCATAGAAATGCACATTATAAAACTGTTGGTGAAATGTGTAGGAGATCCTCCAATGCGGAGAATTTGTAATAAGGGAGTAATTACTCGCGCTGCCATAGAGCTACACAGGGAACGTATACAGCACACATAGACACTTGGTAGTTAAAGAAAAATTCAACTTGGTCCGAGGTTTGAGCCCAGGACCACCGCTTCACCCGGGCAGTCGCTCTGCCAACTTAGCTAAGCGCGCTACCAACTTGGTAATCACTGGCTTTTCACAATATAAATCTGCATCTGCTGTTTCTGAACGGTGAATAGAAACAGATGACAAACAGCTAAAAATGCATAATAGTAAGGACAGTGCCCGTGATCAGCCAATAGGGAGGTAAAGGCGGAGAAGAGCTGAGAGCTGAGAAAGGAGGCTTTTTCTGGGCGGCCACTACGGCCGGTATTCGATGAAGACCTGAAGATTAGAAATAGCAAAATAGCCGCATTAATTTTTCTCCTCTGATAATGGCAAGATGACACGAGATGAAGAAGCGATTCATATCGGTTCAGGGCTTCTGATAAGATACTAATATATCGCTACCTTGCGCACGTTGCATTAGTAGTCTTGTAACGACCCACATCGGTCGCCATGCGATTCGAGCGTCCACCTCGTTTGTGGGAGGTGCAAAGCTACATCCCCAATGCAACTGAGTATACTGAAGGGTTAAAATGGGAACAAGATTTCCCGTCTCCTGGTGTTCTGTTTCTTTGAGGTCAAATGCTTAGAAGGTGGGTCTTTGACCGCACGTTGAGTGGAACGAAAGATCTTGTACCATGGCGCCCATCGGCAAATTTGCTCTGGGCTATTAGTAGCCATGATTATCATCATACTCTTCAGCGTTGTAATGAATCTGTGCTTTTTGTGCGGCAGAACACAGAAGATTCCGCTAGCGCGGACAAGTAGCTCACCAGCACCAATGTCCACGGCAGCAACAAGCTAGGCATCTTCGAGCCCAACGTAGCTGCAGAGAGTTCAGCTCCTCCTTAATCCATGTTGCTCGGCCATGGCTCGCCAGACGAGAGGTGCGGCAGTCTTCTCTCCTCCGCGTCGAGCTCTTCCTGGCCGTCTGTTTTCTTTATGTTCCTGCCCCTTGTCTTTGCACCAAGCTGATGTCAGTAGCCCCCTGCTACTGACAACACCCAGGTTCCTAAATTGAACAGTTTGATGTAGTTTTAAAAAAACGGTTATTAAGAATTCCTGACTCGTCTAGCCAATAAATTGGCCTGTTAAACTTACCTAGAAATAATATTAGGAATATTGCACGAGTGATTGCTTATTTGCATCCGCAAGTAGTGGTTTAGCAGGCCTAAATAACTAAAAAAGACGCAGGTGTCATTGTTTAGGCAGCCGTTATAAAACTGAACAAATACGCCCTGTCGCAACTCACATTGTGCGTACACTAGCTGTGATTAGGTTGGGTTGAGGGGAAAGTGCAATTAAATAGCACCACGACCGCACCCGCTTTTATAAGGTTATGTCCAAGTGGCGCAGCGCTCCATGTTGGACTACGCATATCGACTTCTTGCATTTTCTCAACAACACAGTATTGCTCAACGCAGCGCAAGGCACATTGGTGCTGCCTGCTGATAGCCCTGCTTACAATCACTGTAGCGCATCGTAGAAATTTCCTTTACATGAAGATGACGTTATCCGACAAATATGTGGCGCACTTGTAAACCAGTGCTTAAATATTGTTACTTGGTGGCCAGCCGAAGAAAGAGACGCGATGACCGATGGCAATGAGGTGAATTAATGGATGCTGGCCTAGCGCGAGCGCTCCTACCCGCGCCACCAGACAGTTCGCCGTCTTCTTCGTCACAATATGACGCCGATGTGAAAGCAGCTTACAGAGATACGCCTTATAGGGATTAATTCAAGATTACAATAAAAGGTCAGAGTAATTCAAATGCCTTTGTAAATTTAATTATTTGTTATGAGTTTCCCGCACTCACTGTAAACATGCCGCAGCCTTTTTGCATATAGGAAATATTGGAAAACGCTCTTGCTGAATAAACTGGCGTCAAATACACTCACCTGTGCCGACACGAACACTGCTGTCGTCCATATTCTGATTAACGATGTTTTTTTCATGCTGTGACTGTCGTTCGTTGATGCCATTACCTGCACGGTTTACGGAAAGATTGAAGCCTACTCTGACCGCCACAAACATAGTGTTTTGAAAAGAAGCTGAAGCTTTCGCCCGTAAAGACGAGTTATTAACTATCGGTTCAATACTATTTATTTATTTTTACGCCCCGGTACGGATATGAAACGAAACTATAAGTACAATAAATGTAATTGTGGCGTCACAGTGTGGCTCGAGCTTTTCTTGTTTCATCCGACCCTGGTGTCGTGGTTAAACTCTCCAACTGTTCCGCTCATCTTCAACCACATCAGACAGCGCTGCATTGGGACTTTTTTGCAAATACCGCTACAAAGCTGATTAAGATGATGACATCCCAAGCACAGCGCCACATGCACGAATAGAAATTGATGATACATTCAACCTTTTTTGTACATTGATTTTGGAAGCGGGTGGAAGTTGATAAATACTACACTCAAAGCATAGCCAGAGAAACAGTTAAACACGAATAGTAGGCTGTGGCGCTGGCGTGGTGACAATAAAAAAAGAAAGTATGGCCTAGTCGTCTAATGCAGTGGTCGCGGAATATGCTCCGCTCGCGCTGCCCGAAGTTGGGATCCCTCTCGTGCCCTCTTCTACCCTTTCATTGCACGCCCCTTCTCGGTGTGACTTAAAGGCACAACACGTGGCTTTTTATCCAACAAGGCTTCTGTGCTCTTGCATGATCAGACCGCGTCCATGTCAATAAGGTGATCTGTAGTTTAGTTATGACCGGAGTGATCGAGCTCAGGAGAGCCACGAAACGTACCAAAGATACGTGAGAACAAGAAAAATGTTATAAGAAAGCAGTACACGACCTCAATTGGCATAAAAGAGAAATGTAGAAAGTAAACTCTCTTACAAAAAAAAGTCCATGGTAAGGAGAGAATAGGTAGATGGTTTCTTGACATTGACAAAGTGAACAAGGAGGGGAAAGCTTCAAGGGTGCTTGTCAACATTTTAACAAGAGGAATTGTCTTCGTCTGGGCAAAGTGTTCACTACTGGCGATGTCGTAAGTCTTCAGTTCGAGGAGGAAGGCCCGGTGAGGGGAAGACGTAAGTGGGAAGGGTGTTAAGATGAGGATAATGAATGTTGTGCAGGCATGAGGGCTGCTAAAGAGGATTAACTGGTTGACCAGCAAAACTGCGAAAAGAAAATGTCTAGTCCGGTAGACAGGAATCCAAGGTTTGGAGCGTGGAGAGATGCGATCGCGGGATTGAAAGGGTGGACACCCAGCCTTTCAAGCCCAGGCTCGCTACATCTGGCAGCCATCATGCCTGGACAAAATTCACACTCCTCATCTTACCACTCTTACCATTTTACACCCTCCTCCCCATCACCAGGCCTTCCTCCTAGGTGCGAAGACCGCAGTTAATCGCCACCAATGATGGACGCTTTGATGAGACGAAGGCAAGTCCTCTTGTTTAAATGCTGGCAAGTACGCTGAGGTTTTCCCCTGCCTTATTTACTTTGTGCCCATTCTGAGACGTCAGATGGCAATTTCTGGAGTGTTCTGGTAACGGCACCACACCTTGACACAGTTCACTCGCTCAGGAAAAATAGGATTTTCATATCTGGGAGCGCATTTAGTGCGACAAATCTAACACATGTGAAGAGCTAGGTATATTTCCCTCGCTTTAACTAGCGAGAATTTCGAAATATACTTTCCTCTGCTTTAATTTCTTTTGAAATTTTCGTTGGCTAATTTTTAATTCTGACAATATTTGGAGTACATAGTCACTACAATCCAAAATATGTCAACTATTGTGTCTATACTTATTTATAAAGGACAAAGTATCTCTCTCTAGTCAGAAAAAGGTACCTTCCTTTCCCTCCTGTAATTCGGAAGTTCAGATTTCTTCTATCAGTTCCGGAGGCGAAGCTCAGCGGTTTATACTTTCCGTTTGACATTTCGAAGTGTTTTTTTTACTAATGTGACGAATTTCCTAGCCACATGCGCTTACTGTTACGAGTATGAGCTGTACACATTCAGCAACACGCGCCGCATTATATATAGGGGCAGGCCTAATGGAAATTTCGAGAAGGCTACTGCTAAATGAATTGCTGTTCGCTGGGGCACGTTTGTGTGGAAACGTGACCGGACGAGTGTCCCTGAAGCACATGGTTTACGAAGTGCGGCAGAATCATCGAAATTTTGTTTGTCCAAATTTTCTCCACCAGCCTTGCTCCCTACTGCTCGATATTTTTCATTCAGGTTTCGTTTTGTGGGTCATCTCATTCGCATCTTCAGAGTAAGTCTCTAAAAAACGCATGTGGTGCAAGAAAGTATTGTGGTTTGGTTATTTAGCATACTGCCGACATATTAACCTCCAGGAAGGCGCATGTTTAGCTTTTCGCAGTAATATGACTATCTTTAACTTATATTTTTTGCGATGCAGTCTTATGTAGTAAACATCTAGAATGATTGCTTAATAGGATAACATGCGTACATAAAATTATTAGTGCCAAATATATCTAAAAAAACATACGCAATGAGATTTTTGTGGCCAGGCATGGGACTTGCCACAATTGAAAGGCTTGCAGACTTTTTTTCCTTAAAACTTTTTGAAACGGAATAATTGTTGAGATGAAGAATCATACCACCGACCGCAGTTGAACAGATGAATGAGGGTGAGAAAGTTATATCAAGCCTGGTAAAATGACAAAAAGGAAAACAGTGGGAACGCAGGACGAAACAAGAGCGACAAAGGCGTTGACTCAGGTTTGTCCTAACTATTGTTTAGATTTTGAAAGGTAGATGAGCGACCATGATGCGTTCGAGTGATGGACTCTCATGGCGCACTCTGTGCTTATGGTATCTGATGGGTACTCACGAAAAATTATAGCGAGTTGCTTGACCTTTTCCGAGCCTTTTGCGCTCACAATGTCTCTTTCTCCAGATTTTTAACAAACTATGTCAATAAAAAGCAACAAATAGCGCCAGAAAAGGCAAAATGTAAACTTGCGCACACGGGAAAAATAATTGTGCAGAATTATCCGAGATGCTAGTGGTTTCAGTCATTCACAATAGCTTAGTGATTGACCGAGAGATATTAGTATGCTCGTTACGAGGAGTGTCAGGCATGACAATTCCATTAAGTGGCTTTCTCAGAGATCTGAATTGTTAAAAGCATCATAATAAATATATATTAGTCGCACTGTTTTCCTGAATGGAATGAGGATTGAAGCTCTTCAGATGACAAGTGTAATCAAAAATCAAGATAGGGAACATTTTCCAAGCAATAAGTCAGGCATGAAACTCGCCAATCTTTGGCGACCATAACAAAACATTGAGAGCGATGTGAGAAAGAGTCCCAGCACTAGAGACCACGCTAAGAGTGACGTTTTGCTTTCGTAAGATATGAAATGGCATATAAGGTTCCACGTCGCAAACAGACAGGGACTATGAGGCACGCAGTTGAGTGGAGGGCTTCGTGACAATTTCGACCGCTTCGGGTCCTTTAATGTGCTTTGAGATCACGGGCGCATTGCGGTTCACCTCTATTAAAACGTAGCCACCATATCCGCGGTCGAACGTGCTTCCTAGGTTTCAGTAGTCAAACGCTTCGCCAGTGCGTCCGCACAGCGCAGCGCTTCCAATCTTGTCAAGCAGTGCTTCTTTCATAGTAAAATTCTAATAGTTGGGCCTAAGCTATATGAAAAGCATCTCAGCGGTAACAAATATTTTTACTGACAAACCATGGCTACACCCGAGCTGACTAAAAGGGAAGGCAGAACATGTGGCTTGGACAGTGTCCATCTGGTTTTATTTTATAACAATTTCCTGCAGATAAAAATTAATTGAATGAATGGTTTGGTTTGTGGGGGTTTAACGTCCCAAAGTGATTCAGGCTATGATGAACTTCGTAGTGAAGGGCTCTGGAAATTTCGACCACCTCAGGTTCTTTAACGTGCACTGACATCGCACAGCACACGGGACTCTAGAATTTCGCCTCCATCGAAATCCGACCGCCGCGGCCGGAATCAAACCCGCGTCTTTCGGGTCAGCAGCCGAGCGCCATATCCACTGAGCAACCGCGGCGGCTTAATTCGATGAATAGAAATATGTTCCAAATACTAAATTTTTTATTGTAGAACCATTATATGAGAGTTTCCTAGACTGCAGTGTAAAATAAAAAAATACATTAGAAGCAGTTTATCAACATTTTAGGAGCAAGACGGCACCGTACTGGCATAAGAATTGAAAATTTCTTCTTCGAAGATTGGAGATTGTAGAAGCTTTTAGAAGATTCTACAATCGTCCGGTGCAGAAGATTATAGAACCGTATCGCATCCTTGCTGAGACTGAATAATGTTCAGATAAGCTGTGACCGTAGCATGAGACGGTAGATTACCCAACGCAAATTTTTCTTCGCGGTCAAAGACTTACTGTCCTACTTGTAGAGAAAAGTCTGTGTACATGGAAGGAGTAAGAATTTCTGAACATGTGCAGTTGTATGTGACTCAGTTAAGCCAACACTACTTGTTCCAGCATTGCGTAACCAGGGTATAGAAGAGGTATATGAGCAGAGACTGGAAAATATCTAAAGCGGCTGCACAGTGATAACAGTGCTGCTAAGTACAAGTGGTAACACGACATCAAAGAGTAACTTGCAGAGAGACGATTTCTCCAAGACTATTCACAGCGAGTTGACAGTAGGTATTCAGAAAACTTAATAGCGCGGAGATGGAAATAAAAGAAAGATATTTCAGACAGCTCTGATTTTCGGAACACCTTGTCCTGCAAAGAAACTCAGGGGGCGAATTGGAAATCTTGATTCAGGTCGAAAAAATCTAAAATAACATTCAGCTGCCTCAGATGGGAACATCGTGCAGTTTCAGCATGCAATGACGCATTAGAAGCAGTAAGGGAGCACATCTACTTCGGGCTAGTAATGACCGTGGATCCGGACCACGGGAATGAAATAAGCACGGGAATAAAAATCGGCTGGGGTGAATTTGGAAACACTATCAGGTCATGAATAGCAGTGTACCAGTATCCCACAAGAAGAACGTGTATAACATTTTTGTTTCTCCTGGGTTAAACTACGGTGCAGAAACGTGACGGCAGAATAATTAGGCTGGTCGTAATTTGCCGCGTGCTATGGGAGGAAATAATATGTGTAACGAAGAGAGACAAGAAGACACCAAAGTAGGTCAGGAACAAACGCGAGGTAACAATACCGTTGTCGCAACCAAGAAGAAATGGCCTTGTGCAGGGCATGTAATGCGACTTGAAAATAACCGATGGTCCTTTTGGGCAGCGAATGGCTTTTGAGAGAGGGCAGGCCTATCAAGAGGCGGCTAAGAGTCAGGTGGGTGGATTAAATTTGGACGTGTTCCGCAATAAAAATGAAAGGCTGCAAAAATTAGCTTATCGGTGGGGACCTCAACCACGCCGTTAGGAGTAGGATAAGGTGTGGAGTGAAAGAAGAAAGAAAGCGTTAAAAACGTGGACCTGGGTCGGGTAAATTGAAGACACATATGAGCGACCATTGTACTGCAGTAGACGCAGTTTGGCTCTTATTATAACCAAAGCGAATCGAGTCCCGGGAAGCCAAAGCTCAATAAACGGCTAATGGATGAATTGAAGTGCGCTGAATTCAAAGTTTAGGGAAAAACGTAATAGTAATATTAAAATACCAGGTTGAAGCTCTAGTACAAAAATGCATAAAACCAAGTACACATCCTCCATTAGCTTCAGTAAACAAGAAACGCGGCAAGTAGGAGGAAATAATTTTGGATAACAAAGCATAAGGTCAACTGGTCTCCTAGTATGGAAAAACTGTCAAGTGGGAAGTACTTTGGAATGAAACATCAAGAAGGATACTGTAAAAAAAGTTTTACTTAAGCAATCCCGCTTGTGCTGTTTGGTAGAGAAAATTATTCAGGTCTTGGTGGGTTGAAAGCACAAGCCCCGCACATTTATCGTGATAACTCTGTGAAACTCGTAAATGTAAAGCTTTGTGCAATGAGTAGTTTGAAGAACGCAACAGAGATTGGTTGGTGCAATCATGTGAGAGGCGAAGGTTGTACTGAATATTAGAGAACATGTAAAGAAATTCTTGAATATTGCCCTTTAAATCTCCGGTGTCTCCTAAAGCGCGGACAGCGCTTTTACGCCCCAGACGGCGTGCTAAATTATTCGATCGGCACCTGAGCGTAATGAGCACCAACATATTTAGCCGATGTACACGCTCACAATTCCAGCTTTGAGCCGCAAAACTTCAAACTTTTTATTATCTATTCCCTAGAAAGTGACTTAATTGTTCAGACAAGTCTGCGCCCTTAGTACATCTCGCTTCTTTCAGGACAGAAACATGCGCTCATCTGCATAACCACTTATCATAATCTTATTATCCAGGGTTTAAAAATTAGGAACATCATTTTCTGCATAGTTTTCGCGCAGTCCATCTTAGTAAAGCTTGGTTTATGGTGGTTTAACTTCCCAAATTGACCCAGGCTATCAGGAACGCCGCAGTGAAGTGCTCCGGAAAATTCGACCACCCAGGGTTCTTTAACGTACACTGAAATCGCACTGTACACGGGTCTGTATATTTAGGCCTCCATCGAATTTCGGTCACCGCGGCGGCGATCGAACCCGCGTATTCCGGGTCAGCAGCTGAGCGCCATAACGACTGACTCACCGCAGCGGCGTATTTGAGAAAACTATTGCTTCATGTCGACACTAGTCGTGGTGCTGTGGAGATATCAGGAACATCACCGTTATGATGTTAACTAATACTTAAGGAGAAGCAAGCGGTCTCTCACAGCCTAGAAAATCTAGCTGTGGGGCACCGTTCAGTTCTCCGTTTTCAAGTATCCAGAGCCTAAAACTTGATGATTAGTTACTGGAGGGAGGGGGGGGGGGGTGCAGCTACGTGTAAGGAGGCATTAGGAAACAGTAGACGTCTCTGACTGCTTACCGAAGCAGGGTACAGATATTGCTCCGGTCATGAAAGGCGCGCATTTGATGATTAGGAGGGAAGAATAGTGAAGACCTGCAAGGTAATCTGTGAAGTTTTCATAGCTTTTCTTTATTTTGTCTTTCTCGCTGCACCTCTTGTTTCTTTTCTTAAGTAAAAAGTTACCGCCACACAAAAACGTTCACAAGCGAGACAAAGATAGGAAAGCACTGCCCAATAGATACTTTTACCCAAGGCAATCAAGCACCAGCTAGCCCAGCAAAACGTATTACTCGCCTTTCTTCTTAAGCTTCATAGGACTAGTATTCTGTTGTCAGCGCTCTTCATGAGCTGACAACCTATGGCTAGGACACATTCTTTCTTTAGCAGCTGTAGTGATGTATTATTGGAGAAATGCACAAAAGGAATGAATATATGTGGTTGGCGGTGTCAAATTTGTCAATATCTTATGCACCAGTGCGGCAGATGGCTTTTTTGTGAGAAATATTTTGTTTCCTGTTCATGGATTTGTGTGTGCACCGGCAGCATAAATTATACAGGACACAAGGTTTTGCGACGGCTCAGATAGAGCATTAAAACTCTGCCTGAAGGCGTCCTACAAAATGTTTCCCACCAGTAAAAATTGCATTACAGTTCAGAAAACCTGTCTTGTCAGTATAAAAAGATTTCGCATATAAAAAAAAAGTTCACAGTACGAAAGCCTTCAACACTCGGCGTTGCATTTACAAGCAGTTTGCGTCTATTCTTAGTAACAGCTACCTAAGTAAGTTATGCTATCAATTATGTGCCCTAAACAAGTGTCTCAGATACCCCTCCCCCACAACCTGCCTGAAGGAAGAAAGCTTAAACGCTACCCTCAAATAAAACCCAGCCTATCACGAGAATATATTAAAACAAAAAATATCAAAGTACACGGCACTTGTTCGTCGTGAATGCTTGAAGATAAGTGCAGAAGAGCATGCGTGGAGAAACTAAGGGTTATGACTGCACTTCTGACTGGATGATACATATAGTAATATAATCTTATAGTAGTAGTATACCATAGCCCATAGTTATTTGTTTATTCAACATACTTTATGGATACCAAGTTAAAACAAAAAAGATGAAATGAGTGGTGAAGTTAATACATGAATGTGCAGCAAGAAACAGCAAAATACATGCATTTCCTGCTCAGATATACATATTTGCAACATTTCAAAATAAATAGATGAAATATTTAAAATATAAGATGTTTAGTACTCCGACCGCGACGTTTGCTTTGTCACCAATGGAGACTGCAGATGCAGGAAAGTGGGTATATTCTGTTGCAGGTCTTGGTACAAGGAAATGATGATATTAGCGCGTCAGAGGCGGCACATCTGCTTTGCGTTTATGACGAATAAGTGTTGAGGTGACTGGGTATGCTGAAGAAAATTTTTCTGTATGAAGCGAAAATAGTAGTTCTTATTAATAAACAAAAAGATGTGTGTAATGTTCTAAGAGGACCTTGGTGTGGCCTAGTTGGTTCATACTGCTACGACACAGACTGACAAAGCGCAACGGAACTAGGACGAGTAGAAGAAACACGAAACACAGGACAGGCGCTACTACCACCATTTATTCCGTCATAAAATACCAGCACAAATTATACCATTCACATGGACCACGTGATATACTGTCAGCCAGTAGAAATTGCGAAGGAAAACGCCTCCCAACGCTGGCGATCATTACGTAGTGAAAAAGCACTCAAGACACGTGCAGTCAGTAACACGCAAAGACACTACTAATCTAAAGATAACCGGATAACAGAAACATTAGAGTTGCGCTTGTGCCTCTGCCATACACATCGGTGGTGCCAGGAGCAGTAACGAGTAGAAGAAGCGCGGCGAAGCAAATAACAAGGGAAAGGCGATGAAAGGGATGTGTACAATCAGCTGGAGAATGAATAAAAAGAAAGAAAAGAGAATAAAAGAATGACAACTTGCTATGCAAAAGGCACCGTCAGCAAAATAAAAGTTACAATAAAAGTAATATAAAAGGAGAAAAGATCCGCTTAAGGCCAACAGTCAACACGGCAAAAAACTAAGATCAAAAAATAAAAACGCAAACAAACAGGTAAGGTGCGAGGAAAAACCTTTTGTCAGGATGCCTAGATGTGGTTAACATGCAGGAACCGCGTCCGTTCTAAGAACTTTTCTTTCTCCAGTAGACAGACAGACGGGCTGCTGATGCATTTGTCCCCAGCCTTTTCAACCAAATATCTCTCAATAACTTCCCTCTCTATTTTACTCCTTGCTGTCGCCATAAACTTAGTGGCTGATAACATAGGCCGACATTCGTGGCAGGGTTGATTGCAATGAACTGCCATGTGGCTCCCAGACTTGTTTTTTACGTTGAGGAGGTGTTCGCTTGCTCTGTCATTGAAACAGCGTCCGGTCTGGCCGATGTATACTTTGCCACACGTGAAAGGAATCTGATAAACCACTTCGGAGCGACATTCGGTGTACTGATTCGAGTGGCTAACTGTGCAGGTCACCTGTTTTTTCCGGTTCACCATCGGGCATATCTTAGCCAACTTATACGGGGCAGAAAAAACAACGTTAACATCATACCTGGCTGCAACCTTTTTGACATTGTGCGAGAGTTTGTGGATGTATGGAATGACAGCCGAACGTTTCTTTTCCTTGGGCTTCTTCCCTGTTTCGCCTAGCTTCACTTTCTGGAGTAAGGCTGCGCACAGGCCTGATAAAAGGAAAGGTGAGTAGCCAGCCGAAAGAAGGCGTTGAACCTGGTTGTCGAAGCTATAATCAGTCATGTGTTCACAACTCTTTGTTAGTGACGCATTAAGTGCACCAGTTACGACTGCCCGCTTAACAAGTTTAAAATGCGCACTGTCGAAGGGGAGCAAACCTTTGTTCGACCTAACGTTATATGACCAACACACCCGCTCGTCGGTAAAAACCAGCTTCAGATCTAAAAATTGGATCCTGTTCTCTTTTGGCATTTCCCACGTAAAGTTCATTCCACCAGACGAGGCCTTGAACACCCCGACGATGTCCTTTTCTGCTTCAAGCATGTCGATGGCCGCTTCACTGTCTAAAACAATTAGGAAATCATCCACATAACGGTATATCTTGACGATGTGCTTGTCATGCAGATGTTCTTGAACTCTCCTATCCATGGCGGACAAGTAAATGTCTGAGAGAACTGGGGCGACATACGAACCAATACAGATTCCTGATTTTTGTATTAAAAATTGCTCATTGTAGGACACTACTGTGGACTGCAGGTAAAACTAAAGTAGGCTGATGAACCTGTCTTGGTTTATTCCGGTTGCATTCTGAAAGCTGATGGCGCCGATCTCGTCTATTCTTTGGAGCACAGCTGCGAATAGACCTTCATGTAAAATAGAGTAAAAAAGAACCTCTACGTCAATTAAAAAGGCCGTCGCAGCACCTTGCAAACCCTTGCGTAGGTCTTTGACTACTTCCAACGAGCCACGCACTAGGAACGGATCAGCTCCAGTAAGACAGCTCAAGCTGTCACGAAGATAATGCCCAAGGTGTTCCTGTCATGTGCCTTTTTCTGAAACTATTGTTCGTAGCGGGCATTCAGGCTTATTGGTTTTGCCTGTGAAGAACATTTCAAGGCATCTAGATTTTGATTTCTCCACTTTTCTTGCTATTGATTCCAGATGGAATTCTTTTACCAAACGTAACGCAGCTGATTTCTTTCTTGTCTCTCTAGACTTTACAATCTTGAAATTTTTTGCTATGGCAGTCAGTGCTTTCTTGTTAAAAATACCATTCGGCATGACCACAAATCCACCTTCTTTGTCTGACTGCATCACAGTTAGGTTGTTGTCTTGTAGAAATTTCGTGACTTTTAGAAGGGGCGGATGTATTTTCCGGCTGCGACTCACGTTTCTGATGATGCAATCCACACCGTCTCCGATGAGGCGTTCCTTATGTTGTGTGCGCGACCGGTCAGCCACCTCCCTCACCATGGCCAGCAACAACCGAGGCCGTGTAGTGGTCGGCTCATATGAGTACTTAGGCCCTTTCTCCAGAATATCCTTGATGTCCTCTGGAAGTCTGGCGCCTCCGAGCACGGTGACTTGATTTTGTTCGACGCTTTTTCCTTTGCTCTTAACAGGGAAACTGAGGCGTGCTCGCTGCCACAGAAACTCTGTGCTTTGGGCTGCAAGCCTCTTATAGTCCTGTAATTTCTTGGCTTTTCCACGGCTGCAAAACTCGTCCTGGATGACCCATCTGAGACAGTCCTGGTACAACCTCACTTGTGGCCAGTACTCAGACTTCATAATCTTGCCGACGCGTCGTGCATGGCCCCAGGAAGGCGCCAGTCCACCAAACAAGGCCTGAACCTCTAGCGGGATTATTCTTTTCTTGAGGCAGTACGACAACACTATAGACTTGCAGGTGGTGACAGCAACCAGGTTGACCAGGGTTATGGCAGAATTGTGCATAGGTCGTTGACAGAAAAAAGAGCCCAATGTAGGAGAAATATGTTCTAAGAGGACCTTGGTGTGGGCTAGTTGGTTCATACTGCTACGACACAGACTGACAAAGCGCAACGGAACTAGGACGAGTACAAGAAACACGAAACACAGGACAGGCGCTACTACCAACTTTTAATGCGTCATAAAATACCAGCACAATTTATACCTTTCGCATGGACCACGTGATATACTGTCAGCCAGTGGAAATTGCGAAGGAAACCTATGCACAACGAGCTGGTCAACCTGGTTGCTGTCACCACCTGCAAGTCTAGAGTGTTGTCGTACTGCCTCAAGAGAAGAATAATCCCGCTATAGGTTCAAGCCTTGTTTGGTGGACTGGCACCTTCCTGGGGCCACGCACGACGCGTCGGCAAGATTATGAAGTCTGAGTACTGGCGAGAAGTGAGGTTCTACCAGGACTGTCTCAGATGTGTCATCCAGGACGAGTGTTGCAGCCGTGGAGAAGCCAGGAAATTACAGGACTATAAGAGGCTTGCCGCCCAAAGCACAGAGTTTCTGTGGCAGCAAGCACGCCTCAGCTTCCCTGTTAAGAGCAAATGAAAAAGCGTCCAACAAAATCAAGTCACCGTTCTCGGAGGCGCCAGACTTCCAGAGGACATCAAGGATATTCTGCAGAAAGGGCCTAAGTACTCATATGAGCCGACCACTACACGGCCTCGGTTGTTGCTGGCCATGGTGAGGGAGGTGGCTGACCGGTCGCGCACACAGGATAAGGAACGCCTCATCGGAGACGGTGTGGATTGCATCATCAAAAACGTGAGTCACAGCCGGAAAATACGTCCGCCCCTTCTAAAAGTCACGAAATTTCTACAAGACAACAACCTAACTGTGATGCAGTCAGACAAAGAAGGTGGATTTGTGGTCATGCCGAATGGTATTTTTAACGAGAAAGCACTGACTGCCATAGCAAAAAATTTCAAGATTGTAAAGTCTAGAGAGACAAGGAAGAAATCAGCTGCGTTACGTTTGTTAAAAGAATGCCGTCTGGAATCAATAGCACGAAAAGTGGAGAAATCAAAATCTAGATGCCTTGAAATGTTCTTCACAGGCAAAACCCATAAGCCTGAATTCCCGCTACGAACAATAGTTTCAGAAAAAGGCACATGGCAGGAACACCTTGGGCATTATCTTCGTGACAGCTTGAACTGTCTGACTGGAGCTGATCCATTCCTAGTGCGTGGCTCGTTGGAAGTAGTCAAAGACCTACGCAAGGGTTTGCAAGGTGCTGCGACGGCCTTTCTAATTGACGTAGAGGATCTTTTTTACTCTATTCTACATGAAGGTCTATTCGCAGCTGTGCTCCAAAGAATAGACGAGATCGGCGCCATCAGCTTTCAGAATGCAACCGGAATAAACCAAGACAGGTTCATCAGCCTACTTAAGTTCTACCTGCAGTCCACAGTAGTGTCCTACAATGAGCAATTTTTAATACAAAAATCAGGAATCTGTATTGGTTCGTCCGTCGCCCCAGTGCTCTCAGAGATTTACTTGTCCGCCATGGATAGTAGAGTTCAAGAACATCTGCATGACAAGCACATCGTCAAGATATACCGTTATGTGGATGATTTCCTAATTGTTTTAGACAGTGAAGCGGCCATCGACATGCTTGAAGCAGTAAAGGACATCGTCGGGGTGTTCAAGGCCTCGTCTGGTGGAATGAACATTACGTGGGAAATGCCAAAAGAGAACAGGATCCAATTTTTAGATCTGATGCTGGTTTTTACCGACGAGCGGGTGTGTTGGTCATATAACGTTAGGTCGAAGAAAGGTTTGCTCCCCTTCGACAGTGCGCATTTTAAACTTGTTAAGCGGGCAGTCGTAACTGGTGCACTTAATGCGTCACTAACAAAGAGTTGTGAACACATGACTGATTATAGCTTCGACAACCAGGTTCAACGCCTTCTTTCGGCTGGCTACTCACCTTTCCTTTTATCAGGCCTGTGCGCAGCCTTACTCCAGAAAGTGAAGCTAGGCGAAACAGGGAAGGAGCCCAAGGAAAAGAAACGTTCGGCTGTCATTCCATACATCCACAAACTCTCGCACAATGTCAAAAAGGTTGCAGCCAGGTATGATGTTAACGTTGTTTTTTCTGCAACGTATAAGTTGGCTAAGATATGCCCGATGGTGAACCGAAAAAAACAGGTGACCTCCACAGTTAACCACACCGAATCAGTACACCGAATGTCGCTCCGGAGTGGTTTATCAGATTCCTTTCACGTGTGGCAAAGTATACATCGGCCAGACCGGACGCTGTTTCAATGGCAGAGCAAGCGAACACCTTCTCAAGATAAAAAACAAGTCTGGGAGCCACATGGCAGTTCATTGCAATCAACCCTGCCACGAATGTCGGCCTATGTTATCAGCCACTAAGTTTCTGGCGACAGCAAGGAGTAAAATAGAGAGGGAAGTTATTGAGGGATTTTTGATTGAAAAGGCTGGGGACAAATGCATCAGCAGCCCGTCTGTCTGTCTACTGGAGAAAGAAAAGTTCTTAGAACGGACGCGGTTCCTGCATGTTAACCACATCTAGGCATCCTGACAAAAGGTTTTTCCTCGCACCTTACCTGTTTGTTTGCGTTTTTATTTTTTGATCTTAGTTTTTTGCCGTGTTGACTGTTGGCCTTAAGCGGATCTTTTCTCCTTTTATATTACTTTTATTGTAACTTTTATTTTGCTGACGGTGCCTTTTGCATAGCAAGTTGTCATTCTTTTATTCTCTTTTCTTTCTTTTTATTCATTCTCCAGCTGATTGTACACATCCCTTTCATCGCCTTTCTCTTGTTATTTGCTTCGCCGCGCTTCTTCTACTCGTCACTGCTCCTGGCACCACCGATGTGTATGGCAGAGGCACAAGCGCAACTCTAATGTTTCTGTTATCCGGTTATCTTTAGATTAGTAGTGTCTTTGCGTGTTACTGACTGCACGTGTCTTGAGTGCTTTTTCACTACGTAATGATCGCCAGCGTTGGGAGGCGTTTTCCTTCGCAGTTTCTACTGGCTGACAGTATATCACGTCGTTCATGTGAATGGTATAAATTGTGCTGGTATTTTATGGCGCAATAAAAGTTGGTTGTAGCGCCTGTCCTGTGTTTCGTGTTTCTTCTACTCGTCCTAGTTCCGTTGGGCTTTGTCAGTCTGTGTCGTAGCGTGTAATGAACGTTAGTTAGAATGTTTTTTTCATTAACGGACCATAGAGTGATGTGAATAGTTAAAGATAATAATGCAAACGGTGCAGTTCTGAATGCTTTCAAAGGAATGGGTGAGATTAGTATGAGCATGTCCGCTATGGCCAAAAACTATTCCAATTTATAATTATTTTGTGTTTTGTATGGGCTAACAATAAATAACATCGGTCCTGATGCAAAGCTGCTTCTTAAAAGGCCTAATATTCACCTAGAATTGCTAGTGACACGCTGGCTAAGCTACTGATAGAACAAAACAACCGACAGGGAGGTAGCGCAATTTGAAGAGGAGATTGCATCAGAAGGGGTAGCAGGCGGAGAAACGCGCGTACTTTCGCATTTAGATGTGTTGAAATGCATTAGCTTTTGTGACACCAGTTTGTCATGACACTGGGATCATCTTGAGGCTGGGCATCAGTGAGGTTAGATATTTGTAGTAAATGACACAGTAGCCCACAAACACGGTTTATGGCTTGAATTCGTGATACTAATGAATGCTCATTATTACAGGCAAGAAAAGCGAAAGATCAAGTACCGATCCTCGGGATACGCAGGAAGGGCAGGGCGTGGTCTGGTCGCATGTTCCAAGGCAGTTACATACTAGATTCAGTTAGGCAGGAAACCCTTTAGCCTTAAAAATACATCCAGGTCCAAATTAAAAAGAGATAGTTTGAAAGTCTCTAAATATGAGAAAGTAAAGCGAAACCTCCAGCGAAGTCCACACATAGAGTGTCAATAAAATCTGCGCTCTGCGTCAATAAACAGATCTGTAGCAGAAAGCAGTTCAAATTCAGAAGAAAACAATTTTATAAAGCCATTTTTGGAATTCTCGGTTCGCCTCGCCTCGGCTGGCAAGTTATGTCTGATGAGAATAAAATTCTCTGTACATTTGCTCCAGTTCTAACTTAGTGCAAAACGAACTTTAATTTTGGGAGCTATATGGGTGCGCGTTGCAGTCCTCGTATATCAAAATGGCTACTGTATACGATTCTAGTACGAGCAAACGATGCGCCAGGATTATAAAACCAATGGCAGAAACATGACTTTCAACAACTTGGATTCAACGTAAATCGTACATCTGTGCAAGGAGCCGAAACAGCACCTTTCATGAAGGCAGCCCTGTACCACTACACACACACACACACACACACACACACACACCTTTATCATGTTTTACTCACAACTTGGACGAACATAAATCATTCATTCTCCAATCAGGTTTAAATTTTCAAGGAAAATACATACAGGCATTGTTAATCCACAACCTTAAAATCTTACGGCCAGCAGGGATCCTTTTCAAAGGAAACTAGGAATCTCTTTAAAATATTACGGCGGTAATGTAATGCTACAACCTTTGTCCGTAAAGTTTCGAGACTGATTTATTTCTTCTTTAGAAATGATTAATAATAATAATACTAATTGGTTTTTGGGGAAAGAAAATCGCGCAGTATCTGTCTCATATATTGTTGGACACCTGAACCGCGTCGTAAGGGAAGGGATGAAGGAGGAAGTGAAAGAAGAAAGGAAGAAAGAGTGCCGTAGTGGAGGGCTCCGGAGCAATTTCGACCGCCTGGGGATCTTTAACCCGCACTGACATCGCACAGCACACGGGCGCCTTAGCGGTTTATAAAAACAAATTCTGGTGCATATGTGTTGCGCCATCGTTTCGGACCCGCCGCGGTGGCTCAGTGGTAAGCCGCTAGACTGGAAATGATTTCCCAAAAGACATGTTGTTGCATATATGTTGGGCCATTTTTTCGGGCTAACCTGAGCTATTTATGTTAATTGCTGTGGCAGCCGCTAGATGGCACTACATGTAGAAAAATACATTGTCACTAGCCGTCGGCGAATTCTACAGTGAGTGAATGTGGAGAGATGGACGCCTACCTCAATCAGCGTGTAAACATAAATTTTTGTGTGAAGCTTGGCAAGACAGCCATACAGACGTTATGAGCTCCTTCGTGACGATTACGGCAACGAGACTTTATCGCGGGCGCGAGTTTTCGAGTGGCACAAAAGGTTCGTTTCGGGGAGAACGTCGGTGGAAGGCGACAAAAGGCAGGGGCACCCTTCAACCTCACGGAATGAAAACAACGTGGCTCGGATCAGGGAAATCGTACAGCAAGACCGCACCAATACAGTCTGCATGTTATCAGATTCGCTCGACATTAGTAAGACAACATGCCACCAAATTGTGCGTGAGAACGTGGGGAAACGAAAGCTGAATGATAGACTTGGGCCGCACTCCCTCACACAGGACCAGAAGGACACGCGGGCATTAGTGAGCGCTGATTTGCTCTGCGAGGCAGAGAAGGATGCTGCACTCGTCGACAGCATCATAGCTGAAGACGAAACATGGTATTTTCAATGCGATCCTCAAACAAAGAGGCAGACCACCCAATGGCAGTTCACAAGCTCACCGGCGTCTAGAAAGGTGCGGTGACAGAAGACCAAAACAAAGATGATGCTGATAGTTTTTTTTTCGATGCCAGAGGTGTCATACACCACGAGTTCGTCCTACAAGGGCAGACGGTGAATCATGAGTTTTATATCCGCTTGCTCCAACCCATGCGTGATACACTGCGACGCTGTCGCCCTGACTTAAGGGCATCTGGAAAATGGAGACTTCTGCACGATAACGCAAGGCCGCACACTGCTCTCAGCGTGACAAAATTTCTCGCCAAGCACAGAATTACTGTACTTCTCCATCCGCCATACTCGCCTGACCTCTGCCCATGAGATTTTTTCCTGTTTCCTCGTGTGAAGAGAGCCCTAAAAGATCTCTGGATGGAGAGAGTGGAGGTCATTTAAGACGCCACGACAAAGGAGCTGACAGTCCTGCCAAAAGGAGCGTTTTCCAGCTGTTTCCCAGACCTCAAGAAGCGTTGCAAGCTGTGTATAGACTGCAAGGGAGGCTATTTTGAAGGGGTGCTGCAGAAATGATTTCAATGTATAACGCATTTTTTTATGGAGTCAGTTTCGGAACTGTACGGACAAACATTGTATAAAATGGTCTTGCACCTAGTAAAAGCAAAAATAACCTCTCAAAAAAACATTAATGGAATTCCAGGTGCTTGATTAGCCTGTTTATCGTTTCCTTCACCCTGACTTCCGGTTCCATGCTCGTCCTCTTCATTTTTTTCCCGTTTGATTTTCCCCCTATTTTTTTAACCGTTCTAATTTTCGCTTATCTGAGCATATCTTGCCAAAATTTCTCAGCCACCCTTGCTTTCGCACGCCTTCTTTCTCTTGTTGTCGCTCTATTACCGCGTCGTCTTTTCTTTTTCGATTTGTATTTAGTTCTGACATTGTGCTGAATTTTCTTCTCTTAGTTTTCCCAGGTAAAGCAAGCCAGTCATATCGTGCCACCTGTTGCAGCCTCCCGTCAGTAGACACAGCCTTTCAAAAGCCCAATTTCGCTAACTTTCCACAGCCCCCCCCCCCCCCCCCCCCCCGCCTTGTTCCTTTCGCTGAAGCGGCGTATTTCATTCCCGCAGTATACCAGGTCGATCGGTTAATCTTCTTTAGCAACCATCCTGCCTGTGCAAGATTTTCAAGTTGAGGCCCCCCATCCTAACACTCTCCTACCCATTACCGGGGCTTCCTTCACGGAGTGAAGGGGCAGTTTATACCCCACCAGTAATGAACGCTTTGCCCAGAAGAATATATTGTACTCTTGTCGAAACGTTGGCCACCACCCTGTGGCTTTTTATTCTCTAGTTCAATTTTTGTTCATTTTACCACTAAGATGAATTTATATTGCTGTGAAAATCATGTAGGCTGAGCACACAACACATGTAGTTAGGTATCTGTACCCAAGATTAGCATCATTCGTCTTTCTTGCCACATTACGACGGCGTGTGCAAATGTCAGGAAACTTCTAAGCTGTTTCCACTACCCGTACACAGTGTCGTTATCTCGCTAGACGGCATTGCCCGCATGCACATCATAAGACCATCTGCCGGGCTTGTTGGTCGCGATCCATATGTATCAGCAACGCGAACACAAAGCAGGAAGAAGAAGGAGAACATAGTACAGAGCGTTCTGTACTACTTTCTCCTTCTTCTTTCTTTTTTGTGTTCGCGCTACTGACACATATGGATGCAAATCATGCATTTGGCATTGACTTGCCTAAAGCTGTGGTTACCCAAAGCCCTAGAAACTTCCCGGCGTTTATATTAGGGTTTACTAAAGTGAAATTCAAAGTAAAATTGCAAAACAGATGTGGATATATTTTTATGTTTTTCTGGCTCGCTCTGAATGTACTCACATATTTTTTTTAAAGAAGAAATGTTAGGGGGCAACGAGGTTTTGCGGCGGCTCATCATACAAGATGTGCGAAGAAAACATGAAGCAAGCGATGATGTGACTTGAAAGCAGAAGTAAAGTCTGAGGCCGCGAGAAAAAAAGGTATATTGATTTTCTCATGAAGTCTTATGCACAAAGTGCTGTCCTCAGCAGTCCGACCACTCAGCTAAGAGGGTTATTTTTTAAAGTCATTGCATTGCAACAGTTTCGTTACGTTTCCTGTACAAACATTGCAAAATGTTAAAACACTGCTGCCGAAACAGCTATCTCCTGACTCGTCATATTTCTTCACTGCATGTAGGCATTTAGTCATGACGCACTGAAGTAGCATTGAGAGATGTGTGCTGACGCATACAAGAGGGAAAATTGTGATGCCTAATTGTTTCCAGTTTGGGTGCATGCCGTACTAGCGGGAAGCACGGAAGCACGTGTACTTCGCAGTACAGTGATTTTCGGTAGAGAAGACATAAACGATCACTATATGACATCTGTGTGATACAACGAGAAAGGGGCTTTTTTAACGGCCCTTCAATGGCAAACTTGGAAGAATGCGGCCTGGCTATTGAACTGCACGCATCAGTTTTATCTGCTTTCATTGTGGAGCTCGCCGCTCTTCATGCAAAGGAAATTTCTTGCACCATAACACCGTTTATTTGTAGGGCAAATGGACAGATTCCATCATAATGCATGCTAATGTATTGCTTGGATGGAGGGCACTGGGCGCTCTGTAAGCATTGAGAATACAGTATACTACACAATAGCTTGCACAATACTTTTATTGTAAACTATTTTTGGTCGGAAATTTTCTTTAAAAAAAATTCCTGATACCCTCAGGTATTTGAAGTTTCAAGTGACATTCCATGCGCGCTATACAGGTGAAATGTTGTCGAGATATTCTTTGCATATCTCTTGAGGATTTCTATCGCCTGAAACATGAAAGGATATCTCAGCAAAACCCATTTTGAGCAAGAATTTTTATCTAAATGAAATCACAAGCATGAGAATGCAGAGAGTTTAAAACCTAAAGCGTCGCGATCAAGAATTTCCCTTCCTCCTTGTCCTTGAGGGCCTGTTGATCAGCATCAGATGTCCACTTATCCCAGCAAACCAGATCTTGAAGCCCATTCACAGAATACACCGACTGCAGAGTACCTTTCTTTCTGTCGAAATACGCAACTTACCATGCTCTTCGCAAGTTCATAGAATCTTTAAAAATATAATATCATTTATTGCAGGACACTAAAAACGACTTTTATGACGTCAAGTTTTACTGACAATAATGACCACCTGCTAAAAGGTTCTTGCGCATTTAAGATGAACGGTGTGACGTTAAATGAGCGAGAAAAAAAGGGACGTCTTGATCGGACGTAGAAGCTTTGCACAGGAGCATGGAACGTATGGAAAAATTAACTTTACTACAGAAGAGTAGACACAAAGATCAGATTTGCTCGTTAATTTTATTTCACGAATCAAATTTCTAGCTAAATTTTCACTCAAGTGTGCTTATTTTTGCCCGTTCGTCCACACCGCGAGAAATTAAGTACACGAAGTGAGGTACAGGTGAACACAAGATTCCAACGCAAGGCTAGCGTATGGATAGCGGGAACGCGGTGCGTTGAGGCCGTTCGCGCCGGAGCGAGTAAATACGCTGGTGCTCGTTAGCAAGAACCCCAAGCACCGACTGTGCAGACAAGCCAAGTCATCCTCACAAGCCCGTCAACGGTCATTACGGCGAGAAGTGCCCCGGCCCATACCATCTTGTTTGCGCAACAGCAACCAACCGACAACCTGAACCTCCTGAGCTGGCCAAGTCACCTCTACGTATCTGCAAAGCCTCAAACCGAGAGGGATAAAGGTTTGAGAGGGTCATCATCATCATCATTATCAGCCTGACTACATCCACTGCAGGGCAAAGGCCTCTCCCATGTCTCTGGAATTAACCCTTTACTTTGCCAGCTGTGCCCACACTGCGTCTGCAAACTTCCTAATCTCATTAGCCCACCTAACCTTCTGCCGCCCCCTGCTACGCTTGCCTTCCCTTGGAATCCACTCCGTTACCCTAAAAGACCAGCGGGTATCTTGGCTTCGCAGTACATGCCCTGCCCAAGCCCACTTCTTCCTCTTGATTTCGACTTGGATGTCATTAAGACGCGTTTGTTCCCTCACCAACTATGCCCGCTTCCGGTCTCTTAACGTTACACCTATCATTTTATTTTCCATGGCTCGCTGTGTTGTCCTTAACTTAAGCTGAACCTTTTTCGTTAGCCTATACGTTTCTGCCCCATAGGTGAGTACCAGTAAGATGCAGCTGTTGTACAATTTTCTCATGAGGGATATTGGCAACCTGCTATTCATGATCTGAGAGAACCTGCCATACGCGCTCCACTCAGTTCTTATCCTTCTAGTTATTTCCTTCTTATGATCCGGATTAGCTGTCACTACCTGCCCTAAGTAGACGTATTCTTTTACCACTTCCAGTGCCTCGTTGCCAATTGTGAACTGATGTTCCCTTGCTAGGCTGTTGAACGTTACTTTGGTTTACATCATTGTCGATTTTTAGACCCACCGTACGGCTCTGTCTGTCTAACCCATTGATCATGATTTGCAGTTCATCTCCTGAGTGACTCAGTAAGGCAATTTCATCAGCGAAACGCAGATTATTTAGGTATTATTCATTAACTCTTATCCCCAACTGCTCCCAATTCAGGCCTCGGAATACCTTCTGTAAACTGGCGCTGAATAATATTGGCGAGATCCTGTCTCCTTGCTTGACGCCCTTCCTTATTGGAATTTTATTGCTGACTTAATGGAGCACTATGGTAGTTGTAGTTTTTTTTTTGATAGCGTAGTTTATTGCCTCTGGGCATAAGGCGGTTAGGAAGAAAAGAGAAAAGAAAGTAAAGAGTGGTTGGCTGTTAAATAAAGCAGAAAAGATGTGCCGATCTAATGAAGGCGAGGAGGGAGCGGTGATGTGGCCCCTGCGTCCAATCAATGTATGAGGACGGGTTGTCTGGGTGGAGACCCGCTGCTGCCAGGTGGCGAATTCTAGTTGGCTTCAGTGCCGGGCAATCCCACAACAAGTGGTGAATGTCAGCCTCAGTGTCTTGTGAGTTGCAGACTGGACATCCTGGGCGGGTATACAAGTGGCGAAATTGAGGCCACGTCCGAGTAACGGCAGCAGTGAGGGCAACTCCGACCCGGATCCTCCGGAGCACAACCTCCTCTGCATGGGTAAGACCGCGGGGGAGGGTTATCGCATACGTAGGGACGAGAGCACGTGTGCGGCGCCGGAGGTGTTCCTTTCTTGTGAGTAGGAGGGTAACATCATCCATAGTGAGGAATTGAGGCATTGACGTGGGTAGGATTGGCAAGCGGTTGTCAGAATCAGCAGATCTTTGTGAATTGAGTAGGTCACGTGGGACCCACTCAATTATGGCTTGCGGGATGCGAGCCGCCAGGCGATGTATATTCTGGCACATTTCTGGGCTGCGGCTGACACCTCAGAGTAGACGAATTGTTTGAAGGGCGTCAGTACGGATGATAATGTGAGCTGTAGGGAGCAAAGTAACTGCGACTACAGAGCGAAGCGCAACTTGTATAGCAAGCAGCTCAGCACAGAAGGAAGTAGGGGGTTCCTGGAATCGAAACCTGGCTGTATTGTTAAGTGCAGGCTGGTAGGGATAGTGAAGCGCTGTCGTCGTTACACAGCCCTGGATACTGGCATCAACATATATAATAATTGAGCCGTGGGGTAGGTGGCTGTCTTGTTCCGCGATTCGCTCGCGAAGGGACGATGCCGCATAAGGTGAGGTTGGGCGACATAGATCGGTAGGTTTGTTGTCGCTCAACTGCACAAAGTCCCATGGCGGAAGAACTGACGGTGGCGGCGGCAGTATGGTGTGTGATGAAGCAAAGGTCCGGAGTGCTCGCGGTGAATGCAAAAGGGTGGCCTTAAAGCTACGAGCATCACGGCGCTGCTGCACAAGCTCGTCAAGGGTATTTAACTCATTTTCTTGAAGTGCCACGATCGGCGTGATGCGTGGAAGGCAAGTAATAACTCTCATTGCCTCTCGATTGACAGCTTCCAGACGATCCCACTGAGCTCTGGTTATGTATTGAAACTGTGCTTGGTAAATGGGGCGCGGTTGCAAAACCGCTTTCACCAAATGTCGTGCGACATGGGAGCGAGCGCCGCCGGTTTTGGGAGCAATACGTCTGATAAGGCCCAAAGTGTGCAACGCCTGCTTTTTAGCCTGAAAAAGCCAGGAAGTACCCGTTCCGGACTGATGTATCGATAAACCCAGAATTTTCAATGTCGAAGATTCTTGAACTGGGGTTCCAGATAGTTGGAGACGGATTGGCGTGGCAGCAAGTTTACGGCGTCCCCAGCGGTTGGCCACTGACATGAACGTAGTTTTGCTCACTGAAAGCTGAAGGCCGACAGACATAGCGTAATTAGCGGTAATATCTAAGGCTGACTGTAGGGCCGCCGCTTTAGTTAGCAGGTCATGGTGAGTGCTCCATACCGTGATATCATCAGCGTACAGTAAGAACTTAACGTCAGGGACATCATGTAAGCGCCATGCAAGAGGAATGAAGGCAATATTGAACAGTGTTGATGACAGCACCGAGCCTTGGGGTACACCGCGAACAAATTGAAATGATCCTATGGAATCACCACTGAGGCGTATGGCAAATCATCTGCCTTCAAGGAAGGATTTTACAAAATTGCATACTCGTAGAGGGAAATTCAGCATGTCAATAGAATGCAAAATGGCAGCATGACTTGTGTTATCGTAAGCCTGTTCGATGTCCATGGCGAGGACGGTACGTACACTGTGGCTGCGAGTTGATGACAGAACTTGCGACGCCAAGACAGCCAAACCATCTTCAGTACCGATGAATGGACGGAAGCCAATTTGGGCGGGGTGGTAGAAACCGTGGTGCTCCAGCCACCACGACAGCCGTGTGGCTAGCATTTCCTCTGTCAGCTTGCACAGTATTGATGTTAGAGAAATAGGCCTGAAGTTGCCAAGATCCGTCGGTGGCTTCCCGGATTTTGGAATTGGGATCACAGTGGCTAATTTCCAGGTCTCAGACACAGAGCCGTTTAGCCATACTGTGTTAATGGTGTCGAGAAGTTGAGGGAGGACAGCACAACTCATGTTCTTGTACACCTCATATGGAATGGCATCCGGACCGGTTGATGTCTTTCGTTTAGCCTCATCTATTGCTGCAAGCAGCTCAGGCATCATGGTAAAAAGAGACGCAATACCCTCGGCATCTGGTGCTGATGGCAGTGTATCTACGTGAGCTGGAATCGCTGCCAAGTTAGACAGGTTAGCTGAGAGGGGCAACATATCATAATTTGGAAAGAATTTCCGTGCCGCTTCTCTGGCGAAATTATCAGGAGACAAGTTAGCTGAGAAGCATGCGGTGCTAGCTGCGTCGGGGCGACGGTGATCGTGTTCCATTGCATGGAAAGTTCGCCAGAGAGATGGATTCGATGACTTCGCAGAAAACCGCTCGCACTGCTAATGCCACTGCCTTCGTGATAGATCGCGTTCGTATTTGCGAGCCTTGGCAGTAATATAATTCAGTCTTATACGTGCCTGTGCAGATGTGGGATCGCGTGACGCTGCCAGCTCAGCCTGTCGGCGAGCAGCCCACAAGTTTAGCAGACCGATATCCGGAACCGGTCGATTGATGTCTGCCCAGGTGCAGGTGGTAGCCCTGTTTAACGCGCACTGTATGCGGTCAACAAGCGATGGTGACGACTCTGCAGGGAGATCCTGGAGAATAGCACGGAAACAATCCCAGTTGACCACCGTGCACTTGCGGCGTAACCGGCGAGCACGTGATGGATGGACACCGATGATTATAGGGTGGTGGTCACTACCCCAACAGTCAGGCTCAAGGTGCCACGAGGGAGTGCCGGGGCCAGACCACGTCAGATCAGGAGCATAGGTGGCACTGTAACTGTGACGCATAGCCTGCGTGTCTGAACTGGGGTGATTTAGAAGAATAAACAACGAATCGGCGAAGGCATCCCGCACACGCCTGCCGCGGGGGTTCGAAGTAGGGTACTACCAGTCTGGGTGTGGGGCGTTGAAGTCACCTCCGACTAAAATAGGACACCGGGGGTATCTCCTACGCACAGTCAATAACCAGCCCATATTAATACGGGAGGGAGCGCCACCCGCTGGTCTTACGTAAAAGGATACCACCACAACAGTTGCTTTCGGTAATTTTACAGCAACTGCAACTACCTCCTGATACGAGGTGCACCAAGTTTGTAGAGAGAGGCACACGTGAGGGAAACTCGTCTTAACGTACACCGCCGCCTTTCCCGGAGGGGAAGCATTGTGCACACGATGGTCGTTCATCGAAGGCGACGCGTAACCACTGAAGCCCGGAATTGCTGGCAATGCATTGGTCTCCTGCAGTAACATGGCCTACACATGGAGCTTGTGCAAGCGAGGACGGGTTTTGAACTCTCCCACTTTAGTGGAGAGGCCTCTACAGTTCCACTGGAGCACACCAGGAAAGCCGGAACGCGCCATCTTCGGTTAGTAGTCCAAGCGTTTCAAGAGAACAGATGTCAGGTTGGATAACTGGGTAACTATGAAGCGGAGCAAGGACGCCGCAGAGTTATCTGGCAATGTAGCAGGTACTCTGGGAGGAGCGGTGAAAGGAGCTGGTGGGCGGGACATGCTCGGTGCTGATTCATCATTTCAAGTGGCGGTGCAAGATCCTGCTGCATGTCTATGGCGGGCAAGCAGTTCACGGTGTTTTCGGAGCCTTGAGACCTCTGCCAAAAGGCGCGCAATTTCGTCATCAACTGCTACCATGTCATCGTTGAGAGGTTCCGGGACGCTACGCTGTTTTGTAGCCTGCTGATGTCGGCAGCCCTTACGCACTTTATCGCTGTAAGTCCGCTTGGTAGCAGATTCATGCGTGTGCAACATGGGAAGTTCGTGCCACTCGTCATCATCCGACTGGAGAGGTGCAAACCGGTTGGAAGTCTGCACAAGGGGCGCATTCACATTCTGAGTCATTTGCTTAGAATACCCACGACGAATCTTTTCTGTTGCCTTCTGCTTTGTGGGGCAAGTGGGTGATGTGATGCCGTGGTCGTCAGTTTTGCAGAGGCCACCTTTGTACGCCGCTGTGCATTCTGACGCAGGTTCCACTTGAGTTGTGAAAGGGCGGCATCTATGCATATGGCCAGGTCTGAAGCAACTGTAGCAGTAGACGGCGGTTGGTTTGTATGGCCGAGGTCGTAAAATGCAGCCATAATAGTACAAGCAGGCCGGCGGTGTTGGTGGGCCTTGCAGGGTAACGATGCATGAGCGCCCTTTTCCCATGTAATGTGCCTGGATCACTCGGTGAGTGGGACAATAAAGCTCACGCTGAAGGGCGGCCTGGTCCACACTAACATCGACGTTTTAGACAACACAACGTTGCAAGACGGATCCATCAACCAGGTACACCTGTACCGGTACCGAGATCTCGCTGCTAACTGTAATGCACTGTAGCGTTTGCAGACGTTCCACGGCAGCTAAGGTTGGGAGCCACACAGCAATGGTATTGGACTTCTTTCTGACCGTAAAGCCGCGAAAACATTTCGTTCCGAGACATGCATCCAGATTTGCCTGCAGAATTCTGGTTGGTATATCTTTAAGGCTTTTCGTTGCCAGAGATTTGATAGTGGCTTTGTAACTCACTGAGCCGTGGGCAGACACAACTGGGCGGTCTGTGGTTAGGCAGGAACGTTTGCCCTGTGAACCGCCGCTGGCCGAAGAGGAGCCCGTAGTAGCGTCTCCCGAAGGGCGCTTTTGAGGAGAGCGGAGGGCTGGCGGCCCGATTGGCGAGGCTGATGACAGGTCCATTGAAGTGCTCAACGTGCCATGTGGTATTGGTAGAGGTCGATTCGGAAGTACAGGCTGAGCAGCCGTATCTGTGTTCTATCAAGAGGGTAAAGCACTCACGAGCTGTTGTACATCTGGAGAAGGCAGGGCAGGCGCCGTATCTGATGAAACAAAGGCACGATTTTGGAGGTCCGGCCCATGCTCAGTGGGCTGTTGTACTGGCGGGAATGCCACCGAGGCAAGCGGCGAAGGCAGAGCTACCCCCGCCAGCACGTTACCGGAGGCGCTAGGCCTAGCCTCGGCGCGCAGTTCAGGTCCAGGAATAACTGCGTGACATCTGCTGTGTGAGACGCAACCAGGCGGCGGTTGGGTGTCCGAAGCCTCCTCGGATGGCGTGAATCAAGTTCGTTTGCTTTAGGGGACGTGGTTACGCGGCAGGCGAGATTTCCACAAGAGCGATGTTGTTGTTCTTAGTATTTTGACATAATGCTCATCTACAGCCTGATTCGGAATGCCTGTTTAACTGCTGAGGTTTCCACTGAGTCAAACGCTTTCTGATAATCAATGAAGGCTATATATAGGTGTTGTTTATATTTTGCGCATTTCTATATCATTTGTTTGATAGTGCAAATACGATCTATTGTGGAATATCTTTTAGGAAAGCCTGCCTGATCATTTGGTTGATTAAAGTTTAAGGTTGCCCTGAATCTATTAGCGATTACTTTACTAGATATCTTGCAGGCAACGGACAGTCAGATTATCGGTCTGTAATTTTTCGAGTCCTTGGCGTCTCCTTTCTTATGAATTAAGATTATGTTTGCGTACTTTCAAGCTTCTGGTACGGTCGAGGCCATAAGGCATTGCGTATACAAGGTGGCTAGCTTTTCTAGCTGAATCTCCCCTCCGTCGTTCAGCAGATCTGCTGGTTCTTGATCCTCACCAGCTGCATTCCCCTTTGCATTGCTCCTAATGGTTTCTTTACTTCCTCTTTCGTTACTGGCGGGATGACGCATTGCTCTGCGCCGTTGTCTTCATCATTAAGGTTCTGATTACATTGGCCACTGAACATATTTGTGTAGTACTCTTCGGTCACTTGAACAATCTTATCCATATTGCTAATGACATTGCACTGCTTGTCTCTTAACGCATACATCTGGTTTTTAACTATGCCTACTTTCCTCTTCTCCGCTTTTAGGCTACCTCCGTTCTTTAGAGCATGCTCGATTCTCTCCATATTAAACTTCCTTATGTCGGCTATCTTGCGCTTATTTATTAAATTGGGTACTTCTGCTAGTTCTATTCTGTCTGTAGCGTTAGACGCCTTCATGCTTTTACGTTTCTTAACCAGATCTTTCGTCTCCTGAAATAGATTGTCGGCCTTCTGTCGAACCATCCTTCCATCTACTTCTACAGCGCACTCCGTAAAGATAGCTCTCAGATTATCGTTCACTGTATGAAAATTAAAATCGTCTTCCTCAGTTAAAGTTGAATATCGGTTCTGCAGGGATATGCTGAATTCCTCTGTTTTCCCTCTTACCGTTAGCTCGTTAATGGACTTCCTCTTCACTAGCTTCTTCAGTTCTCTTTTCAAGTCTAAGCTAATTCGAGATCTTAGCATTCTGTGGCCGCTACAACGCACCTTTCCAAGGACCTCCACATCCTGTACGATACCAGGGTAGACGCATAGTATGAAGTCAATTTCATTTTTAGTCTCTCCACTAGGGCTCTTCCAGGTTTACTTTCTGTTCTATCGTTGGCGGAAGAAGGTATTCATGATGCGTAAATTATTTCTATCTGCAAAACTTTACTAATATCTCTCCCCTGCTATTCCTAGAACCTATCCCATAGCTGCCTACCGCCTGGTCGCCAGATTGCTTCTTGTCCACTTTAGCATTGAAGTCGCTCATTAGTACAGTGTACTGTATTTTTACTTACAAAAACCTAATTGCCATTGATGTCAAGGAGCGGAGTGCACTAGAAAATTTCACCGCCATCACTAAGCTCAGCAGAATCAGAGTACGCCCTCATAGTTTCCAGGACACCGGCACTGCTGCTCGCGTAATTAACAACGTCAGCAGTGCCACCTGTGGCGCTGATTTGCGCATCCTAATAAAGCCTGCGAAAAAAAGTACGTGATAATCCTGGTTCAGCGACTCGTTAGGTCTAAATGCTTCAAGCTGACCCTCAAGGGTGACTGTATACTCTCTCACACGTGAAGGTTGGTAACTTTCGACACCCATTTTGACCTTTCGTACCAAAGCTGCTGCAGTGATAGAAGTGTACGATGATCAGTCACGTGATCGGTACCTGCAGCAAATCCATGGTGTGCCCGAGATGCTCCCAACCGCACAGCGGTGACATTTGTACTATTCCACACAGAGAGGTCGCTGGAAAGGTGCAACTACGGCGTTCGCCCCGCCGAAGATCCCCTAAGGATTCAATCACCTTGCAAGGGTAGGCTTCAAGCGCCAATGCGGCTTGTCCGCCTCCAACAACAGCCACACTAAATCAAGGGAGTTCAATGTCTCATCACGCCGCATCGGCTGCCTCTTATATAAATTGGCCATCACTGCAGTTTTCCACGTCCAGTGGGTCAGGGAGGTTGCCGCAGTCAATGTGTAACGCCAATTACTGATTCAGAGAAAAGCCACGATCCGGACGGTATTCAAGAACTCTAAGTGACTGCGATGCTCACATGCTTTATGTATGTCCTGCGTGCTCTTATTTCTAGCCTGCGCACGCCAGCAGCCCAAAGCGCGCTGCGAGTACTGGGCGCGCTATGTCGAATTCTTGCGGCTCAACTAAGCTGCAGTCCGGGCTGCAGTAGAGTTAATCAGCCAGGACCCTCCACATGAATGGGCACTGCGATACCAAAGGAAATAGCACTGTTTTGTTTCCTGAGAGATTCTGATTTGAGGGAAAAATTATGACTGTGCTCCTCGCCCGTTCTCTATTTCCCTTTTCAATCCCGTCATCCCTCTTCCCAAGTGCAGTACAGCCAACCGGAGCACCCTTCTAGTTAACATCCCTGCCTTCCCTCTTGGTTTTTATCTCTCTCTCTCTCTCTCTCTTTATGTTTAAATTAAAACCAACAACGAAGAAATGACAATAAATTAATACTGTGCGTCAGACGCGGTGGAAATATTTCATTCCATTCTCAAAGAGCTACATTTTGAATAAATACCTTGAAAACTATATTTCTTGGTGTTAATATCAAAGGAAGACCTTATCTGTGCACCTGTGCGTCAATGATCTGTGCATCAATGCATCAAAGATGCACCTGTGCATCAATAAGATGTGTTTGCATGTTTATTTTGAGAGTTTTAGCAATACCTCCACATCGAAGTGTTAAAATTATCCGAAGGGGCAAACTTTAAAACGACGCCTGGTCTAGGCTCAAAGAAGCGGCCACGTGCAGTCAGGGACAAAAGTTTGCGGGATGCGTATTTGCGGAAAAAAGTTATTACGGCGTAGTTAGGCTACAGCAGGTGAATGGAATGCATAGAAGAGTGACGAGAGAGGCGGTCTCTATCTGCTTGAAGAATAACGTCTAGCGAGGCAACGCAGAAATAATTTTTTTTCTTGAATCCGCATCCTGCAAGCTTTTGTCCTTGACTGTACATTCCAAGGTTAAGAAATTGGATTTTTGACGCGCAACTAACGTCTCAAACCTCCCATTGAGCACTCAGTGGGATTGGTCATGCTAGAAGGCCTGCCCACTGAGCTGCGCGTGAAAGATCGGCTTTCTATTAGCGCTAGAACGAGATTTTACTTTGAATGCATCAATGGAAAGAGAAAGAAACCACATAAAAACTAAACAAGCAGTTAATCATTAGCAAACATTAAATTTTCGAAATACTATGCAAAACGCGGAAAATACATATTGTAGCAGCCACGCTATCAGTCCAGGGTAAACGCTATTTGGACACTGGCAAAGCTTGTTTCCAATGGTAAGCTTTATATCATACATGGGAATAGTAATTATCTAGTGGCACGAAATATATAATTGAATTTCTCCTTCTAACACAGCAGAGAAACTGAACACTGAATGAAAACATCTATTTGTTACCTAATGTCTTTTCTTCAAAAGAAATTCGGTGCCCACATCTTCGTAGACGCAGCATGTAGGCTTAAGCCGTGCTGTAGGCTATGATAACCGGCTAAAATTATTGTTCTTGTCATACAGTTAGGAGAAATCGCTGAAAATGAGTCACGTAACTGTGACGACACCGAAAAGGAGCAGAATGAGGAGCTGAGGCATGTGGCGCTTAAATGAACTCTTTACCGGGCTGACCTGTGCCTATGTAAAAGTGCGTTACTTAAGCAGTGGAGATAGCAATAATCATGCTGGGTGGTCGCCAAACAGAATCACTATCCCTTTCGGCCGCGCACAGTTCATTCCTCACATGACTAGGCACTTTCTTGATCAGGCACAGTTATCACCTACTAGAATCTCGAATAACGTAGATGTCGTTGCGCGCGGCTCCAAATATTGCCGAGAAATGTGCTTGCAACTCGTGGCACTAATCATCTGAAGAATCAGAATTCAGTAGGTTCTGAGCATGAACTAAAGTGACAACGCTTTGTGCCAATATGGGATTTTGAAGGACTAAGAACCGATGAGGAGTTAGCGACAACAAAATCGAAGCTCCTATTGGATAAAGATAATGGCACTATTACGTGAACGCGGATACTGCTCGCTCGGTCGTAAGCCATCGGCGTAGTCGGCACCGCGTGCGTAATCGGCAATAATCGGCAACTGCGTAAAAAAAAACAGCATCATGCTAGCCGTTTGACGCAAAATTTCTCGAATGGTCTTATACAATTCAGCGCTTCGTGCAGAATAAATTGACTTGTTAAGTTGGAGCCTAGCTTGGAGCCGGCAGTTGGAGCCGGCAACATATATTCGGGGGCTGTCTAAAAAAATCGTATCACGGTAATTTGTGGTTCTAGTGTTTCATGATTGATTGGTGTGTGATAGGCGATAACGAGTTAGTGAAATCATTATAATGTATTGATTAATCAAAGAGAGGAGAAATTAAAAAATAGAAAAACGGTTCAAAGGTGTCAAAGTGCTCAGAATGAAATGCCAATGCTGGATGATACCACTTAAGAAATTTTTAAGTGTAATTCATCATATGACACTTGAAACAATTGAAAAAAAAAGAAAAATGCCTCCACAGATGTCAAACTGTTCAGAACGGAAAGCCTAACCCGCTACGCTATCGCGCCATACTCTTAAGGCGGAGGTTAAGTGTCCTCTCTAATTTTTACCTTGGCGACTTCGCTGTGTCGAATAGAAAATAAAATGTGAGAGCCACACAAACAAATATCGGTTTAAACAATATTCTGCTGAAGCATAGAATTTCTTACTTACCAGTGCACGTCATCATACATTCTTCGCAGCTCTGGAATATGTTCTTCGGTACGTTACAACCGCTATAAGTGAATGAAAAACACTTGGTGTAGTTCTTTAAATAACGCCACCTTTTTACCCCTTGTCTAATGCATGTACGGCTGCGGGAGCTTCGACTACTGATGCAGTCTAGGGGATTTTTGTGTCCACCTGCAGCAACAAAGGAATTCACGATTAGTAAGGATCACCAACAATATTTGGCAGTTCGTGACAGTTAACCTATTTAGTTCTAATGCAGGTCTCACTCAGAATTGCCCTCTACTAACATCTTCAAATGATTGGCAACCCAGATTTACAACGTAAAGGTCAACTTGCTGGATTTTTATCTGTAGAAGCTACATAATCTCATAATTGATTTTACGTTGCATCTAGTAATAGCTAATATGAATGGAAACGTGACTGACGGCTTAGGCCATCAACACGACGATTACTACGTTTTAACCATCGTACACGTTTGGTAAGAATATTATAGAGCACGGTTTAGCATATTGAAGTTTTCTCACCTGTAGCGTCTATGGAATGTAGAGATTTTTCTTTAAGCACGTGCGCAGAGGTCGAATTTTCTAGTATATGCATTACGTACCCCCTTTGGTTTCGTCTACGCAACGTCGTCTATAATATTATGATGGGACTGCAAAATACTTTTTAAGCAGCCATTTCATGTATTTTTGCTTTGAATACACAAACAGGCCAACAGTACGGGTAAAGACCTTTTATGCTTAAAAGAAATTTATGCTCGCAGCTCCATCCACACAGCGGCTCCGGCTGTCAGCTGCTCTTGAACACGCCACCCGTGACGTCAAAAGTTGGTTCTGCTCCAGCGCTGCTGCGTTGCAGTCGCATCATTCCTGACGACACGTTTCATCGTTGCAGACCACTTCTAGTACCCCGAAGTGCTTGGAATTTTGTTTATGGTGTGAGCCCCTAGCATCCGAAGGCGCGGCGATGAACGCGGGAAGCGGTACTGACGCAACGCCCAAAAGGAAAGAATGCTAAATTATGCTGCTCATTGTTTGAGACTTAGCAACCATGCATCTAAAAACGTTAATTGGTATACTTGCAATTTGCTCTCCGGAATCATTTTCCTAACAGACACTACATCTAGGACAGAAACCGAAGAGACACCCGCTAGACTTCAAGCAACTCTTACTGGACGCATAGATGACATACAGGCTGTTTCACCTGACTAGAAATATTTATAAAATAAGCTTTCTAATTGATTATTAAGGTTAGGTTTCTTTTTACTGAGAGGCGCGAAGCCCACTGTAACTAATAGCAATATCAGTTTTTAGAATTTAGAACACTTGGTTACCCTCGGCGCTGTGGCCAACAAAGTTTGGCTATTTCGACAACTTACGTGCTCCGGAGAGGTTGCTTTGCCTGCAAGCTTGTCGAAAGCGCATGTATTCTGGATCAATGTAGCCAAAATTTGTTGCGCCGCCGCGGCGAGGGAGACCACGTTTTCAAAATTCTAAAAGATGATATGTGTGTTGCTTAAAGTAGTTGGCTATACTCATCTCAACAATTAAGAATCCTAACGGTAATGGTTGGCAATTTAAGTATTAAATATTAGTTGACTAACCTGCTAGTTAGCCACATCTTAGCTGTATTCTAATGCACTACACTGCTAACAAAGCTATGACGAAAAAAAGCGCTCTTCTAACTCAAAAAGCCTATTTTTAAAAATTATGTAAACTGTTTGGTAAAACACCTGTAACGACGAAGAAGTGCCCCCGCGAAAGCGAGACCGCTCTCACCAAACCCTGGCCAATCCCCCACCGTGGGTATGTGCCATCGTATTTGAGGCAAGAACAACAAAAACAACAACGACTGCTCTCGGCGAGCACGGGCCTCGAGTGGGTGCTGCTGGAACCGCTGAATGTCTGTGGAAGCCGTTCTGCGCTTCGTGCTTTGCGCCGTGCTGCGCTCTGTGCTTTGGGCCCGAAAAACCTATTGCAAGTGGTGGAGGTGAACCCTAATCCCGTCCTGGAGCTGAGAAACGGCACCGTTACAACACAAATGCCGAGAGACACCGCACAGCCGCCACCGCCGCCACCAGATCTGCGCCGGCATGCCATGGCAGCGGGACCCAGCTGTCTTCAGCGGCACCGGCGGCAATAATGTCGAGGACTGGCTGGCGTCCTACGAGAGGTTCAGCACGCACAACCGCTGGGACGACACAATGAAGCTCAATAACGTCATCTTCTACCTCGCTGCCGTCGGCAGCCTTCGGTTCCACAGCCATGAAGCGGACATCACCACCTGCTCGGCTTTCAAGACGAATTTCACCGAGATATTTGGCTGTCCTGGTCTGCGCAAGCTGCGCGCTGAACAGCGCTTGCGTGAGCGGGCGCAGCAGCCGGGTGAGGCGTTCACCAGCTACGTGGAAGACGTGGTGGACGTGTGCAAACGAGTCAACTCTCAAATGCCTGAATTGGCTAAAATCGGGCACATTATGGAAGGTATCGACGAGGACGCGTTTCAAATGCTTCTTGCCAGGCAGCCGGACACCGTTGCCTCCGTCATCAGCTTGTGCCAGAGCTATGAGGAGCTCCGCAAGCAACGCGTCGTCGCTCGTCGCTCCATTCCACAGGCCGAGGTACTGTCCACTGATACCATCGTCGCCGGGGAGCCTCAGTTCATGCATGAGGTAAAACAGTTAATCCGTGAATAAGTCGCCCGTCAACTCGCACCCATGCGAAGGGCTCTAGCTCTGCCACCAGCACTTCATCCGGCCTTTCAGCCGACCATCCAGGCACAGGTCGCGGACGCCCTGCACATCGCGGATGTCGTGACACCCGTACCTCAGCAGGCAGCGGCTGCCCTGCTTACCTACGCCGATGTCCGGTCCCGCCTGGCTCCTCATTCCTCGGGCAATTTCTCGGACGCCGCTGCAGCTCCGCCGTTTTGGCGCTGCGACCTGTTCGGTAGTATCGGGCGCCCACACCACCATCGTTGCCGCACATGCAGCCGGGGCCCCTTCTCTACGTTCGCCCATGGCGCACTCGCGACAACAGGCCATTTGTTTTGTCACTCGCTACTGCCGCAATCAGCACTATCCGCCGACTGACGTCATGACGCCATCTGCTTACGGATCTTACACGCAGCACTACTGAATACAGCATAGTCCGCCACCATCTTCATTCACAACTGGCAGGCAGTCTGCAACGCCGCGCCGCTCCCCTTCTCCGCGGCGCCGTTCCATCTCCGCGATGCGCCAGCCCCAACCAAGCGGAAAACTAGTGAGCGCAGTTCCCGAGGCAAGCGCTGCGCCTTCAGGGAACTTTAAAAGGCCTCAGACGTACCCCGACAACGTCGTTGGTGTGGTCGTAGACGGTGTTGTGACGTGTGCCCTGATTGACACCGGAGCAACTGTATTTCTCGGACTCCGTAGTGCTGACGCCCAGCATGTAAACCGCTGGCCGCTTTCACTACACGAGTTGTTATCTAAGACGTCATCTACAGAATTGAGTTCGTGGTACTCTCCTCCTGCTCGCATGACGTCATTCTTGGGTGGGAATTTCTGTCGGAGCACTCTGCTGTCGTCGACAGCGCCCGTGCTGATTTCACCCTCTTAGTCCTACCCGACGACTCCAAAGCCGAAACTCCTGAATATCCGGACACACCTCTTCTGTCCCATGATGCCGAACTTCCTGCTTCCTCGTCCGTTGTAGTCTCCCCGTCGTGTTTCTCTCCAGCCGACCCATCCGACAGACCTGTACTCTTTACTCCCTCATTATTACTCGTTCGCCACAGGAACCTCTTCCCTTCTCTGCCCTCACGGTGACCTCCGGAACAACAACCATGCTCATCAGCAATCATCTACCGTCTCCGGTGACTCTGCTTCGTGGTGAATGCATTGGATACGTTGCATCGGCTGAACTCCAACAAGTCGTCGACGACATCGAAGCCGCTCCTCCACCATTTATCGATGCTCTCTCCCCGGCTACCCTGTCACACCGCTCACTTTCTGATGTCCTGTACAGTGCTAGCGATCGAGACCTTCACTCGACGTGCCGTGACCAGCTGTTCGCCCTTTTGTGCAAATTTCTTTCGTCTTTTGACGCGTGCCAAACTCCACTCGGCAGTGTTTCATCTGTCGCACATACCATCGATACTGGCACCCATCCTCCTCTGCGCCAGCGACCATATCGCGTGTCAGCTCCGGAGCACCGCATCATCAACGAGCAAGTGGATGATATATTAGAGCGCGGGATTATACAGCCCTCGAAGAGCCCATAGTCTTCCCCGGTCGTGCTCGTTCGAAATAAAGACGGCTCTATCCGATTTTGCGTGGATTATCGACGGCTGAACACTGTAATCTGGAAAGACGTCTATCCTTTGCCACGCATAGATGACGCTCTCGGTTGACTACAAAGAGCAGAATTTTTTCGTCACTCGATCTGAGATCTGGACATTGGCAAATACCCATTGCCGAAGCTGACTGAGAAAAAACTGCATTCGTCATGCCTAATGGGCTATATGAGTTTTACGTAATGCCATTTCAGCTTTGCAACGCCCATGCTACATTCGAAAGAATGATGGATAATGTCCTGCGTGACCGACGCTGGAAGACGTGTCTCTGCTACCTTGACGATGTCGTCGTGCTTTCGGCCGACTTCTCGACCCGCCTGACTCATCTGCGCCAAGTGCTGACTTGCCTCACCACCGCAGGGCTGCAATTAAATTTAAAAAAATGCCATCTTGAAGTTCGCCAACTGACCATCCTCGGTCACGTCGTATCTAAATACGGCACACTTCCGAATCCCACAAAACTTCGTGCGGTTGACGAGTTTCCGAAGCCGTCCACGCCCAAAGAACTGCGGAGTTTCGTCGACCTATGCTCATATTTTCGGCGCTTTATCTAGAATTTTGCCTACATCATATCACTTTTGACGCAACTTCAAGCCCGAAATTCCTTATCGTCATGCTGCTCCAAATGCGATGTGCTTTCGTTACGCTGCGCCGGCTCCTTACTTTAACGCCCATACTTCGCCATTACGACCCCAACGCGCCAACCGAGATCCACACGGATGCTAGTGGCACCGGCATCGGTGCTGTGCTTGCACAGCGGAAGCCTGGATTTCATGAATATGTTGACGCCTATGCTAGCCGCACGCTCTTTAAAGCCGAGATCAATTACTCCGTGTCCGAAAAAGAATGTTTTGCCATTTTGTGGGCAATAAACAAATTTCGACCATACCTCTACGGCCGCCCGTTCGACGTACTCACCGACCACCATGATTTATGCTGGCTGTCGTCTTTGAGGGATCCATTCGGCCTACTTGGTCGTTGGGCACTGCGACTTCAGGAGTACGACATTTGAGTCATCTACCGGTCCGGAAAAGCACTCTAACGCCGACGCCCTTTCCTGGCCACCGTTACTTGCCGACGATGCGACCCTCTCTAGCAATGACCCCATGCTCTCTTCATTACGCCCTCCTAACATGTTCCGGAGCAGCGTAAAGACTCCCGGATAACCTCTCTCGTGCACCTCCTTTCCGGCCGCACTACGCCGGCGCCCTCCCGTTCGTTTCGTTGTCAAACCTGCCACTTCACCCTGTAAGGCGGTCTTTATCTCCGGAACTGCGTGTCAGATGGTCGAAGATGGCTACTTGTTATACCTCGCCACTTACGCGCTGTAGTCTCCACATCTTTTGATGGCGAACCCCAGAACTCTTATGCTGGTTTCTTCAAGACATATACGCGACTTCGGCACCGGTAATACTGGCGCGGTGTGTACACATTTCTACGAATGTACAATCGCTCATATCCTTGACTGCCAACGCCGCAGGTCACCATCGCAGCGCCTTTTCCGGCCCATTGCAGCCTTTACCTTGCCCTGCCCGTCCGTTTGATCGTGTGGGCATCGGTCTTCATGGGCTTCTGCCGCCTTCTACCTCTGGTCACCGCTGAATTGTCGTCGCCGTCGACCATCTGACGTGCTATGCCGGGACGTTCGCTCCTTCAGCGGCTACAGCCAGAGAAGTAGCTTTCCTTATTCTTCGTCACCTCGTTCTTCGCCACGGTGCTTCCCTCGACCCGCGGTCGCTAAGAAGGTCCCCTACCATCCTGATGCCTCTGACTGCTCCCTGCTTCTGAAATCACTCAGTATGCTGAAGAATGCCGCCAACTAGCCCGATCCCTCACGTGCCACGATCACCATCGACAAAAGGAACGCCGTGATTCTGGTCAACGCTTTACCCGCCTATCTGCCGGCTCCCTTGTTTGCCTCTGGGTCCCATAAGGCCCTCCTGGCCTGTCGTACAAGTTCCTCACCAAATGTTACGGCACTTACCGTGTTGCCTCTCAGAGTTGCCCTGTGAACTGCGTTGTGAAACCGTTGACACGCTCATCTGACCACCACCGCCGTGGCCATGAAACCGTTCACATTAGCCGCCTGAGGCCCTATCACGAACCCATGATGTGTACCACGCCTTGAGTCGCCAGGATGGCTCCTCCTTCGCTGGGGGCGAATTTAACGACGAAGTGCCCCCGCGGCAGCGAGACTGCTCTCGGCGAGCGCGTGCTTCGGGTTGGTGCTGTTGGAACCGCTGAATGTCTGTGAACACCGTTACGCGCTTTGTGCTGTGCTGCGCTCTGTTTTCTACCAGAAAAACCCATTGCACACCCAGTATAACGCTATCACTGAGCACACTCAGGTATCTAGTCTTTTGCAACTCGTATAACTGCACCCCCTTCCCTCCTACGTGAAAAGCGATAGCGCAGATAAATATCACGAGTCCGTCCATTAAAGTTAGTTGAAATCTGACGGTTGTCCCTAGTGTTTTCGCAGTTCAGGTAGTGCCAGTGTTTTTAAACCTCTAAGAAAATGATTCCAGCAAACTGTACATGCTTTTGGTAGCATTTTTACAAGAATACGGGCGAGAAAAAGCCTGACTGAGAAAAGATTTTTCGCGGTCAATTAACAAGAAAGGCATTTCATCTACCAGAGAGACGCAAGACAGATTCCACTGTGGTAACATTGCGCTCGTTTTTGCAATACTTTTTGTCGCTTGCGGTGATCATTTCAAGGAATATTAATATTCCGCGAAAGATGATAATATATGATATCAGTATTATTGGCATTAATATAATAATGTTGTATATTATTATATAGATATTATTATATTACTAACATGTTTAAGGCCATCTTAAACAGAATAAATCACCCGCCGTAGAACATCAGTGACAACGAGATTCTACTGCTCACCGTGGGTAATGGGCTCGAAACCGTACGCGGAAACAATATTTTCATTGAGGCGATATGAAAAACGCCAGTGAATTGAGCCTCCGTGTTCCTCTTTTTTATGGAATTGTCTTCCCGAAAGCTCCTAACCCGGGTGGTTACGAGCTCTCGTTTAGAGAGCAGTGTAATTGTATTGAAAACATCGTGGCACTCGCAGGTGTTGTGTCACTTTTAAGTCAGTGACACTCGCCTTGAGGGGACCACAGTTCCTTAGGCTGTGCGCATAACGCTGTGCGGGCGCATCACACATCTTGCTATGTTATTCGGGTGGGGGTGGGTACATTCCAGTACAGTCGTCCACAGACCTATCTAGAGCGCTCGAACTCCATGCCGTCTGCGCTGGATGGATGGATGGATGGATGGATGAAAGGATGGATGGATGGATGGATGGATGGATGGATGGATGGATGGATGGATGGATGGATGGACGGACGGACGGACGGACGGACGGACGGACGGACGGACGGACGGACGGACGGACGGACGGACGGACGGACGGACGGACGGACGGACGGACGGGTGGATGGATGGATGGATGGATGGATGGATGGATGGGTGGGTGGATGGATGGATGGATGGATGGATGGATGGATGGATGGATGGATGGATGGATGGATGGATGGATGGATGGATGGGTGGATGGATGGATGGATGGATGGATTGGTGAATGGGTGGATGAATGGTTGGATGGATGAATGAGACTGAACCCTTTAAATAGGGCGGTGGCTCAAGATACCTAGCCATGACTTGTGAAATATTACTCTTGTCTTGATTTTAGCCACCAATCAGATAACCTTCGCTTGGTTACTTCTACCCGCTTAAAATATACTTTCCCTTCACTGTCCTTAAACGCCAACGCCTTGGATATATCAGCCCCGCTGCTTTCCACTGTAGGGTGAAGCCCTTTACAGAAAAGTATCAAGTGTTCAGCCGATTCCTCCTCCTCTCCACACGCAACGCACAACGTGTCTGTCTCGTGGTACCTGTCTCTATATGTCTTAGTCCGCAAAACTCTCGTCCTGGCCTCAAACAACAAAGATCTTCCCCTACAATTTTTAAAGATATTTTCTTTGGCATTTTCCTGCTTAAAGGTCCTGTATGTTCGCAGTGGCGATTTCGTCAGTATCCCTGTTTTCCACGGAGCTCCATCTGTTTATCTAACCACTTTCTTAACCGAGAATTCCTGATTTTCCCCCCTACTGCTGCCCAGATATTTGCTTGTCAATATTGCAGTCCGCGTTCTCCATTTAGTGTCACCGTTCCTTAAGTACTGGTATCTGAAAATTTTCCTAGCCCACTGCTTTTTCCCCATTTTTCTCAATCGGTCTTCAAATGTTATCTTACTGCTAGAATCTCTGCTCTCGAAAGACGTCGATCCCATATCACCGTGTACCCCCTGATTTGGTGTATTACCATGTGCTTCCAAAACTAGCCTCGCTGCGCCGCGTTATTTGATTTCTAACCTTTCTTGAGCATCTGGTCTCACGTACAGGACCGCATTACCGAAAGTCAGGCTAGGAACCATCACCAATTTCCAGATCCCTCTTACCACTTCATACCTATTGTAATTCCACAGTGCCCTATTTTTCATGACAGCTGCATTTCTACTATCTTTTGTGGTATACACTGGTATCCCCTGCTCGTCCCCCGCGCCAGCGGTGACCGTGACATACACGGGCGCGCTGGCCACCAGGTATGTGGAGAAAAGGCACCCCAGCGACTCTGCTCATTTCCGCCCCAGCACTGACTTGACGTCACGGCAGCGTGCTGCCTTCTGCGGAGAGGGTAGCAGGCCTAAGCTTGACGGCAACGATTTGCTGCCAGGGAGGCAATGACCAAGGGGATAAAAGGGGGGAACGCGCGGCGGGAAGGGACTCTCGCTGCCGGACCGTACCTAAGTGCCCCATGGACCCCTTTCGCTGCCCGCCGACCCCCGAACACCAACGCCAGACGACGTCAACGACCTGGTGAGCTGCTGTACATCTATTTTACGGATAGAACATTCTTCCGCAGTGTGCTTTACCTCGCGTTAGGATAATAAACTATTTCCTAGCGTGCCCTGCCGTTGCCTATTCCGTCCGGACCTGCCGTGGCTGCGACTCTGCGCCACGGGTGTGGGAAACGTGTTGCGTACATCAATAACGCCTGCGTGTAGCTTGCACGGAAGCTCGCCTTCCCAGCCGGCTGGACACAGAGTCACCCCATACTTTATTCATTACATATTTTTCATGCTCTGTCAGATACTCAGCGCCGTTATTTATCCACACCACAATATACTTGTACCCATCCACTACTTCTAGCGTGAACTGCCGTATTCTATGATCGCCGACCTCATCATTAAATGTCATGACTGCAGATTTTTCCTTACTAACCATGAAGCCTAATCTATCTCCCTTTGTACCACATATGTCTATCAACTTCTGCAAGTCTTCCTTGTTGTCTTCCATTAGCACTAAATCATCCGCGTATATTAGTCCCGGTTTTAATCCATTCCCAATGCTTGAAAGAAGAAAGGTTGAAGCCTAGTCCGCTCCTCTCTAGCTTGGTCTCCAACCCTTGCAGGTGCAGCATAAACAACAAAGGAGACAGAGGAAGAAGGCGTAGCTCCGCGGCGCGCCAAGCGACGTCTAGCGGCCGCGCCTGGTTCCAGATAGCGCATCTCTCAGTAAGGTCTTAGCATCAGACATGTGATATCTGGAGCCAAGCGCTGTCACTAGATGTCGCTCTGCACGCTGCGGAGCGCAGATGGCACGGAGTTCGAGTACTCTAGACAGGTCTGTGGACAACTGTCGAGTGTCCGGAAGCTTCTGAGCCGGCAGCGCGGTGACCATGCGTGTTATCACGCTAGCGGCTTGATAACCGCACAGCCACGGTAAATTTACATATTTCGCCAAAGTGTATCTCAAATGCGGCCTCGAACCAATAGCCAGCACATCATTTATGTCTGCGGACTTGGAACGCCATAATGAAGTATGCGGCCAAACACGAATAAGACAAAAATAATCGATTACACATTTTCGGTATATAGCCAATTAAAATTCCGCGTTATTTATTAGATGTAAAATGTTTTAGGTGTGTAGTACATTCAGGTGGAAAGTACAATGAGTTTTATTAAGAAAACATGTGTTTGCATTTTCTCAGACCAGCAGGCGCAGCTCTTCTGCCATCCACCTGGCCTATTCTACGGTTTGCTTGCCGCTACATGCTGGCCTTCTCCGGCGTATCGGTTCATCTCGTGACTTTGTTGTGGGTTACTGCGCGCCTTTTGTCAGCGTTAACTGCAAGTGCATGGTTACTTTTTGTCCTCGTGCTGCGCTCTCCTAGGTTTCGTGTGTATAGCTGACTTCCTTAAAAACCACGTTGAACGCGTTATCTAAAAGGTCTGATAATATATATCACGGCAATGAAAGTTATACGAGTCTCCTTTCAAAAGAATTTTCCCCTTACAAAGCTGGGAACGGCTACGCTCCTAGCCTGTTCCGAGGAGGATAGGAATGAAAAACGACGTCATTTCGGCCGCACGTGATCGTACTGCAGAAGGCTGCTCAGATGACAGGCATGATCAGCCTGCCATTCTTATTGGACTTCGCCTGCTCTTAAATACCTCGGTGACGAAACCAATAACAGTGGAGCACATCGCGGCCTATCACGGCCTGGATTGTACGTCAGATGCACAGAGGAGAGCGCGGCTGGCTGAAGTGCTGAACAGAGGGACCCAGTGCTTTTGACATGCAGCACGTCATGTAGCTCGCCTGTAGCCACACAGTAGGGGGTGGAGCGACATCGCAATTTTAATCCGCGCTTACATCATTCCTAGGAATCGAATTGATAAAAAAACATTATTTCGAGCACTGTGGGGTGCCTACGTCCGGATACCAGCCGTATTTCGATGTGGTCATTCTTTTGTTTCCGTTTAAGACCCGTTAAGAGATCTTTGAAGGAAACTAGACAGCCTCAAATTGTCGTGTTTTCTTTGATTCTGTGAACCAGGAAGTGAATTTTTTTATATTATCTTTCTCTCTATGCCACATCTCCTGCAGGCATTTTGCATTGCTTAACGAGATTCACAGAGAAACCCATAGTGGGGCCGCGGCATGCATTTTTGGTAGCATGGGGATAATTTTTGAAGCGCTCAGTTCTCATTCCCAATGCATGCTACAGCGAACTGCGTAGATAAATTTTTCTATCGACTATTTTGTCGTCGCCTTCAGACGGAAATTTGAAGGCAAAATCTTTGAGGTAGGCGAACTCTCTTGTAAAATTCTAACTCCTGTAAGCGTATAAGTTACTTAGAGGGCGTCAGCACTTCGTGAGATAAACAAATGTTGGATTTAAGCTGGTCTTACTGAAACGTTTTTTTCATCTTCTGAACGCGTATATAACTTTTGCCCAAGCGCCTGTATGTTCCTGTCTTAGTACTTTCTACATTTTTGTGCTTTTTACATAACAAAGCCTCGGCTATCTTGCCAATATACATATATCCCGTAGGGGGCGAAGCGGAAGTTAACTGTCGAAATAGTCTCTTGTTCTTGGGTTCCCTAGCTTGAAATAATGCAGATTTTATATGGCCATAAATCTAGGGGAATAAAACAGTGTTAGAATTCCGCTTGTTTCTGTAGCGTGTTATGTGCTCTGAAATGTAGTACTGTACGTTGCAGTCGTTTCTGTTGACATTCGTGTTTGTAGCTTTTTAACTCGAAATTACTGTAACTTCAGAAAATCAAAATTGGCTCTTGAGGCAAGGAAATGGAGCAGTAATGATCTAACATCTCGATGGAGACCCGTACCGCAGCGTAAGAAAAGGGAGGAAGGTGGGAGTGAAAGAACAGAGAGATAAAAATTTGCCTTAGTGAAGGGCTCCGGAATAATTTCCGCTAATTGGGGACCTTTTAACGTGCACTGACTTTGCACAACACACGGGCGCCTTGACGTTTCGCTTGCATCGAAACGCAAAGCCACCCGTGTGCTGTGCGAATGTCAGTGCAAGCACTGCCAAACCTGGCTTAGCGTCATCTAAGACCCATTCGTAAGAATTCGCTTGTGAAGCATATACAGATTGCGTTGCTATATCAAGCAGAGTTTGCACGTATTTTTCTGCCCATGCTATATTCAGTAACTCACGAACCGAATCATGCCAATTCTGCAGAGCACGGAAAGAAAGACCAAGGTTCCGCGCATTGCCTTTTTTTTTGTAAAAGTTAAAGGGGTTCAGCCAGTTTACGCCTGTAAACCAATATTGTGCTTTCAAAGCGAGAGTTGTAAGATATGTGTGAAAAAAAAAATTATGAGATTGCGGTTAAAGACTTCGTAAGGGAAGATCTATGCGCCTTGTTCTCATAATGCCGGTACGCCAGATATGCATATTTTCGAAAAATGCCAAAAACGCCAAAATATGATTAATCATCTCTAATTTCGTTAAGAGTATTGTAACGTGTACTGTGCATTAGCGAGATAACTTCTCGGGAATGATTATACAATGGGTACAAAAGCGCGTTCAGCACAATACGCGAGAGAAAATGATGAAAAACAGCCGTAACAACGCTTTACGCTGACAGAATTTCAAGGACTATAATTTTGTGCTTTATATCTGAATTTAAACCCGAGTCGCTCTATAATTCATAACAAAGCGTTAAGAAGAAATGGCAGTGATATGGGATTCGCTGCGTTAAGAATTACTTGGTTTTCTAATTGTTACAATAACCGCGCAGTGGCAACTCTTAGCGATATCTTTATTTGATGAGTTAAAGTTTAGTGTATAATAATGATGATAATAGATTTTTATGGCGCAAGGGCATCTATGGCCAATGAGCGCCATGGCACAAGGTTGTTTCTTCTACACAAGGTGGGGTCAAAGACCCATTTCCCAAGCATTTCACACTAAAGAAGCCGAGAAGCAGACCAGGAGAAAACTTGTACCCATTGTATCACCGGTGTGTACCCGACGGCACTGGGGATCCAACCCAGCACCTCCCGCATTCGAGGCGGATGCTCAAACGACTAGGCCACCGCTGCGGTGTATTGTATTATAAGGCGCTAAATATTTTGCAGAATATAATTCTTTTCTTTCTCTCCCACCTTCTGAAAGTTTCATGCTTAAACTAATATATAGCCAATGATTAGGTAATTAAGCAGCAGTGATTTTGGCAGATTCAGAAAGGCTCATAGTATATTCCCAGTAACTGCTTAATTTCCGTTGCATGAAAAGTAACGAACATTGCTGGAATAATGATGGCATGGTGATAATCGACAAGACCCTCCCCAGTTGAGCAGGTAGACCGAGACAAAGCCTCTTGTATCTTTAGCGCTTAGAAGGTGCTTTTGGTCTCTACCGCACACTTTGAGCGTATATCTTTCCGAGAGGGTGCGCAAGAATTTTGATGTGCATTAGGAAATAGCCACTAGCGGTAAAAGTCGAATTAATGCGGTCAATGGGGACAGGCATGTCGTGGTGCTTGGACGAACAGCTCGTGGTTCATACTTAATAGAGAGTGAGGCGGTCTCGCCTGAATATATTCCATCGTCCTAAAGAAGTACTAATAGGACCACTTCTTTAATAACTCTGGCATCATGATGTCATAAATTGTTGGAGTCAAACCTACTGCTAAATGGCAAAGCGGTTAACAATGGCAAAACGTGCCAGCACAAAGAACGTGTTTAATGCGGCATCTTGAGCTTGACTAGTCTTGAAGCTTAATTACTCACTACCTGTTTCCGGTCGAGTCAATCGCTATCAGTAAGATTATTTTTTTTAGAAAATCACATTTTCGACTAATCGACTAAAACAGAGGTACGTGTCATAGTTTAAATGGGCGGGGGACTAGCCTGTGTCGAGTTCTCAAAAAGGTAAACATCTTTAAAAATGCTCGACGAAGACAACCGAGACATTAAACCTATTTTACCAGAAAGCGGATAGATTGGAACAAGAAAAATTACCTAGATTTAAAACTTTTGCTTATTCTATTGCTTTAAACAAAACTTACCCTTTTTTGGCAAGCCATGGCAGAGAATAAGCATGATCAGGATGAAAACAGCTGCTTCGTACTTCATTCCGGGGTTTCTGTCAGACAAATGCCGTTAAATATAAAATCGGAAATAACCGTAATGCGTGTAATTTTTTTAAAATTAGAATTTATGCACCCATTCGTGAAATTAATAGCACAGTTTTAAAATATACGTGACGTGCACAGAGTTAAGTATAACAAGAAGCGATCGGCTTCTTGCTGCAAAGTGACAAGTATAGATTAGTGTTACTCATTCTATTTGACCTCCATTTTGTACTATTTCACTTTGGAAAACGTAGCAGCACGAAACAACGGGGACGAAATAGACACACAAACATATGTCCCCTGTTTTTTCGTGCTGCTATGTTTTTTCAAGATAGGTCAACACCAACTGGCCCAAACTTCGGTGCTTTCTGTATTAGTTCAACTAAATGTAGTTAACGTTGCAGGGCGGTAAGCGCTGATCAGGATGAGAGCATTAACACAGGTAGTACAATAAAACACTTTACTTGCTGACATGTACCAACGATTGCAAGGGTGGCATTGCTGTTATCTTCCTATTTACCAAATTTGCGAAAATATAGCTTCTGTAGCAGGGTGCGGAATATGCGTGTGTGCGGGAACAATAGGAAAAAAAACCTGTCTGCCAACACTGCCTCAGCGTTCGACTTAAGAGCGTTAGCAACGGGAGCTTCAAGTGTTTACATCGGTATGCTCAGCAAACGTGGAGAACACCAAATCCAAACATGCGCGGATGTTTCCTATCCGGAAGCATCTCTTCGAAGACACAAGCAGCGCCATCTACCTCATGGAGTTTGTGTCACTACTGCAATTTACAGCCATCTTCGCTATATCCGGTATATTCCCTTCTTGTATAATGTTTTAAACTTTATAAATGTGTGCATCATAACACGACGAATCGTTCGACACCATCCGGAACCCCCTGCAACAAATGGTTTGGCTGTAACGGCAGTCTGAGGGCCCTCGGAATGCACGGTTTGGGGGAGGAAAGGTCGTCGGTGCGAATCTCGCACATATTTTGGGCCTCATCTGAATTAGTAATCTTATCCCCATGAAGATTTGATATCATTTCACACCATTTTGGACATTCTGCGTCAAACGGGTGGTCGCCAAATTTTATGCAAATGGTGGTCCCGAGGGGGGGGGGGGGGGGTCCCACTTCGATGGCCGCTATACTAGCACATATATAACGGATGTAAAGTACTGGTATCAAATTAGGCGCTACGCGCCCCATGTTGGCATGTGATATACTGTGGTCACGTGGCAGTTGCTTTCGTCATTTTGACCTTCATTGGAGACAGAAGCGTCCTCGACAAACGTAAGTAATAAGAGCTGCCGGTCTTAAAATTTTACGCGCTCGGGAACTATTGGAAATAAGCTCAACTGGAAAGATATTACAGGATCAGATGACTGTAGACACCAGGTCTTTTAAACAAATGATAGTAAGTAGATTCTAAAAATAGCAAGTGACCCCTTTATGTTAATGACAGCGTGAGATATGTTATTTTCGTGGTTATGCTGTATTCTCGGCAGACCGCTTGAACAGGCTGAAGAGACGAATCTAACAACTGTACGCCATTCTTTTTCTATTGTCATGTTTTGAAATGGCGCTTGGGGCACTAGTGAACTTTTTTCACGCGCCATCGACACCTGGAATAACTTCAACTGTGTTGACGATGATGGACTTTTATGACGCAAAGGCATCTGTGGCCAAAGAGCGCCATGGCACAAGGTATTTTTCAAATTCTCAAGGTGGGGTCAAAGACCCATTTCCCAAGCATTTCACCCTAAAGAAGCCGAGCATCAGGCAGGGGAAAGCTTGTACCCATTTTATCACCGGTGGGTGCCCGGCGGCACTGGGGATCGCAACCCGCACCTCCCGCATGCGAAGCGGATGCTCGACCACTTGGCCACTGCTGCGGAGAATTGTAGCGAACAAGGTTAATGGTTTATGGGTGTTTAATAATAATAATAATAATAATTGGTTTTTAGGGAAAGGAAATGGCGCAGTATCTGTCTAATATATCGTTGGACACCTGAACCGCGCCGTAAGGGAAGAGATAAAGGAGGGAGTGAAAGAAGAAAGGAGTGGAGGGCTCCGGAATAATTTTGACCACCTGGGGATCTTTAACGTGCACTGACATCGCACAGCACACGGGCGCCTTAGCGTTTTTCCTCCATAAAAACGCAGCCGCCGCGGTCGGGTTCGAGCCCGGGAACTCCGGATCAGTAGTCGAGCGCCCTAACCACTGAGCCACCGCGGCGGGGCGTGTTTAACGTCCCAAAGCGACTCAGACTATGAGGGGCGCCGTAGTGGAGGGCTCCGGAAATTTCGACCACCTAGAGTTGTTTAACGTGCACTAACATCGCCCAGTACACGGGCCTCTAGAATTTCGCTCAAATTCTAGAGGCCCGTGTACTGTGCGATGTAGCGAACAAATCAAGACCAGACAGAAGATCCTTTTAGCTTATGATTATTGTACAGTGGGGGAAAATGGTCTCTGCGCCACGAGTTCTTCAAAACAATGCCTAAAGTTTTACTATTACCCGTTGGTTGGATTCCAGATTTGTGGAGATGAGAGAACAAAGTTTTGACTTTCACCTCATGATGTGTGGCTTGCAGCCGTCAGCTAATACCAGAGCTACAGGCTTCGTTTGAGGAAGTCGTCGTCCAGAGAGTTTTGTTCCCGACTTTGCGTGTATAACCGAATGCGTCGCTTTTGAACGTTAAACCCCACAAGACATCCATCCAGCCAAATACATTTATTTAAAAACAAATAAAACAACTGCAAGTTTTTGATCAGCACGAATGAAGATTACGGAGGGCACTTAAGACTACTTGCATGCGTTGAATACGAAATGATTTTCTTTACTTTTACTTCCTTTTTAGTTTCTATTTTATTTTTCCTTCATTGCTAAACACACACCTACTCATTAGCATATAGCCGTATGGCAACGCATATATTAGGTACATTTTTGTTCGGCAAGAAGCAGTGCGGTTTTGTGGCCTATGGATTGGGTGGTCGCCTCCCAATCTTAAATTCCTGGGTTCGGCTATTCCCGCACCATTGGAAGAAATGTTATTTTTGCTTGATGCACAGTGACGTCATCTGAGATTTTTCATTAGAAGCCGAAACATAGGCATGGCCGAAGAAGTTTCAATAGCGCTCGCTTGCGTCGGACTGGAAGCCACATCAATAATTAGCGTCAGTAAGACAGCTGTTCGGAACTGCGGAAAGGGCACAATTTTCCCCGAGGCGGCCAGTACCTCTCTGACGGCAAGCTCAACCGTAAAATTAGCATAATCTGGGCCCCAGCACATGCGTCCTTCCCCGACAACGAAGCGTCCTACAAGTTAGCCCCAGCTTTCTACTTTCGGGTGACCGTGGAGCTGCCCGACGGCGGAGGCATGGATGAGCGGCTGCAAACGTATACAGAAATGGACGTTAATTATTGGTGAGGAAGGAGACTGATTCCACCACCAGACCGTAGCTTGACAATAAGAGCGGCAGTCGCTTGCCTACGTCTGCAGGCAGGAAATTTTGTAAACCCGGTTTGGGTCTGCCATACCCAAACCGACGACAGAGACGATGACAGATGTCGAACTTGTGAGTCGAAAGAGACCCTCGACCACGTATTTTGGGAATGCCCTGGCTCCCCGAGCGTCGGGGAAAATATCACGATTAGAGAAGCCTGGGAGGTCCTGCTGCGAAGACGCAGTGTGCCCTTGCCGGTCTTTAGTCGCGGAGGCCCGGCCCCGTCCCTGAGTCTGCGTGACGGGGCGGGGAGTAGGGGGCCTCCTATATTATTGAAACAATTATTTTCCAATCAATCAATTGTTAATAAGAACTTTTGCGGTCAAAGACGCCGTTTTTGCTGGCGATGTACCATAAATGCTTTCGCTTTAAAAACAGCAGTTAGTGCGACGTACACTGATAGCTCAAACAGTGATACATAAGCAGCAGGGTGAGGATAAAAATGAAAAAAAAACAGCTTTCTGTAGTTCACAGCACTCAGGTCTTAGCCCACTTCTTTTTATCAACTACATTAAAGACCTTCCACGTGGCATTTCACTCTCCATACGCCTCTTTGCGTACTTCGGCTGAGTAGACGTGCGCTTCGTCCACTGAGCCACCACGGCAGGTCCATTGAGGTTCCCAACCTCCGACTTTGCTGTTATTGCCTTAGTCAAGATTCAGAAGCCCTAGCCTTGAACTGAAAGCGGAATGAAAAGCAACGCGTTAGCGCACATAATTTTGTTCGATCAAGTAAGCAAAATCGGCTGCAATTGTTTTGCGCAAGGGCTATGTCTCCTGCGGAAAGCTCTAAGACAGGTAGAGGTTGTGTTAGATGCAGTGAATGAGAGACATTATCAGCTTCAGCGATTTCGGGCGCAGTGCGTTAAGCCAACACAACGTGGGCAGGGCACGGAAACGAGTCGTCAATGTGGCACACAAGACCGACAGGCGTAGCGCCTGAACTGCTCGAGTGTAGTCTATACGCATGAAACGCCGGATGGCGGTGGAGCTCTATCGATATCTTCCAATTATGTCAAGGCGGCTCGGATGGCCTATGCTCGGTGAGCGTAGAGAAAAGAGGCGCTTTTGTGAGAAACGAACATGTCTGGCACACTTGAGTCAAGGCTGCATAAACAAGGCTCTTGTGCAAAACAATATTTCTCGACCTTGCGCTGAGGTAAGCTTGAAGCCTGACCGTTGATTCTGCGGGGAGGGATTGGTCTGCTTGACAGACTGAGCAGTGAGCATTGGCGGATACGAGTCAGGGTCGGTTACATATGTCTTGTGGTTGCAGCCAAAAAGAAATATCCGGAAATAGGGCTGGTAAAATCGAAACGAGAGATTAAAGCAATCTGCCAGTAAAGCTGCAGCAGCGGTAGCCTAATGCTTATGTCTGAGGGCAATAGGATGCTCCAACCCGAGATCATCGTGGTGTTGAGTTGAGCTTCCGCTTGTAGCATAGAAGCACGTGCTTAGCAAGGAAGCCCAGTGAGGTCTCTACCTCGCATGATCTCTCTATTTACTGTTTCCGGGGGAATTCATTAACAAACAAACACGAAGCATGAAGAGACAAATCCATCAAAAATCTCACCAAGTGGTATTTATTACAAGAGACAAAACAAACTCTTAAAAATTGTTATCAAGTGATCTTCACTGCACTGCAAATAAAACGTTACCTCATTTTACACAGAGAACTTCATCAGCCAGAGAAGATATTTAGATCTCATTACTAGCGCCAATTTATAGAAATGACTTCGTATCTACCAATACTTAGTGTCGCATCATCTGGAAACCATGTTTAAGAAAGCATTATAGCTGAGAAACCAAAGTTGCAATTTTCAAACATAAATCACGGGCGACACGTACGCATATGCTGGATTTTCTAGCAAGCATTTAAGATCAGTGTCCTTCGATATTTTTTTCCGTTTACTCATTGATTCCTTATAGATCCCGTAAGTCGGTATTACAAGAGGAGCGGGCGTGAACTACTGCAGTAAAGGTTTCAGGTGATTTTCAAAGCCAATCTTGAATTGGTGACTTTTTCACAACAGAGATGTGCGGGCGGCAACGCCATTTCTGTCTAGGGTGGTGCATAAAAATTATTTCAGAGAGCCATGAGTGAGCTAGCGTTAGCCGGCATTACGATGGTTGTAGCAGGATAAACACCGGGGGCAATGAAAGGGCTGTGTGAAGTGTCAGAAGGCAAGGTACGAAAAACCTTTAGGAGGCTCTCAATCTCGCAATGATCGCAGCTAAGCTGAATTGCTCCTACAAAGTTCGAGATAATTTTGGCTATTATTCATGCTTTATGCCGAAAGTTCTTTGTCAGCTTTATATATCTTTATATTGCGCTCGTTGCTAGCGCCGCCGCCGAGCTGCTATGCTTTGGTGAGCGCACTTCCGCGCAACAAAGAGTTAATTCTCCAAAACTCTCATTGACCACGGCGCTGTTTAAACCACATAAAATCTAGTAGAGATGCAGAATCTCGTCAACCTGCCACGATGCCGAAAACGAAGCCTGCAGCACAGACACTGCCGCCAGTTTTGTTACAGCCCAGTGCACCGCGCATCCTCCAAGGACGACCCAATGACGATGTGGAAGAATGACCATACTTCTTCGACCGCATTGCTACGTTAATGATTCAGCAAAATTCCTCCAATTCAAGTAGAACTGTTTGCTCGGTCAGTTGGTTCATTCTGAATTAAGTAAAGCAGTGCGAATAAAGGTAACGATGGCAGTCCAGTGTAGACTCTCTCAGTGTACATTAATAATTTTTTAGAATTCTCTTTGAGATTTTATTGTATTTTAGCTTTATCACCTCGATATGTCTTTTATAGCTTTCATGGCCCTTTAAACCACATGATATTGATTGCATCTGATTACCTCTGCACTTCCTTCCCATCTGTTGTCTACGTTTTGCTCAACACAAATCAGATGTCAGTTCAGCGCTCTTTCCTGTACCATCTTTCTTTCGCATTCGCGCACCCTCATTCGTGCCGCTTTATACTTATGTCAATTTGGGGCAAATATACTTCAGATTTCAAAGCCTTGCGCGGACCTTGTATGAAAATCGTGAACCTTTTAAGAGCGTTAGCTCTTACTCATCACATTGGGAGATTTCGTGAGGTTTGCTACCACCCTTAGATCACACCGCCATCTGTGGCAGCAACTGCTCATCACGCTTCAATATTTCTTTGGGTCTCCTACCACCCTGAGATCACAGCGCCATCTGTGGTAGCAACTAGAAAACAGCACATCTCGCATTGAGACTTCTAGCACCTTCTAGAACTCATGCATTCGTTCCGCTATGTATACTCCAACAACAAGGGGCACCCATCCGGGGATAGCTGTGTACCGAAATTGGTAGGCAAATAAAATCCTACGGGTTGCGGTATAGAAATAAAATGACAATTAAATAATACGTAAACAATGTATGCATGCAATTACTAACTGAAGCCTTACCATATCCACCGCAAGCCGAATTCTAGGCCCACCTTGACCCCCCAAACAAAGCAAATTCCGTTTGGAACGTATCCTGAGGGGGCGTAACTCGACAACGGGTTGACGTGCATCGTAATTTCTCTGATATATGGCGCTAGGCGTTGATCGCTCCGCTTGGTGCAAAAGTTGGTTTACTTTTCTGAACAGCTCAAGGCTTTCTTCACTGGCCCCACCGGATGCAGAAAGACTTCCATCTTACGCACGGCCAATAAAGCTAACGCTCGTTACTTCAACGTCCTGCAGACAGTGGCAGCCTTTTTTTTAGGACTCGAGCGCAATCAAGAGAGAGATGATAAGAGACTGCCCGAGTGTCAGTTCCTTCTACAGTTCAGGGTTATATTTCTGAATGAGTTCAAACTTGCCTTTGTCGAAGAGATGAAGCGTCTCTACATCGCGTTAGTGCTGACGTGAGGAAAACTAAAGCGAACTTTCTAAGGCGTGGTGCGAAAAAACCACTTTTTGCAAGTGTTTTACGCCAGCTGCCCAAAAAGGCCGCAGAATTCACCGAGCAGGCATCTACGATCCTGAAGACCATGCACACCCGAACCCGGCAGTACAACCGACCACACCTTGTGCTCCACGCAAACCACTCAGAAGATATACCTAGAAGCAGGGAAAGGCTGCGGAATAATATACGAACGGTTGTTCGGGAAGAGCTGCTCTGGATGCTGCCATCTTCGCTCCGGCCTCAGGTAGCGACCCTCGCGGAATTCGTCCGCAAAAAAGCGCAACAACACTTGGCTCACTGTCTGCTACAGCGGAAGGTGAAGTCACGACTTGGGCCGCCGCATTACTCTGTCCTGCGCCCCGACAAGATCTCGTAAGTTCACTAACGTGGCAGTTTGGGCATGTTGGTATTGGATAACAGGATTGAACAGCGCACACATGACGAGGACTCAAGGACAGAAACGACGAGACGCGAGCGCCGACTTAGAATTTATTTCGAACCTCACCCCGGAATATATGGGTAAAACATGGCTAACATCATGCATGCGCGACAAGCGGAACAATAAGGCCCTGACGTAGGTACAAAAATTTCTTACGGCTAAGGGCGATCGTTGGCTTCGATACGCAAGAGCCACCTAAACGTTCTATCATCTCGGCTTCAATAATTTCGCGAGCGAGTTTACAAATGTTTTCGGAAATAACAGTGCAGTCTTCGTAGAGGGCCTGACACGTGGAAACTTGATCTGATTCAGCATCTTCATGTCCACTGTTGCCATCTGTCTTATATTTCCTGCAGTGTGCGTCAAGAAACCCAACTCTCTTTTCAGGCACGTTGCTATAATGTCCCCGGACGCGGTCGTTCAGGCACCTACCGCTTCGGCCGACATAGCTTTTCCCACACGACAATAGAATGCTGCACACAGTCGAGTTGGCACATTCAACGAGCTTGGTTCGGTGCTTCGTTTTGCACTCTTTGTAGTTTGTGCCACGAGGTTTTGTCTACCTGCAAAAATTTTCAGCTTGTCAGGGGCGGTAAAAAAACTTCCACCGTCGCCCATTGTCCGATCTTTTTAGACGGTGGGAGAAGATGTGCATATACCGGATCACAGCAATCTGCTGTTAAGAGGAAGGTCGGGAGGTGATGGTGTCTTTTAAACCGATGCAATTGAGAATGGCTTCTGCGACACTGACGAGGACATGTGTAGGGAAGCCTATATTTATCTCATAAAGCGGATGATCGTTTTTTCACTGTTTGCAGTAGTTGATTTTTAAAATCTATAAGAGATACTTTGGTCCGGTGTGTGAAAGTAAATTTTTCGACAAGGCAGACGGTATGCTTGCAATATAGCTCCATAATTAAATGATTTACTGAAGTTAATAAGTTTAATATTTTTTTAATTTAGGAGATAACAGCGAAATTTTGTACTGAAAATATCCCATATCATTTTACATTGGACATATTTTAATACATGTCGAAACATATGGCTTTATATGGGATATATACTAATGAAGGCATATGTGCCCCCCATGAATTCATATAGGACACACATGAAACCAATAGTGCCCTGTATGAGGGCACTATAACTTCTTCTGGGGCATAGCTGGGCAAATGTACTTGCCATGGAAGGTGATATTAGGTCATAAGTGCATATGTGCCCTGTGTATATGTGGGCATTTGTGCCCAATTGAGCCCTGGTTAGGTTAACAGAACTTGAATCACCTACCTATTCGGTCAGCTATCCTTATTAAGGTGGAAATCTACATGACCTGATATCTATATGTAACCAGTGATGTACGCTGCTACCATTTCGTGCGTACCAGGCTGTGGTAAATTCGATGGCTTCTTTTGCATTTGCGTGCCTCTAAATGCTTAGTCTGAAGTTCATTCCCAACTCCGCTCTTCTTCTGGCTGCATGTGATGCTAAATGACGCATTATCCCCAGGAATTAATGAGCCACACAGTTATTCGTGTTGCAAGAATTACGTGTGCTCTGATGGGACAACATGAAAGCATTGAGAAATTATGACATTCTCAGATGGTTGTACCATGACCAATGCTTAAGAAAGATGCTCGGCATCGGTAATACCTGCTGACAGCCCGCAAGAATATTCAGCACAATTGCAAGGTAAGCATCTATACTACGAGTACACTGTGGTCACTTGGAGTTCGAAAATGCGCATTTCTCGTAGACATGAGAAAATAATGCTCTTTTTCCCAGTGCTCGAAGTGACTTAGTGGTCGGTGCACAGCTTAGAATCTTAAGGTTGCTACTTCAAAACCATACTCTTTTTGTTTTTATCGCATTTTTCTTTTTCTACAGGTGTGCCCACAAGTTATTGCGTAAATTGGAATCGTACGGCTATGACTCCCACATTTTCAAAAAAATGCTCACCCCATATTATCCTTATGACCGATATCACTAATATCTAATAACATCACATTCATATAGGGTTTTTTCAATAGGCTTGAAGGCCGTCTACATACAAGGTTAACCGAATTTTTAAACATTCTTTGCCGACAATATGACCAAATATTTTAATCACTGTTTACTTTTGAACTACCGCATGCAATCGCAACGAACCATTTATATCTCATTTGTATGGCACTTGAAAGCACTGCCTCCCTATTAAGCTTCTGATCGGCAAATGCTTCTGAAATATTTTTTTAGGATAGCGATTATCCATTTAAAATGTCTCGGTGCGGTCGAGCCGTTCAGAACATCTGAATAAAAGGGAACAAGTGTGGCGTACGACCACTTAATTTAGGCATTTCAAATGCTGAGAAGGCGTCTGCTGCGGCGATCGACTGCCGTCTCACAGTGTTCAAGTAACCATGTATTCATTTTTTTACCTTTTTGCGCTACTAAGCAGCAATTCTTTGATTAAATAACTGCTTGCAAGGTCAGCATTATAACAAATAGCAATTAGAAAGTAACTTTCAGGCCGAGTTTTGTGTTATTCACGACGAACAGCCAAAGTAATGGTCCTTGGCGGTCTCGTTTAATTCCAAGAGAAACATATCGCGCGCTTTAATGGCAGATAAAAAGCATACTAACTATTCACCGCGAGCTGCAGCATCTGTGGCAACCAGAAAGTCGGATAGCTGTAACTACGCTTTTTCCGCATAAAATGCACAAAACTCTGATTATAAGACCAACCATCCCAGCTTCTGCTTTCACTTAGCGCTCTTCTTGTCTGTTTCTATTACTTTGTCCCAGCGTAATGCGCTAGTTTTTTTTTAATCAATCATGAACCACCAACTAGCCTAGCTTTCTGCCTTGACATAAAACACAGGGCTCATATGCGTTGTCTTCGTCCTACGCACCTGTTATACGCAGTGAATTGGCCATACAATGCTCGAGAAAGACAAGAGCATCTCTTGCGATACTTTTAGATATGTACACGGAGAGGCGGACAGGAAAAGAAACATCAGTAGCAGCTGGCGCTTATCTCGGAACCAAAAGCAGCAGAAAGCTCTGTCGTAGGAAGCTGGCAGCGCTTTACGAAGTAGCAGCTGAGAGCGCTCTAATCGGGGTGCAGTGGCAAGCACAAAGCATACTGGCACGTTGTGTTTGGTAAATGTGGCAGGCTTTCAATTTTCATCAATTTAAAATGGGGTACGCTGATAAAGGTGGCTACGGCGTATCTCTTGCTGCAAGAATCGTCTGGTTGGATGTGGTAGCTGGTACGCTCCCATTTTTGGACATTTTTTTTTCATTTATTCCTACCCCCTCAATTATCTCTGCACGCAGAGGTAAATGAGGAAGAAGTGAAGATAGTTATTTTCGCGTGCTGCAGAGAGACGGTGGAAAACCTGCTCGGAACAAAGATGGAAATGTAGAAAGTAAAGGTATTCCGGCATTACTAATTGTGCCACTTAGCATCCAGCTAGTTTTACTGTGATTTGTAAGAAAGTCTGCATAAAACGGAACGAGAAGCGCTTCTTCCAAAATCGCTTTACCACACGGCTAAATATCCCGGGAGTTTTCAGGCGCTATCGGAGCGTCTTCCGGACGTGTATCACCAGCAGACTTGGGCAAATGCGTTCATTCTTCCCTTTCTTCTCTCACCCTCGCCATTATATCTTGGCCCCCTTAGCGAAACCTAATATGTTTGGAATATACGGCGGGATATTTATAATGTATTTTAAATGCATTTAGTATTCATGAAGGTCCTAAATATATGCTGAAAATTGGTTCCTCAAATTTTATGCCTCTTCCTTTCTTCTTTCACTCCCTCCTTTACCCTTTCCTTACGGCGCGGTTCAGGTGTCCAACGATATATGAGACAGATACTGCGCCATTTCCTTTTCCCCCAAAACCAATTATTATTATTATTATTATTAAATTTTATGCTTCGTATTTGATATATATTTATAAAACTTGCCAAAAATACTCCGCTCAAAGCATCCTTTGAGCACATTTGGAATACGTGAAAAAAATATGAATAAAGTTTTAGCATCTTGTCAATGTACAAAAATATACTTTCTTAGATATAAAATTAATTCGTCTGTAGTTAATTCGTCTCTGTTTTCATAAGCGGGTAGTCTCTTTAAACATATTTGAAGCACACCTTTAGCTGCCGTAGAACAATCTAGGGCTTGAAATCGTGTTTCGGGAATGGGCCTTTGCATTTTGGCAATATGATGAAAGCGTGCTTTCGCAAATAGGACATTGATTCGTCGAAAGTATTCTTCAGTTCTAACGAATGAGCCGTCCGCGTTAATATATTTGCATCACAGTTCAAGCTGCCATTGAACAGTTAGTTTTCGAAATTGCGTTTCGGGAAATGACATTTTGGCAATGTATAAAGTGTACTTTCTTAAATACGAAATTAATTCGTCTAAAGCATATTTCAATTCTAACGGATCAGCTATCCGCTTAAACATATTTGCAGCACGCTACAAGTTGCTGTTAAAAATATTATGCTGGAAATCACATTTCGGGAAATCGAATTTGCATGTTGGCAATGCATTTAAAGCGTGCTTTTCTGAATACGAAATTAATTCGTCCAAATTATATTTCAGTTCTAACAAATGGGTAGTCCGCGTCAGCATATTTGCCGCTGATGCGAATAAAAACTGTGCGAAATCGACGGGGCAAGGAGAGACGCATACAAATCACACACAAAGCGCAGAAATTGCAACTGATTTCATTTTTCTAAAACAGCTAGGGTGCTTAAAAGGCAAACAGCATGACGAACAAGCTACGAGCGCAGCATGTACCTTGTTGTGCATCATGCACCTTGTTGTACCGCGCATGTACCTTGTTCGGCATGCTGTTTGCCCGTTTTAAGTTTTAGCTTAAGTTAACTGGGACACCCTCTGTATATCTCAGTTCATCCCGCGTATTATTATACGTATTTGGCAATATCTCTCCGCTGCGGTAGATCTCTAAATGGCACATCGCTTAGGTCATTAAAAAAACAGCAGTTATTTTGTTTTACGTTTACAGGCTAGTGATTTTTTTCTAATCAAAGCATTGACGTTTCTGCTACTTCGTAGTCGAACAAGGACGGCATAACCCAATATATTGTAACGTGGCGGCCAGCCGAAGAATGGGACGGAATGACTGATGGCATTGAGATAGTTAATGGCCGTTGGTCTAGTGAGAGTGCTACAACCCGCGCCACTGTCAGTTACGTTTTCTTCTTCACACTACCCGGGCCACGAGCGATCGTTCCGAACGTAAATAGAAGAATACACCGACGAAGGGACGCGGGAAATAGTAATGGGCGTCAGCAACGGCACAATGGAAATGCCAATGTGTTGAAGTGCTGGCCGCCATGATGACAGAGATGAGCGAATGAGTCCCAGTCGACGATGCCTCCGGGCCGCAGGTTGCCAGGAGGCGACGGCCGAGGGCAGATGGCGTTGTCCTCACGGTTGGGCAGCGTCTCGGGCTGGTAGGGTCATAGGTTCTTGTCGCGGCAGCTTCGTTATTTCGTCGTGTTTTCTGATCGGATCAGGAAACGCAGCTGGGGTAAGCGGCGAGGTCGGCTCAGGTCTGGCGGGATGGGGCACAGCTAGGCGGGTTGGATGGGGAACTGACGGCCGATGTCCACGGCAGGCGCAGGACGCCGAAGCTGCGGGACCAGTATGGCGAGGATTACCCAGCATCTCTACCAAATGTTGCGTGGCGGCCAGCCGGAGAATGGGACGAGGTCGACGACTGATGGCAATGAGATGATTTAATGGTCGGTGGCCTAGCGCGAGCGCTCTGTCCCGTGCCACTGGCAGCTTCGTCTCCTTCGTGGCAGTGTAATTTCCTTTCTAGAGTCTATAGTGTAATTCCTGTTGACAGTGAACCCCCACTGAATCCAAAGGATAGTGCATACTTCCACGTTGCCATGTTTCAAACATAGATGACGAAAAATATCATCATATTTAGCTCATGTTGCATCCCCTGGCGACCAACATCGTCTCCAAATACTCCCTGGCTATTCCTGTCTGGCATATACTGATATCCACGATTTCCCAATAAATTCTTCGATCACTTCGATGTATGCCGACGATACTAATGTCTCTTTTTCCGGCTCCAGTCTCCAAGTAATTGAACACCAATGTAATGCCTGGCTTGAGGAGTTAGCGGTTTGGCTCTATGTTAATCAACTTCAAATAAACGTAAACAAAACAAAGTTTATGCTCTTCCATCTAAAAAACAAACCATTAGATCACCACATCAAACTATATTTAATGACTTTAACATCGAGCAAGTTCATAGTTGCCGGTTTCTTGGTGTGTTTTTTCGTAGCGATTTGGGTTGGAGTGATCATATAAACTACATTAGACTAAAAATGGCCAGATCTATTTATGCTATTTATCGTGTTAGACATCTCCTCCCATTACAAGTTAAAAAACAGTTATATTTTGCCCTTGTTCATTCTCACCTGGTGTATTGCAACCTAGTCTGGGGTACATGCAACAAAACTGATTCATACAAATTGCTTTCTCTCCAGAAAAGAGCTCTACGTTTATTAAGTTCAAGTTCATCTGTTGAAGCAAATCTTTTTGAAACGTTTCATGTTCGCAGTTTCTTTAATTCATACAATTTTAGTTTGACTCTTCACATTTTTTATAAAGTCAAGCATGACTTTAGCTCTTTTTCTAATACTTATAATTCAAGAAACGTTGCGTATGGTCTACGTTCCGTTGCCCTATCTACTGCAAGACCCAGAACAAATTAAGGTAAACAAACAACCGATTATCAAATTATAACATTGTGTAATGCCTACCAGTATCTTACTCAGATTGCTTTAGAAAGTTATAGTGTGTCTGTATTCAAGAAAAAACTGACGATTCTTTTCCCCCCCGGTTAAATTTCAGCTAATTCTGTATACTGGTTTGTGTTCTGTTTCCTTTATTATTTTTTTAATGTGCATATTATGAAATGTTTCGTTTATTGTTAATTGATATTTATTATTGTCTATCATTATCTATTTTCTATTGTGATCATGTTTGCTCATTGTTTTTTATCTTTTGTCCACTCGGCCCCCGTTTTCCATGATGTGTGATCGGGGTGTAGGCCTTGTCAGGAGGTATGCTTGGTCTACCTCCTTTAGCCTCACCTCGAGGGCATATTGTATATAATATGGCCAAATAAACATACTACTACTACTTACACACAGCTACCTGTCTTCCGCCTCCGCTTATGCTTTCCGTCACTTGTGTACTACCCAATTGCCGAAATAAACGAATAAACAGGAAGGACATATGCTGTGATTTTCGTGTCATCATCATCAGCCTTTATACACCAACTGCAGAGCAAAGGCCCCTCCCATATTTCTCCAATTAACCCTGCCCTTTGCCAGCGGCGCTCACCATATGCCTGCAAACTTTCTAATCTCATCCGGTCACCTAACCTTCTCCCGCACCCTGCTACGCTTGCCTTCTCTAGGAATCCACTCCGTTACCCTTAAGAACCAGCGGCTATCTTGCCTTCGCATTACATGCCCTGCCCAAGCCCATTTCTTCCTCTTGATTGCGACTAGGATGTCATTAACACGCGTTTGTTCCCTCACCTACTATACCAGCTTGCGGTCTGTTAACATTCCACCTATCATTTTTCTCTTCATTGCTCTCTGTGTTGTCCTTAACTTCAGCTGAACTCATTTCGTTAGCCTCCATGTGTTTGCTCCGTAGGTAAGTACCGGTAAGATACAGCTGTTGCAGACTTCTCTTGAGGGATATTGTTAAACTGCTAGTCATGATCTGAGAGAACCTGACGTATGCGCTCCACTCCATTCTTATCCTTCTGGTTATTTCCCTCTCATGATCCTTATCAGCTGCCACTACCTGCCATTAGTAGACGTATTCCTTTACTACTTCCAGCACCTCACTGCCAATTGTGAACTGCTGTTCTCTTGCTAGACGGCTTAACATTACTTTGGTTTTCTGCATATTAATTTTTAGACTCACCGTTCTGCTCTCTCACCTGAAAATCCAGAATATCTGCTCTCAGACAAAGCAGATTTTCTGGTATTTAAGGTCAAAAACACCAGAACCGCAATAACGCTTGCCTGAGTGAGTGTACTTTAAGACCTAAGAACGTATCACATCAGTGCTTTCATGGTGCCTGCAGGGCTGGTGCTTTGCATTTAAGTTTTCCGGTAAGCTGTATGGTTCTTGCGTAGCTTCGTAAGGAATATGATTTGTTACATTGGCGTTTAGTTAAAGCCAGCTGTAACTGTAGTGAACAAAAAATTGGTGCTAGCGCTGAACTTAAACAGCGAAATACTGTTTTTTTCCTAAACTGGTGCAAAAGTGTCTTGACTTGCCTAGCTTTGTGCTGAAAAAGAAAAAAAAGTGAATGGCTTTGCGATCACGTGTTCCGCATAAGGAAAGAACACCGGCTTGCTGTCTGAGGCGAAAATTCAAAATGTAGGAAAACAGCACACGGAGCAGTGAAACACAACCTTCCTCTCTTCGGAACTCTTGTAATGCGAAATTCGCAGCAAAGGTTTTTGAGACAAAGTTATCCAGGCCGTTTCCATTCAGAACGCTCAAAACACTGCGCGAAGCTACCAAAAAATGCTTTAAGTCCCCTGCACACCATGCCTCAAAACAATCCAGTTGTGTGGTTCTTTAATTTACTTCAACGTTTTCAATAAAAATAGTGCAAACATATGTTTATTCATTCTTGTTCGTATGTTTACTAGTAGTGGCTGGATATCTCATGGCAAATAATTCGTGATTTATAGTTAACTAATTTGCAATAGATAGATCTCGTATTGGCGCTTCATTTCTACGCAGCTGAAAGACGGCGCTTTGTTTTGCACTTTACCGGCGACCGTGTGATTATATGGCTGATTTGACCGAAATTTCGAGGGTGATTTTGATTTTAGGTTCCATTTTTTGCATCCTGTTAAACTTTCTCCGAGACTAACCCACCTTTTACGGGCTGGGCACCACTAGGCGAACTGTACGCCTGGCAACAGATCTTTGTACAAAGCTGCGGCGAGACTAAATCGCCTGAGTGAAATTATTTCACCAAATTGTGGTGTCTATTTTCTAGGCTGGCATAACAATGGAAGCTATTCGTCATCCTCTGCTCATCTCGCGTGACTGGGCTTAGACACTGGATGGATTGTAAGATCTGGCGCACCGCGTGCGCACAATGAATACTTTTCATTTTTCTCCTCGCATAAAATGCGATAAACAGTGCGAATCTTCTCGGGCGCACTTGGGCGTGGAACGTAGCGCTAAAATGCGTATGTGTGTGGTAAATAAAAAACATAAATTGTGAACTGCTGCGAAGTTTAAGAGCTGCGGAGAAAAAGTAACTGCCTCAATAAAATGTCGTAAATGATGAGTTGTGCTGTGAAAACATTGTGCTTCGACCAACTTTTCTTGTGATCTGTATTTCAACATCAGAATGAAACGGGCGCTACGAGAGTGATAGAACAACATTAGTATATTCACTACATTATCTTATTGATGGTTTCGGGAGAGAAAACTAAGATTATTTCAGTTACTTATTAATAAAGACATTGTGATTACCCTTGACGTGAGCCCAACTTTACAAAGCTAAACCACAGCTATTTTCAACACGCAAGAACGCTGTATGAACAAGCTGAAACTCTAGTTTCGAGAAAATGTTTTTTTATTGTAGTGGTGACAACTTTATAGATTATAGATGAGGAGATTCACGTGGCATAGGCATGAAATATTTTTGGAACTCAACTCGGTGGCGGCTGCAAAAACAACAAGCATGCTCGCGGTCGTTAAAGAACAGAATCCTAGCCGCTGTCGACCGCGCTGAATATAAAGCTGGCAACGAGCTTTAAGGCACGGAGTGCGAAGTGGCAGTCTCCAGAAGCGTAGAATTGATGCCGTGTGTGCGCGATCGTGCGAGATAAATCTGGTTCCATCTTACATTACAAAGAGGTAAAGCTGTATTCTGGAGGCTTTGAGAATGAACCGATGAACTTTGGAAAGCTCTGCAGCGTTCATCAGAATCATCAGCCTGGCTACAGTCACTGCAGGAAAAAGGGCGCTACCATACTTTACCAAATAAGCCTGTCGAAGAAGCATCGACGCGATGCTCTGGAATAAGAAACAAATGTGGGCATAACTAACCACGGAGAAGGTAAAAATGACTGAGAATACCACCGGAATGTTCATTAACGCGCATAATAAGGAATTAGGGGCATATGTACAACATCTGGGCAAGCGCGGCGCCGCTGAACCGGTTTCGCTCTGTAGAGAGAACTTCGTAGTCAAGCTCTCCATTTTGAAAAACGATATACTATTGGAAGAAGCAACAGCGCAATATATTTTCGGTTAGTCTGTGAAGTGACAAGCAAGGAAGGGGCAAGGAGGCTCATGCTGATCTGCTGGAGCAGCCTTGACGGGGTTTCAGTTAGGCTCAAGAATCCTTGTGGTCTGGTGGGAGGAGCCTTTAGTCGCTCAAAATCTCGGCAGGCTTTCACATAACGTCACACTCCGGCAGATAGTTTGGGCTAGCGATGCCACTCTTGAAAGCGACTGAGGGTGCGAGAAAACCACCTGATGCCCAGCTTTCGGCTATCCATGTGAAGCCTGTAGCAGCTGTTCGCGCTGGGTTGCAGGTACAGCAAAGATGTAAGCACTTTCGTTCAGAGCGAAGTTCTACAGTAGTAAATATTTTGGTACACAAAGGAAAGACAAACGCCCTTTAACGATCCTAGTGTCGGGCAAGTCTTGCCTTCCAAGTACTTGTTGGGGATTGAGCGTTGCTGCTGTGCCCAAGTGCTGGCACTGATACGTCCTAGAAAGACGTCGTCATCGTCGTCGTGCGGTGATGCATCTATTGGCGCTCGAGAAGGGCATTCGGCGTCAGACTTCCAGACTTCCTGCATCCAAACTTGTTAGTGTCGGTGACCTCGACTCCTCGAGTCACAAGCTCCAGGGAGTGAGGCTGCCAGGCAGGTCCTTTAAGTTGGCGGGCCAGCAAAACGCGTGATTGGTGAGTCTAAACTTCGAAAGGCCTGCCGTAGAAGTATGGCCTCAATTTTGACATGGCCCACACTATCGCAAGGTACTTCTCAGTTGTGAGATAAGTTACCTCCGCCTTTGGCAAAGAGCGGCTGGCGTACGCTGTTAGCCTCTTGTAGTCTTACTGCTTCTGGACGAGAACTGCGCCCAGCCCCACACTGCTTACGTCTGCATGAATTTTGGTTTCGTTCTTTTTCCATAGAAGGGACAAAGCATGGGCGGCGACATTAAGCAACGCCTCCTGAAATGCTTCATGTCGCAGAGCTTGCAACGTTCATAACCCATCTTAGTTTTGTCAGATGCGTCAAGTGTCCGCCGATACGCTAAAGGTGGAAAATGTGCGCACAGCCCCAGGAATCTGCACATAACTTTCTTGTAGGCCAGGTGTGAAACTACGCGATAAATAGCGGCTTTCTGCGGGTCTTGATGTATTTCGTTGTTGCGTGTGATGTCGCCCTAATATAGCTGCGGCTCGTGTGTCAAATAGCACTTCTCTGGTTTTGGGGTGAGCCCTAATAGCATGATTTATAGCATGGCACGAATCTTTTTTTGGTGATCGTCATAGGCAACGAAGGAAGGGACGTCAGATCAGTATACGAGACAAATTTGTGACTTTAAACCTGCAGATATATCTCAATTATACGCTAGAATGTTCGCGTGGAAGAACAAAGTCCAAATGGCATTACCTTAAGCCCGTAGAGGCCGTTGGATGTTATGAAGGCGGTTTCCTTACGCGGTTTCCTTAGAGGAAGTCTAGGGTACCATCGACACAGGGTAAAGTTTTGGCCTCCACTGTTCACGCTCTTAAATCGTCGATACCCGACCCAGTACAGTTGATTACCTTACTTTCTCGTCATGAGGACGATCATCATCCAAGTGAAAAGCCTTTGGGGGCTTTTCACTTGGATGATGAGGATGTCGTTGAGCAGCCTTTCCACAACTGGGCTTCTGATGGCTTGGAGTTCGCGCTTGGGGATGCGGTAGGGGCTTTGGCGCAAGGACGCGTATCTTCTCTGGTTATTTTAAAATCTTTTGCAATAAATGTTGGTCGTAGATTTGATGATGCAGAAACCGTATTACGAAACGCACTCAAGGCAACTTACTTGCAATGAATGTGAAAACATGCACGTGGTGTGTTCGGCTGTGGCGATGCCGCACTGCTCAATGCGGTGGCCAGAGAAGCTGATCTGTTTGCGCCGACCGGATGGATGTTGACGAAGACGACAATCTACACCCAGCACGAGAGACTTGCAGTTTAGCTTGCGGAGTATTGTGCTACTTCATTGGGCCTTCTGATTTTTTTTCTCCTAGTCCCTGTCTGTGAGGCTTAATGCGCGTGGTGTATTTGGCTAATCGTTTCCTACTTGTTCGTTTCTGCTCTGAGTTTCTGTGTCCATTGTCGAGAGAAAGAGAGAGAATAAACATTTATTATGTAAAAAGAGAGCGGAGCGGCTGGTGGGTGGCGCCCTCAGTCCAAGGCTCCAGTACCTCCTGCCGATGTTCTCGCGATGGCAACTAGCTCCTCGTGGTCTTCAAGGGTACTGCTGGCCAGTGTCCACTCCTATTGCTTTAGCGCCGCGTTAGGCGTCTTTAAGTGGTTGGGTTTAGCTGCTCATGCCCATGTAAAGTTTGTAAACATTTTGTTTTCGTCTTAGTGATGTGTTGGAATTTAAGCGTAGGTTTGCCATCGATACCTTTTTTTTTCGTAGGCCAGCACGCGTTCTAATGGCGTTGGCGTTCTTGTTTTCAACCCGCATACTCCTGCGAGACCATCATGTTACCTATGATGCACTTGGACACGTGCTGGCGTTCGACTGCACGTTAACCGCACTTCGCTTGAGAATTCTTTGCATCTATGCACCTGCGCATTCTAATTTGGTAAACTCATTCTTTAAAGATCTAGATGTGTGTTTTTCTTGGAGGACGTAACGTTGTGATGTTGGGCGATTTCAAATGCGTGCTCGATACGGTCGCTGATGTGCAGGGCCCTGGTAAGGGCAGGCCAGGCTGGAATGCGCGCGAGTTGCGCCGCCTAGTCAACCAGGTTATGCTCACAGACGCTTATGAGCCCCTGTATGGCGGTGCCTTTGTGTGGACTTGGCGTCGCGGATTATCACTGATCAGGTTAGACAGGGCGTATGTACCGACGGGCCTTTCGAGGACAGTGTGTGCTGCTAACGTAACGACGCTGCCATCCTCGCCGGTGAACATATCAGAACACCGCCCCTTTCTTCTGTCACTCGGGGCTCCGGCGGCTGCAGTGTCTCCTCACAGACCATGGCGTTTGGATGTGCGCATCCTTCACTACGCCAGCACGGGAGAAGGACTAATGCGGGCCTTGCGTTTTTCGGTTGTTGAGGCCATGCCCAGTGACTGGGACCGTCTGAAGGAGCAGTAGCGTCACCATTGCGCCGCTTCTGGTTGAGCCCTTAGGGCTCGCGTCTCAGCTGAGGTGCGTGTAGTGACGGCGAAGCTGCGTATAGCTCAGCGCACCCCGTAGCCATCGTCGCTTATGTGCGCATGGAAACAGGAGCTTTCGGAGCGTCTCCAGCGTCTTTTACGATCATCCTCTTTGACAGCAGCTGCACGGCGTTGTCGACGCAGTCCAACTGCTCATCCTGAGGTGCTTCGGTTACAACGCCAGGAGCTGTTGCGCCCTAAAGGTGCCCTGCTTTTACATCTTCCGCCAGGGCTTAGGCCCAGCCAGTTTGCAGGAGTTTCAGTGCGTTTTTCGTCCACTTCCAGGATATTGCTCAATCGCTCCTTGTGGTTGATCGCGATGACGTTTCTTCATACTCATTTTTTGCAGGCTTGTCGCAGGTTGCCGCTGAACTTTAAGATAGCCCTATGGCTCCTCCAATACCAGGTAAAATCAAGGAGGCGTATGAGTCCATGAAACGAGGCTGAGCGCCTGGGCCAGATGGGCTTCCTGTGGAGATCTATTTACAATTCTGGCCTATTGTTGGCCCCATTTTCACGCAATTGTTAAAACTCTGTTTCACTCGGCATGTCTATCCCGATTCATTTAAAAGAGGCCGCATTGTCCCGATTCCTAAAAAGTCTCCTTTCTTGACATGTCCGGCAGATTGGCGCCCTATAACTTTACTAAATTCAGATTATAAAGTATTAGCAAAATTACTCGTTCACCGTCTACGGGCTCTCCTCCCGTCCCTCATTTCCTGCCACCAGGTTTGCTCCATCCCGGGTCGTGAAATACACAGTTTTTCTTTCGTAACGCGAGATATCCCAGATTATACTATACAGCGGCTCGCACAGGGTCTTTTTGTTTCCCTCGATCAAGAGAAGACGTTCGACTTTTTAGAGCATGATTATATATATTTACGGTACACTGGAGGCTTTCGGTTTCCCACAATCTTTCGTGCTTCTCATTCGAGAGATGTACAGAGACATTTCAAGCACTCTGTTCCTCGATGGCCGGGGAAGTACCGCATTTGATGTTGGCCGCGGCGTCAGTCAAGGTTGTCCGCTCTCCCCCTTTTGTTTCTTAACATTAGAGCCTTTCCTCCTTGCAGTCAATCACCACCTTCTTATTAGAAGCCTGGCGTTGCCAGGCAGTGAGGCAGTAGGTGTCACTGCTATGCAGATGACGTCACACTCTACTTAGCTGATGAACGCAGCCTGCTCGAAGCTTTAAATGTTTTTCGTGAGTACGCCTCGTAGTCGGGGGCTGCTCTTAATTATTCGAAGAGTCATTACTTTTCTGTGGGGTCTCCTCAGAGACGCATTACAAGTGCGATACCTTTGCAGTGGTGTGCGCAGATGCGCATTTTAGGCGTGACCTACGACTGTGCTGGAATACGGGATGGTATGTGGTCTTCGCTCGTAGAGGGCCTTGCAGCTCGTGTGCTGAGGGCGCAGACATTTGATCTGCCTCTGCTTGAGAGGCGCTACCTGGTTCAGTCGGTCGTGCTGGGTGCCTTCTGGTACCTTTTCACATTGTTAAACCGCCCCTGCGCGTCATCAGGTGGGTGCAGACTACAGTTTCTTTCTTTTTTGTTTTGGTCAGGGGGAACAGAGCTTGTGGCTCGTGCTGTTTTTGGACGACCACGGGAGAGAGGCAGTTTTGCCTTTACAGCTTTATCCATCACGTCCTCGATGTTAGCTTTGAAGTGAAGTGCATTTTGCGTATCCTGATGGGGGACGCGTCTCCGGCGCGAACCCTAGCGCGGTACTTTTTGGGCCCTTCTTTGCGCTTTTTGAATCCCTCGGCCCCTGTTATCATGGACCTCATTCATAGCAGACTACCGCTTTCTATGCTACATCAGTGGCCTTTTTCAGACATGTAGGCGCAGTAGCACCTAATGTCAACATGGTTGCAGACCTTGTGGTGGACATTATAGGCTCGCTGTTGTTGCCTGTTGGGTCGGCGACTCGCCGCTCACCGATGCGCCGCGTTCAATGCACGCGCATTGCGTCGACGCCTCTCGCAGACCATTTACGCGACTTTGTTTAGAAACTTGGTTGGGCAGTGCTCCCTACTTGTGATCGGCTAGAATGGTGGGGTGTTTTACGCTCCAGTACCTGTCCGAATTGCCCGCTTCCGGAATCTAATCGCCACGATACAGTCACCTGCGTGGTAGGGCATGTCTTTTGGCGCGCGATTCTTGCGGGAATCCGTGGGCAGGGCATTTTGGAGCTTTGTCTCCCGCGGCCTCTTCCCCAGCGGCCGTTTTGCTCGCCTGTTAATTGTTGCGGGCCTTTTTAGTTTATGCCGCAATCGATGCACTGCGGCCGCTGGTGGGTTTGACGCCGCACTCTCTGGCCAATACTTGGCTGTCTTCGGAGGGAGCTGATCAGTTTCTTGTCACAGGAACTCTTTTTCTTGGGAGAGGAAGAGTTCCTCCGGCAGTGGTCGTGCCCATTCATTGTTTTAACAACGATCGTCTTGTTCTGGTCTTTAGACCAAACTGGCTCTAAGGTCCCCCCCCCCCCCCCTTTTTTTTTCTCGTGTCAGATTATGACTGTTTCACTCTTCTGTGAATAGGTATGTTATCAAGTCTTAAATCGCTCAGAAGAAATTCCTTTTAGTTGCTCAAAGATGCTTATGGTGCCTCTTTAATTGGCTCGCCTTGCATGCTTAGCGTCATGTCTACTTGTGAACGTCAATGTATCCGGTAACCTTGGCATGTGTACATATGTAAATAAAATTTTTTCCAAGCAATATAAAAATAGCCCCACAACAGAGGCATGTATCTGCCTATGATGTTTGGTGAATGCGGTGTAGGCGGTGGAAATTGAGGAAAGTAAGTGCTTGGATGCGTCTTAGGTGTGAGGAGTCCGTCGGAGAATGTTGCTTATGTGGCGGGGGTTAGAAACACCTTCGTATTTAGGCGGAGGGTCTCTAGGCGGGTTGAAATTGGGTTTAGAGGAGGTAGAGGGTAGACTCAGTGTGCCGCGCTCGGGAGGTATAATCTCGAGCTAGGCCATCGGCCCTAATATTCCCAACAAGACATGCATGTCCTGGAATCCAGGTGATGACATCATCATGTTGGAGATGGCCTCCCAATATGCGGAGAGCAGTGCGAGAGATACGTCCACACGTGGAGGCTCTACAGGCGACTTCGTAGTCTGTAAAGGTGTGGGAGCCGTGGTGTTGGGTGTAATTCATTTTGATTTCTCTAGAGATGGCTTCTGCGGCCGCCGGGTTCGGTGCCGCGAAAGACGCTCCAAGATAGGGGGCGTTGGCATGGTTGACAGCACTGAAGGCATATCTATGGGGCTGTGCATACGAAGCCACATCCGCATACATGGCCGTAGTGTCCTGGCCGTATTGCCTGTGAAGATGGGCCTGACGGCGGGTGCCCTTGACGAGAGACAGGGTTTATGTGAAGGCGGGAGCAGAAGTGGCGGGAGAATTCTGTCGAGGAAATGGATGTCACAGATATAATTTGTATGCTCTTCCCTTCGCCCGTGTACCGCTCTGTGCATTTTGGTTTACCAGGACAGGATATAATGAAAAGAGTACGTAAAATGGCCCTCTCACCTCATACACTTTTTTCTATTTGGTACACACGGAGACATACCGCCTAAAACAAGGTTATGGAAATAGGATGTTTTGAGTCTACGGTAAACTATGGCCTTTACGATGGTCCAGAAACCTTTCTACATTATTTAATCAATTGCCAAAATGAAATAATCTTCTGGGATGTCATTAAACAGACATTGAAAGAAAGGCATATTTTACACTGCATTCTGTACGATCTCTCACTGCAGTGGCAATTGTTGATGAACCCTTAGACATGTTCTTTCTTATTCTTCTACTACACAGCCTCTAGATAGCATGCATGATGGACCAACATTGTGAACCAGTTGTTTCAACAAAATAGCGCTTCAGTGGAATGGCTACTCGTCTTAACAAAGTTTTGCCCAGACCGGGTTCGAACAGGAGTGGCACTCACTCTTAGTGTTGTGCTCTTCATTGCCTTTTTTTAGTTCTGGATTGCTTAGGTGTGTGGTGTTATGCATTGTGTTGTTTTGCCGTTGTTTCCCTGATGGTTTGTACATAATTCATATACTTAGAATATTGCATCACTGTAAAAAATATCACGTTGAAAAAAAATCTGGTTGGCACTCATTGCTACGGCTTAAAGATATGACGCGATAGCGCAATGGGTTAATGTCCATATATGCAGAATTGATCATCCTCTACTAGAATTCAGAGATTTTTCGGGAGTCCAAACACCGCTCCTGGTGCAGTCGTGGAGCGTTTAATTGTTGCACCACTGCCCTGCGATCGCAGGTGCAGCCACTGTTGGGACTTGGGTGACACAGGTTGTGTCTTCCCGAGCAACCACTCGCATCTAATCATTTACTGAACTTTCACATGCCACGGTGCGCAGCTTGATCACAATACGGTAGGAAGATTGTGATGAAGCCAGAATATCACTTCACCAAGGCGGCCGGCCCACCTGCCTCGTAGGTTGCTTCTCTTAGAAATTTTTCGTAGATTTTAAAAGCGTTAGCTCTTACTCATCACGTTTCGAGATTTCGTGGGGTCTGCTACTGCCCTTCATCTGGCACCATGTGTGGGAGCAACTGCTCATCACGTTTCGAGATTTCATGGCGTTGCTACCACCCTGAGACCACAGCGCCATCTGTGACAGCAACTGGAAAACAGCTCATCTCGCATTGAGAGTTGTATCGCCATGTACAATAGCATTGTAGAGACAACCACCTGCCGCTGGCAGTGATGATGTCACGGTCCAATATGGTGGATAGAAGTGGAACTATGCGAGCGTGACGTCAGGGGACGAAATCGCGGCACAGTTTCGGTTTCTGGAATCCAAGACGGCGGCCATAAAATTTATTGTGCCCTCCCGTCTTCCCCCCCCCTCCCCCCTCATCGCCCCGCCTCAACTAACATCCTAAAACGGCTAGCAAAACTGTCGCCTTACGGGATCGCTATATATGCATAGATTCGTTCTGCTATATATATAACAATTAGAAAATCTTCTGCCTGACTCAAAGGACGCAGAGAGAGCTTCGGCTGGTCCAACGTGCAAAAGAGGCAGCTAAAGCAAACTGTCTCCTGGACTGAGGAATCCCGACTACTGGACAGATCTTTAATCTATCCTAATTCCTAAAGCTATCACCCCCGTTCAAATCAAGAATGTTTTCAATCAGTCTACCAGTGCCCACTCCAGCTTTTTTCTCAGTTTAGACAATGGTGCTACGAGTTGTCTGAACCTCCCGCTAGATTTGTGGAAAGGAAAGGGGAATAACTTGCCCATTTTGCCGCTGGACACACCAACCGCGCCTCAGAGAAAATGAACGCTAGCTAGAAACAAACTTTTAGCTGGTCTTCTTGTCCCTCAACACGGTTGCGGTGTCCACCGGCAAAGAGAAGCAGTTATTAATCTTTCCTTTTGTGAGAACCAATGCAGAGTCTAGACTGCGACTAAGGCTAGAAAGTATCTAATCTCCTCTATCTCTAATCTCTAATCTTTACTTGTCAAAAAGGAGGTGTTAAACAATAGGGTCTACTGCTGAGTGATGGTTTGCTAGAGTCGAAGACGGTTTAGATGCTGAGGGCAATCGCGATTAGTTCTGATACGTTGCTTCAGTTCTGATATGTTGAACAGGAATGGCGAAAAACCGTGTCGTAATCGTGGTTTCACCACTCTAAGGCTTACAGTCATCTACCGGAATGTCTGCCATGTGCAGAATCCTGAAACCTGCATGCTGAGCAAGGACCTTTGCCTTAGAAGCTGGAGCAATCAAGTTCTGGTTACCTAATAACGAAACAGACCATAAACATATTTTAAACATTTAGATTTTGAAGAAACGCGGTCGTTAAGGAGTGGAGATTGCATGACTGCAGATCGTGGATCCGACGATGTGCTTCATTGTCGGTCGCTTCATCGTCTGACAAACGAGAAGCTACTAAGCGTCCTCTCGAACTTAAGTATATGGGCGTAACACTGCTTACGTGGCGTTACCTCCTCGAGCTTTGTAGGAATATATTAATTTTTAAATGTTCAATTAACCTTTCTTTACTAAATTTAGTTCTTTGGTTGAGACGAAGGTAAACTGACACGAAGAAAAGATTCAATCTGCACATATTTTTACCAAAAAACTATGCCATCATTCCACAGAGAAAGCAGAGGCGCTATGGCGCCAGGCTTGCAAATGCTGGCGATAGCGGCCGCTGGGTCACAACGTTCGAGTGTCCAAACTCATATCGTGGCTACAGTGAGCATACTGCATGTGCAGTCGTGGGCAAAAGAGCCCACCCGCCTCGTGTTGCCAAGGCTGCCGCTCTGAATGGGGGCGCCACCTGCCGAAGCTCTCCTGGTGTTGACGGGACCAGCCCTCTCGGCCGATCTCGGAAGCAGGAGCCGATCTTCAACCTTATGTGCATTGTCGGTCAGATACTCCCCTGTCAAGCTCAAAAATGTTTATCTATCTTTTAAAAGAAGCATAAAACCTTGAACCCCCCGCTCCCAAAACGCGTTCATCGCCCAACTGGTGCATTTGTAGGCACAATGTTATATCGGGACATCTGCCTCAATTATAGATTTTGATCTTGTCTCGCGACCATTCAAAGCAGCAGGCGAATTCCAAAGGCTCTGAACAAGCGCGGCAGGTGTGGCACCTCCTGAAGCAGTCCAGTTTTGCATTGAGAGATTTAGCTAAAGAACGAAAACACGCACCATAAATATTAATCAGATTATTCAGCCGAAAGGCATATGAATTAGCCGGATAACGGATAATGGAACGGATAAGTCACATTTATTTTGTGGTAAGCCAGTGTAGTCGGATGTAAATAAATACAAAGAAATCATAAATCCCCCTTACACTGATCTGCCGAACCCTACAACCGCTGATCACAACGCTGATCGATTAACATATCTGCCATGAGTAAGCGAAGAGTGGTGAACTTGCGCTGATCAGCCGAACGATGGTTTTCAAAGCATATGTATTAAAATTTTGTTCAGAATTTCGGTAGGGGTGACTGGTCAGCTCTTTAGTTAATGAATCCGCAGGTAAGATTGTGTAAGCGCTCATAATAAGAGCTCTCGAAATCACAACACTCGTAACGTGATTCCCTGCAGCCGGGCCCCACAGCTGCTGTCCCACTTCGGTGGGTCATGAGCATATAAAGCGCGAATAGAACCACAAAAAAGTGGTGAGAATTGAAATTTTGAAAGGATGGCATTACGTGGGGAGAAAATGCAAGTACTTAGTAGCGGCATCGCCGAGCAATTGCGCAGGACTAGAATTTTGGGGGAAGATTTTCTAATAGGCCAATACAGCAACAGGCTTTGACCTTACTCCCAAGAAATTCTATGGAACGAAATATAGATTGCATCACTAGAAACTCAGAACAGATAGAAGAAGACGCCGTGCGGGGACCGTAAAGGCGAGGTCGATGCGCTAAGTTATAGAAGCGAAGGGGAGACCGCATTTAAATTTGTCGGCTTGGACGACCAAAAATACAATCAGTACGGGAAAGTTAAATTCCACTCAAAAACAAAAAAAACACTACTTTCTGAGCAAACCAAATCAACGAGAACACACATGATTCAGCACACTATGATCGAGAGTCGTCTACCGTCAGTGATCGAATTCTGGCTCCGGTGGCCGGATTTAAAAAAGAAGGGCTAAATAAAGAATCACCAAGTGCTGGGTAGAAGTTGAATTTATTGAAGCAAGCGGTTTAATACTTTTGAGAAGCTGGCATTTGGGTGCTTTAAGAAGCTATAGCTTTGAGGGCCTCAAATGCCACATACCATTCTATAACCACTGTTTTAGCATTCAAATGTTCTTTTTTTAATCAGCGTGCTAATCTAACACGTTCCCAACTGTTCGTGCACACTAGAAATTAATACTGTCTTTTTTAGAGACTCAAACCATGAAGACTCCCAAGACGCGGTGAGCAATGTATAAACGTTTTGTCTCTCTCTATATATAGAACTTTCCTTTGGCTGCACTGGGGTCAGCTGTCCAGCGCTTAAAGTACTGATTATTGAAGGTTTGTTTTTTATAGCGTGGTGATAAATTAGCACCCTTGTATTGACGAAAAAGTACATTGTTATCTAACTTGGTCTCCTGTGCTGCAGTCCCCTCGCTGATCTGCGACACGACCTGTCTTAAAGAACCGTATCGCATATGCCTATTCTCTTGTTGCCTGCCTTCGGATTCATTTTTATCCTTTTGGTAAATATACGCAGTTAACAAAAATCTCCTAAGGAAATTGTATTTAATGCTATAATTCTCTGCCTTAATAGGAACAGGAACGCAGCACTCACTCTTAGGCTTCGCTGAAGAACTGTACTTGGACGAAATACGGTGTGCTGAACTTCTCAGCTTGGTGCTATCGAAATGACAAATGCGAGTACCATTGCAAACATGTGTACATTAAATACCACTTCCGAACAGCTGCCGCTTTACACTTACGACATATGTTTCTCAATTTAACTCGTATATGGCATGAAACTACTGCCGCTGTTTTTTTTTTTTTTAGAAATCATTGCCTGCCGCTTCTGAGCTAAAGATTGATCCCTCTATTACTTCGGTTAGGTTATTCAGCACTTACTTTGTCAGAGGAAAAACGTGTGCTGAACGTGGCTATATACGAGCCTCAGAAAAAACTCAACAAAAAAGCAGCGTAATTTCATGCCACGCTGCAAGAAGTAGACGCAAATTCTACCTCGTAGAGAAAATGTAAACGCAAATACAAAGAATAAATATTGAAGTCCACACTGAAGCTCTGTCTTAAGGGTGTGACGCGATAGCGTTGTGGTTGAGGCTTTCAATTCTGAGCAGTTGGACAACCTTGAACGCATTTTTCATTTATTTATATGTTTCAAGTAATTGATCAGTTACGCATTGTAAAATCTCTTAATTAGCATCATCCAGTTTTGGTCTAAATTCTTATAATTTTGACAGCTTTGAACCCCCTTTACAATTTTTCCTTTTTTTAAATAATGAATTATATACTATAATTTTATTAACCCTTCAGCGCCTTGCACACATCAATCAATCATCAATCACCCGAACAAAAATTACCATGATACGATTTTTTTACGCAGCCACTGACTAAAGTCGCCGGTTCGAATCCTTGCCTCGAGCTAGGCTGTAGCTTAACTATTAAGTTCACGCTGCACCGAACGCTAAATCGTATGACACCATCCTGACATTCTGCGCAAAGGGTTGGCATGATACGATTTCTTTACGCAGCCCCTGATTATTTTCTACGCACGGTGCCGACTGCTCCGAAGGATTTTCGACCGAACGAGAAGTATACGCTGTCGCATAAAAAATGTATTAAAAAGCGTCCTTTCTTCGCACTTCCTTAGATGGAAAACTCCTGGTGAAAATTAATGCGGTTGTACTTCCTTCTTGTTGGTCCTATTCATAATAAGCTAAACTTGATGAAAAATCACTGATATATATTTTGAGCGCGCTTTAAATGACGTCTTATGAGAGTACTGGTACGTCTTATCAGAGTACGTCTATGGACGCCTCATGAGGGTACGCCATATATTTTGCGTCGTTACGGCTTAGCGTTGTAGAAAGCATCCCCTGCATGCGCAAGGAACTAGTGTGCCTTAATTCCCGCGTGTACACTGCCCGTGCCTCGCACCTCGTGCTACGTTTGCGGAAATGAAATTAATGAAAATTGTTTTTGAGGAATGGAAATGGCGCAGTAACTGTCTCGCATATTTCTGAAGACACTTGAACCGCGCCGTGAGGGAAGGGGGAGAGGAAGAAAGAGGTGTCGTAGTGGAGGTAATTTCGACAACCTGGGGACCTTTTACGTGCACTCGCATCGCACAGCACAAGGGTGCCTTTTGCGTTTCGCCTCCATCGAAACGCGGCCGCCGCGGTGCAATTCGAACCCGAGTACTCCGGCTCATTAGACGCGCGTCTTAAGCACTGAGCCGCCGCGGCGGGTACTTTGAGGAAACTGTTTTGGTGGAACATCCGCCCGTGTCTAAATAAATGGCTAGCAGTCACGTGTCACATACATGTACAAGCGTGTAAAGGGAGCAAAATCTGAGGCTTAGTGTCGTCCCCAGAACGCTGCTCATGTATGGAAGGCCAAGAGAGAAACGTGTGGCGGGCAGAGCAGAGGAAGAACGGTTCTGCGCTATGCCCGCAAACGTGACGCGCAAAAGAATCTCGCAATTTTAGCCCAGAAATAATCGCAAAAATGAGGAGCCAGGTAATTCAGCCAAGCATAATTGACTAGTTGCACAGGCATATGCACGAATTTTGTTTTCGTGTGTATCCAAAAAATTGAGATATCTCCAAAAATTTCCCGGATGACAAAGTTGGCGGATGGATTTGCCGAAAGAAGTAGTACTCGTCCTGAAGCTAGCAAATCATTCGAGTATTTGTCACGAGAGCCATGTAGCGCTCATTACCTGCCGCACCTTTCAACAAAAACCTTGTAAATTCTTTCTCGTGTATTGCACGCGAAGTAAGCAGTCTACCGTCTAATGAGACCGGCTTTTATACTGCATTACTACTGGGGGCAATAAGCTCCGCCTTAAGGGAATGACGTGGAAGCGTGAATGGGTTAGTGCCCATTTATGCGAAATTGGTAGTCCTCGCCTTTATGGTCATATATCGCTGATAGTCATCATGCCACTCCTGGCATAGTGGTGCAGCGGTTAAACGATGCGCTACTGCCTTACCATGGCAGGGGCTGCCATTGGTGGAGCTTGTTAGACCCAAGTTTCCCTACTAGAGCAAGTTGCCGAGAGCAATCTAATATACTGCCGCCTACCATCGAGGCCAGCTTTCTCACAACTCGGTGGGCAGGATGCGATGAGGTCACAAGGTCAGGTGATATAGGTGCCCCACCTAATTTGCCGGAGCGGCTGGTTTCTCCGGCCGCTCAGGCTGCGAGCCTTGAAACAGACGACGCCTGTGCCAATGCCGGAAATTTTTTCCGGCATTTGGGTTTGAACGCTCTCCGGTTAAAAACAAAAGTTGAGAACAAAGAAGTTCTCACGCTCAAGGGATATCTGGCGCATCTTCTATAGCCGCGGAGATAGCTAAGTGTTTAGGGAGCTCGTCTACGGGACAGGAGTACCCGGGTTCAAACCCGACATCGGCGGCCGCGTTTCGATGCTAGCGAAACGCAAAGGGTACCCGTGTGCTGTGCGATATAAATGAACCTTAAAGATCCACAGGTGGTCGAAATTATTCTGGCGACCTCCACTACGGTACCTTTTTCTTCCTTTCTTTTTTTCACTCCCTCCTTTATCTATTCCCTTACGGCGCGGTTCCGGTGTCCACAGAGATATGCGAAACATTTACTGCGTCATTTCATTTCCTCAAAAAAACAATTTCTCTTCTTTTATGTGTGAAATATAACCAATACATTTGCAGCATTGCAATACTGCTATACTGCTATACAGTCAATTCTTGGTTTAACTCCGTTTATATGCAGCCTGCTAAAGATCGCCCGAGTTGCAAAGAGTTCGCGCGCTAGGGGACAGCGACAAAAATGCGACGAGAGCATAATCTGCTTGAATATCTGCTCCTAGACAGAACTGTGCGAAGAGTGCTCCAAAAATTATCATATTTGAAGTTTTAGCTTTCATGATAATACAATTCGCTGCTGGTGTAGCGGCACCGGCATAATTAATGCACTGGAGGCGAATTTCTCCTCTCTGACTTCCGTGCAGAGCCTCCTTTGTATTAAAAATGGCTCGTCACTTCAGAGCACTGGATGATAGGGGATCGGCCACTTTTGCATGCCATTCCCAGGCCACGTGAGCTAATCAAGAAGCTGTATGGCCGATACGAACCCTACGTTACTTTTTGTGGAATTGAACGAGAAAAATTAAATGCCACACGATATTGAGATTTTGAATATGTCAAGTTCTAGCTTGTTTCTTTGAGCAATTGCTCCTTTCTGCGCAGAGAACAAGGCCTGTTCACGATGAATCTATAAGGTCATAAGCTGCCTGCCACAAATTATTAGCTCTGACATCGCAGAGCCACTGGTGATGCAATAATCGTTGCCATAATTGTTGCCATAATCGAAACCATAATGATAAAAAAGTTTAATTAATGGCGTGACCTTGAATTCGGGAGAAACCCTTGAAAACGTGAGGATCATTGCTACACAGAAGTGATGGGTAGCATAATTAAAGAGACGGGTATCAAATGAAATTTGAGTTCAGTGTGATTTGCAATAATTTATTGTGATGGGTGATTTTGATGCGATAACACTAAGGCTTCTGTTCTGGAGAAAGTCCGGCGTCGTCGTTAGCGTTGTGAAGGAAAAAATTTCCGGAGGAGCAAACTAGATCACGTCAACTTCTGGCGCCATCACGACATGCCCTCCGGAGTGTGAGCAAACGGACTAACGTGGGAGGTGGCAGCTACATTAATGATTGGCTGCTCAAGAAGAGCAACCTGTGTCGCAAAAGCCACACCGGTGGCAGGACGTGCCATGGCAGTACAGTAGAGCATCATTTAGACGCTCCACCACTGTGCCAGCAGTGGCATGAGGAGTGCCATGGATCTGTGGATGTAAAGCGTAGATTGACTAATTTCGTATATATATATGCTATAAGCTATTACCGCTGTCTCGTCATATTCTTTAGGCGGAGCTTAAGCGTCCCCTCTAATTTTATAGGTTCTTGGTATATTATCTCGTAGTGGTGACGGCAGTCCGCCGGTCAGGAAAGCAGCGAAAACGGCTTCTGAAAGAAACTATTCATTTGGCAGGCCTGCAGCAACAAAGAACTCAGTGACTTGGCGGCAGCGTTGCATCAAGCGTGCTCGGCGGTGGTCGAACAGAATGCATGCCACTCTCGGCTGGGATCGATTTAAAACCAACTACGAACTTTCGAAACATGGCGAGCAAACTAAACACAACAGTCTGGAATAATGTAGAATCGGCGCTGCCCTGGCGCCATCAGTCGAACTAAATTTGTTCGCGTCTTGCATGACAAACAGAGCGCTACAGCCAAATGCCGGTAGCTTTGCAGAGTGAGGAAAAAAACTGTTAAAAGCTTTACGTCATTGCCCCCCCCCATCCCCCCCAACCCCCTCTAAAACAAATCTGGGCAAAATTGAACAGTGAATGTGAAAAACAATCATTCAAAGTGCAAGCACTGTCGAGTACCGTGCATGATAAGGCTTTAGGCGCACAACATGCACAACTTCTGGGTGTGAATGATGCCACTGCGATGCTGTCACTCCGTCGAGGGACACTTCGTAGTGAAGCTCTCCTAGCCGACGAATGATCTTGTATGGGCGGAAGTGGCGGCGCAGAAGCTTTTCACTAAGTCCGCGGCGGCGAATGGGCGTCAACACCGATACACGGTCACCCGGATTGTATTCCGCCTAACGCCAGCGTAGGTTATACCGTCGGGCGTCGGTGTGCTGTTGATCCTTGATGCGCAATCGGAAAAGTTGACATGGACGAGCCTGAACGGTGTTATCTGGGTGGTCGCTTGCACTGCGGCGAAAACTACGTAAGGGAGGATAACGTACCAAGTCTTGTGTTCAACATCAACATACTTAGGATTCATGTCTGCTATGGTCTTCTCTAGGCGCTGAGTAAGGGTGTTCGCCTGTGCATTATACGCAGTTTTCCTCCTGTGGCTTCTCTGACTGCATCGCAAGACAGCTTGCGTCAGTTCCGCTGTGAACGCAGTTCCTCTATCCGTGATGAGCCCTTCGGGGGCCCCGTGTCGGAGCAGTATATTTTCCAAGAAAAATCTGGTGACTTCCACTGCTATTCCATTCGTAGGGTAACGGGTAAGGTAGTCGGTGGCTACGGTGATCCACTTGTGTCCAGATGTTGACTTTGGGAAAGGGCCAAGCAGATTCATGGCGATCTGCTGGAATTGCCTTTATGGGGTTTTTTTGGGAATGTTCAGGAATCCTTTTGGTCGGATGGGAGGCGTCTTTCTTCGCTTAAAATCTCGGCAGGTTTTCACATAACCTGCGACACTGGCAGACAGTCGGGGCCAGTAACACTTGGCTGGGATGGGCGAAGGGTATGAGAAAACCTCGGATGTGCATCTGTTGGCTCGTCGGTGGAAGCCTGCACAACTTCATCGCGAGGGCTTGCAGGTAGAACCAGGAGGTGAGCGGTTTTTTTTTTGGTGTGAAGTTCTTCTCAAGGGCATTATGTACGCAGAAGGAATCCAATCTCCACTTTAGAGAGGCTGGGGCCAAAGGAACATTGCCTTCCAAGTTCTCGATGAGGTGTTGGAGGCCCGGTTCCAAGAGTTGCTGCTGTGGAAAAGTGCTTGAGCTCTAGTGCTCCAAGGAAGGCATCGCCATCGTCGTTCTGCGGCGGTACATCTACAGGGGCTCATGGCAGCTAAGCGGTGTCAGAGTGCAGGCACCCAGACTTGTAAACGATGATAACATAAAACTCTTCGTAAGCTCCGTAAGGGTCGTAAGCTCCTTCGAGCGAGGCGGCCAGAGGGGTCCCTCAGATTGGCTAGCCAGCGCAGCATGTGATCGTCAGTCACAACTTTACAAGGCTTGCAGTGAAAGTACGGCCAGAATTTCGATGTGGGCCACACTATCGCAAGGCATTCCTGGGTCGTGCAATAGCTGGTCTCTGCCTTTGTTCACGAGCGGCTGGCATACTCTACTAATCTCTCGCGGCCTTTCTTCTCTTGGACGAGAACAGATCGTAGTCCCACGCTGCTTCGTCCGTTGAATTTCGGTTTCGTCGTTTTTGTCGAAGTGTCCATTCATGGGCGGCGACCGCATGCAAACCTCTAGTTCATGGAATCCTTTATGTTGCGAACCTTCCCATTTGAGTGGCACATCCGACTTAGCTGCGAAAAGGGTCCGGCGACATGGAAAAAGTTTTTTACAGATCGTCGGTAATAGGCGCAGAGCCCCAGGAAAGGGAGCACAGCTTTCTCATTGGTGGGCAGTGCAAACAGCGCAATAGCGGCGGTTTTCTGCACGTACGGTTGTTTCCCATCGTTGCTTACGTTGTGCCCTAAAAACAATAGATTCTTGTAAGCGAAGTAGCACTTCTCTGGCTTCAAAGTAAGTCTTGATGACTTCATTGCCTCTAGCACGATTCGCCGCATTTTAAGATGATCGTCAAAAGTCGACTAGAAGACTCCAAAGTAGCACAAATTGGGATCTGAATTGCGGGCTCTTGTGGGACCGGCGCGGGCAGCCCATGAGGGCCCGAGGTGGGATATCTGCGGGATTTGCAACTCGGCATCGGGCGTACTCACAAGGGCAGCCCAATAGGCTTGCTATATAGCACCAGCAGTGGACCGTTATGGTCGACATGCGTAATAACGATAAAAGTAGTCCTTCCTCAGTCCCTTGTGGGACCGAGATGAGCAGTAATGGGCGTCTCAGAGGGCACCTGCAGGGGTCCTAAGGAGCCAGTGCAGCGGGCATCAGAGTCTCCGGGCGATGCAGGCCTACAGGCGAAACTTTCCACTTGCGCTCCTGAACCGGTTTTGCTTGAGACGATCGCTTCCCTTGCCCGCGCCATTTCTTCTGCTGATTAGAGATGGCGATCTCTACGTGTCACCGCTATTCTTCTCCCAATTGTAGCCCTTCGGTGCGCTGCATCTCTTCACCATCAGACCAGAAACACGACCTCTGATGCAGACCGTGAGAGGTCTATTTGACCGTCGCAAGTTACGCGATAGTGTAAGGAGATCGTTCTGCTTAAAATCCGGCGTCGCCCGTCGTCCGGCGTAAGTCTGATAATAAAAATAGCCAGCAAATACACACAATGCATTGTTCGTTCAAGCGTGTTCGAGGCGCACCCAGTGAACGCGTTTTGGTGTGTATGTGTGATGAAGTAACGTGTGTATAAGATGTGTTCTGATCTTATCGAATTACAAAAATATTAATATTCTAAGTAGGCGCCAGAAAGTGCGCGGAATGAAAAAGCCGTGTTATGGTGCTCAATTTAAGGTAACAAATCGTGAGTATGAATATGCAGTGGCGTAGTATGTCGTGCACTGTAACCTAGATAATGACTGCTAATCGATAATTGCGACGGGCAGTTGTGATTATAATTGACGATCGTGACTGTTAATGTGATTGTGGATTTCTAATCAATGAGAAATGACAAACAAAAAAAGAAGAAAAGGTGGAGAAGGCGCTATCGCTTGTACTCTGAAAGCGAGGCTGAAGCATCCTCCTAATTTTGATTGGGCAGCTGGAATTTGTCTGCCTAAATGCTTTTGCCATTTTGGAGCGCAAAGAAATTCAATCGCACGCTTGTTTAATACACTAGCTTATTGAATAAAATGTGATATATGTACGAGACTTCTGTACGCAGGTTTTTGTACGTAAAAGTAAGTGATCTTACAACTGCATGATGATGCACGTACGCGATCGTGGATCAACGTGGTGTACGACACACACACGAGATGTAGCGCCGTCAGCACGCTTAACAGGAAGGCTCGGGTGCGTGTATTGCACTCACATTAGCGCCGCTGTGCGTCCTCCACTGCAGCGGAGACATTGTAATGGTGTAAGCAGGGCACGATCTGTCGCCAACCACCTCAAACACACCGTGCAGCATGGTCACGGACTCAGCCCTGATGCTAAATCTATGAATTTTTCCAAGAAGAATGTCATAACTAATGCTTTCAAAGCCGTTTTAAATCTATAAAGATACCTAGTACAATTCTTTTTGTTTTATAATATAGATTCTTCTTGGGCTACTAATGCAGTTTCAGTAGACAGACCTTTTTGGAAGCCGTGTTGAGAATGGGGGGTAATACTGTGGCGATCGAAAAATGTAGGCAAGTGTTTAGCAATAACTTTCTCAAGTCCTTTGGACAAAACAGGTAAAAGGGCTTTTGGCCTGTAGTTGGCGATAATATTGCAATCACCTTTTTTAAACGCAGGTATCACACTAGCAAGTTGGATTTGCGTGGGAAACGTACCAGTCTGAAGGCTCAGATTAAATATATGAGTCAATGGAGGTAATATCACATCTATAGCATGCTTCACAGGAGAGATGTTAAGCTCATTCGAATCACGTGATGAGCTCTTTCGTAGCTTCATGAAAACTGATTGAACTTCTTTGCGGTGAACTGGAGTGAGGAATAAGATACTATGTGGGTTGTTCAATTCAAGATATTCCATCGCTTGCGGGTTGCAGTGCGACGGCGAGTTATCGAGGAAGGATTTTAATGCATTAGCTAGATCGGACTTACTTAGCTCAATGCCATGTATCGTTAAAGTATCAGGAGCTTTTTTTTTATTTGAAGGGTTAATGACGTTGGAAAGAAGTTTCCATACGATATCAGTACGGCCACTACTACTCTCAAAGATATCAATCTAGTACCGGTCCTTAGCAATCCTAAGATCACTATTTAATTTGTTGCGACAAGCTTTGTACTGTTTCCAGTGATCAGGTTATTTGGTTGTCATAAATCTCCAGTAAAGATTGTTTTTCATCTCAATACGATGCAGCAAATACAATGAAATGCATGGTTTTCTAATTCTCTGTTTTCTTGCTTTCGTGTACGGGAGCTATTTGATACAATAGAGTAAAATGGTGGGCTAATTTGTTCATAATGCACAGATGGTGGAACCAGCGAAACTGACACAGGGCAAGAATAAGGAGCGGTGTTCGGTGTGCGCCTCCTTGTTCTTGTCCTGCGTCAGTTTCGCTGGTTCCACCATCTATTTTTATTTTTATATAGTACCATGAGCTTGACTAAGAAAGTGTCATAGGTGTTATTAGGGCACATTAAGGAAAGAATGCTAAGCCAGATGACTCATTTTCTACCACCCTCTGTAAATTCTCACGTCGATTCTCTGTAATTATTGGCCGGTAGTAACCCTGATCAGACTACCTCTTTATATTATGCTTTTCTTTACAACTGTAGATTCTCATATGGTCACTCATGTCACAGCAGATTACACCGCTTTTAATGTGTTCTGCATCAGAATTTGTGATAAAAAGATGAAGTAATATTTCCGCGTTGGTAGTAATGCGAGTGGGTTCTGTTATTACTTATGAGCAGCCGTTTGCTATAGACATCGGCTAGTATTTTCGCATAAGGCTCTTCTACACTCTGATTCCGCAATGCCTTCAGGACTGCCGAGATTTTACACTGAGTCAAATGCTTTCTCGTAATAAATAAAGGCCATATATATATATACGAGGGTTGGTTATATTTTGTGCTTTTTTCTATCCCCTAATTTGTACTCTGAATATGATCTATTGTGGAATACCCTTTAGAAAGCCTGCCTGATTATTTGGTTGATAAATGCCTAAGGTTGCCCTGACCCTATTAGCGATTATCTTAGTAAAAACCTTGTAGGCAATGGACAAATTGTCGGTATTGTCAGATTGTCGGTAAGAAGGAGGGGCACGTGTTACTGACCTTACGAACCCATCTATTTCTAGATGCTTTCTTGAGCAATTGTTCTCTACTGCACGGAGAGCAATGCCTCCGAGCAAATGTCTGTAAAATGTCATGAGTTGCCAGCCAGAAACCACTTCTTGTGACATCTCACAAGCTTCTGCGCTGCTATAAACATTGGTGTTCCTTAACAGAAACTGCTTTATTTTATGGTAGAATACATGCTTCAGAGGCCAACCGTGCAAAACGGAGCGATATCGTGGAAACGCGCCGTAAGGGAAGACATAAAGGAAGAACTCAGAGAAGAAACGAAGAAAGAGGTGCCGTAGTGGAGGGCTCCGGAATAATTTTGACCACCTGAGGATCTTTTACGTGCACTGGCATCGCACAGCACATGGGCGCCGTTTCGTTTCGCCTCCACCGAGACACGGCCGCTACGGCCGGGTTCGTACCCGGATACTTCGGCTCAGTAGCCGTGCACCCTAACCACTGAGCCACCGCGGCGGGTAGATATCATGGTGCAGAAGTTTTAACTAACATACAGCAGGTGTGTATTATGATGAAATTTCAGTTTAGTGTGGTTAGGAAAAAGCTTCAGGTAATGTGTGATTTTATACGTTCTGCGCATGTCACACGCGACATGCTATTCAGACACCTCTGAGGTCTGTTCACATTCCATATGCAAAGGCGCAAATATGCGTAATTGAAGCCAGGAGAAATTCATACTAGAAATTTTATTAGTAGTACGATCATCCAGATATATGCCCGGCCAGGAGCATTTTGTTTCCTAAACTGATAACTTGAAAGCAGAAGCAAACCATTGTTGGTTTCATATTACTAATTATGATGTTAGTAGAGCTTTAGTTCTTTTTGTGAGCTAGCACAAAGTGCCCAAATCACCGGTTTCGGAGCTGCCTTAATTCCTAATTTTGCTCTGTATGTATGTCTAGGTGGCCCTACTAGGTTGAACGTCGTCCTAACCTGGCCACCAGATCGTGAGAAAACTGAGATCGTGAGAAAACCGAGACGGATGGCTGTGCAATTGGTGATTGGCCGCGACCTGTTCATAACCTGGGTCTGACTAGCCCCACTGGTGGCTGCGCCTGCCTTTGCAATGTAGGGAATGACCAGTTCCAAATGTATGACCAATTGCCGATTAACCCTACCGCGTCATACCCTTAAAACAGAGCTTAAATGCCCCTTTGTCTTAGTCCGCTAGCACTGAATTCCTGACTCATCGATTTCGCTTTTCTTTGTATGCAGGCTACTTGACTTTGATAACCAAGAATCGAACCGAAACCGAATATAAAGTGAAAAGCGAAGTACTTGCGCACCTCATTCGTATTTAGCCTAACAGCGTTAAATCAATAGTAATTTTTCTAACGCATCTTAGCTTACCGCTGGCAGGAGTGCTCTATAGCACTAATTGAAAAAGTGACGCGAGTCAAGTGCGTAATGAAATATTTTACAGTGCAAGCTGCGCGCGCAGTTTTGGCAAAAAATGGTTGCATGAGATTTCATTTTCTGTGCAGTCCAAAATCAAGGAATCATTTAAAGGAAATTTTTCGTTGCGTATTACATATTGCACTGAGAAAAAAAAATGGTGGTGGCTTAGGTTTGGTTAAACCAAGAGTGACGCGATATCTACAGTTGGCCGAGTGGAACTTGGTCACGTGACCAATAACGTGACGAACCACGTGATCAGTCACGGCGCCGCGCCGCTGGCAGCTGCTCCGCACCACGTGACCAACCACATGACAACGTGGCGGCGCTGCCACCGCCACGGCGCCGCCACGCTGAAGGCTCGAAATGCTACTGTAATGTAGCTATCGCTACAAAATTCGGAGTCACACGCAGAGGTTTCATTCTGTTAGCACCGAGAATGTTATTGAATATTTTTGCTCTCAACACTTCTCAAAAATTTTCTCCTATCACCAAGTGGGCTAACCATTTCCGGCCGAAATTAAAACGGCTTAATATGAAAAATCAATACCTGCGTATTTGCATGTGGAGGAGGAAAGTAATTGTGGAATTTCAATGAGTTCGGTCTGGTCTTTGTAAGTTTCTTTGCATGATTCTCAATGGAAACAATATGACTTACTCAGTGCGAAATGCTTGCATTTGTGATATCTTTGAAAATTTATTTAAATTCAAATGCTTACAAACTACCCTCATCTCTCCTGAGGTAGGGGCTACTTCATTTATTACCAAGTATTATTACTTCGTTTATTACCATTACACACAGCTTGTACTTGTGTTATTATTTTTCATGGTGTATGCCCCGTGTGTGATGCTATGCGAGCGGAATTCTTGAGTTCCTTTAAGAAAAGCGCTGGATCTTTTAGCATATTCTGTGCAAGAGGAAGGGCCACCACGTTTCCAGTATTCAGATATCTAGCCAAGAGCACACATCTTTCTCACTACATTGAAAATTTTGTACGCAAAATTCTCCTAAAACGTCATTCTTACATTTAAAAAAACCTTTCCAAAAGGCGAACGAACAGCTGTAATAAGAACAACCCCTTTTCTAGAAAACTTGACTCTACCTTCGTACATATAGAGTGCTTCCACAAACTATACAAAAATTAGGTTTTGACCTTGAACGAGGCCATCCAGTTACTGGGAAGTGAGTACACACACACTCTAGGCTTTCAAGGCTGCGTTTATATTAATGAGCTTGTTTTGATGGATTGTTATTTTCGGTTTGCACTCTGCGAGAAAAAGAGTTACGGTATGAAACAGCACTCACATGCTAGTGGAACCCTGGAAGCAATGCCATTTAGGCAATCAGCAAACAAGTTCTAGTACATACTGAAGAAGTTGGCGAGGAAAAAACGAGGACAAGCGAGACAAAAAAAGACGAGCGCTACTCCCAACTGATGGTTTATTCCAGAATATGCCCGATTAAATAAAAACACAAGAACACAAAAAGCGTCATGAACATCACATGTTACCCAGTGAATCCTAATGATTTGGTTAGGAACAGATACTCCCTATCAGAGAAGCGGAAGGAATTCTGTCCAACACGCATGCCTCTTCTTTCACTTGGTATTATCGCCGCACAAACATAGCTCCTTTCTTTCTGCGAAGAAGGAACATATAAACTATACCTGCTTTCTATTCGGCGTGAAAAAATATCGGCAAATAATTGTGAGCTGTAATTTCTAGCTAGTTTTCTTCTCTCGTGTCACGTGGCGCCCACTGAACCCAGGTATTGATTTTCTGGTTACGGAATGCATTGTATTCTTAATATAATGCGGCTGCAGGAAATGAAGTTCAGGAAGTGCCGCAGCACATTGCAATTCGTCTGGTTTCTAAAGGCCTTCCTATGAATAGCCACTCTGGTGCCCGTGTGCGTCTAAGAACCGCCATGGCTCTTCGGCCAAATCAGATGGGATTCGATTTAGGAGAAAACCAGCCGGAGCACGCACAATGTGCTGGGGTGCCTTGGTTTGTGGTCAATGCTACTTCAGCCTGCCAGGCCGATCCAGGTGTTCGAGAAGTTCGAGTACGCTTAGCTGCTTCACTCCGAGGCCACGGCTCGGGGATACAGCGCCGTCATGCTGATGGTGCGGAGCTGACTTTGCAGTCCCTGGACATGATGACGTGACGAAGTGCCGCCGGACTAGTCTGGGAGTGTTTTTGTATTTATGTAAGAAAAAATACACATTGAATTACATTGCGTTGCATTACGCCCCATCCAAATGAAGTACAAGCACTGAAACCGCGACCTGACCGACCTGTGACTGTCCCTGAGACCGCGAGCCGTGCCTTAGTTGGCCGCCTTTAATAATTCGGTAGCGTTAAGGGTCCAGTTCAGCTGAGAAACCGGCGCAGTTGGCATTGTCCCCGGTGAGCGGAGAAAAGGCGGATTGGTCGGAAGTGTGGTGATGTCACACATGCAGCTGTGGACTGAAAGGGGAACAAACCGTTACTAGACGCGTCAAAGATCGGATCGTGACTAAAGAACTCGTTAGGATATGTAAGTATATAAAGTAAATGAATTCTGTTGCAAAGAAAATCGTGGACCTTAGTCGGAAATTGAGCCCGCAACACTTGTGTTCCGAGTCACACACGCAATGCATGCTGCGCTATAAATGTTAGGAGCGAACCATGCAGAGTGTTTACTTGTTGCAAATTCGGTGCATTTAAATGTCCAGTCTTCTCATTGATCCCATGTGCTATCGGAATTGCGGCAAGGTACAGCCAAAACTCTAGTCCTTTTTCTTCTTTATCTTAATATTATTTTTGAACCAAATATCGACACTACAGTAAGCGCTTTTGTTGAAAACTCTAATATTTACTAGGAAATACTCAGCGGTGCAGTCCGTACAAATTTAAAAAGTACGCTAGGAAATGTAACGCTTAGGGCGAGAAACGTGGCCGGTAATATTTACCGCGGTAAAATCCGTTTGCATATGTCATACATTGAGTTTCTGACCATGCTCGTGTAAGAACAACCAGTGAGGGTTCCATCGAAGTGAGCTTTCGTACAACCAGCCTCCTGACGTGACTGTTACGAGCGTTACCTTGAAAACTGTGAACATAACACACAAAACTCTGCGGCTCCGCTACAGCATTGCAGCAAAAATAAGAGCGTGCATTAAGTCACTTCATGATCTACAAGTACTTATGTGAAAACGGTACAAGAATGCATTCATTCGGGCAGAATTATTCACTCCCATCTAGAATTTAAAAAATCAATATATGCTCTAATGATGCACTGTTAGATCACTTTGGACTAAAGCATTCGCTTGCATCCCCGTCAGTCAGTAAATGCTCCCAGCATACAAGGCACTTATTAGCTTTGTACTGGAATATGCAATATGTTGGCTGCCATTCTGAAAATATTTCACGAAAAAGTTATGAATTTCACTACAAAATGCTTTGAGGTTTATTTTCGAAACATACCGCCATTGTGACGCAGCTACACAAATTATAAGTATTGCTGAACTTTCTACCAACGAAAAATGAAGAGATTCCCGCGTGACACGTGTATCTTCCTTCTTATAATGGTGACGCAAAAAATGGTACCAGCAAGTACTCATTTCAGTCACATACTCGAAATACCAGAGCTAAGCACAAAAAGCCGTTAATTGATATAAGGTTTCACAGTCAAATATTCAGGCAGTCATTTTTTACGAAAATTGATTAGTGAGTGGAACAGGTTGTTTTTCGACTCTGTCCATTGTCCATGGCCAGAAACTCTCATCGCCAACGTATCAAACGATGCTTTGTGACCCTGAGCGCTAAGCATGTGCATTTTGCTCTTCGTGTGTGAATATTATATACGTGTGCAGCTTGGCTGACGAATATATAGTTCTGGAGAACGATGGTGAGAATGTGCGATGTGTCGATCGGATCGTTCAGAACTGTAGGGTAAGTCTGAAATGGATAATTTCGCCATTGGAGTACCGCGCGACACTGGTATCCAATTTCTAGATATCTGCGTTCGTTTTGAATTCAACTTCATCTGTTGGGTATATTTAGCCGGTAAACGGCAACTCATTGCCAGAGGAAAAATCTGGGCGCAGAAAATTCCTGGAGGTTGGGATTGCGTTTTCTTTGCTAACGTTCTGTGGTGGCAAATTTATGCGGTAGCCTGGTTAGTGACAGTTTCCTTTGCCACGTTAACAGATAGAAGTAGTCCTTATATGCGGTACTGACCGCGTGTTCGAAAGAGACGCAACAAATATTGGAAACTGTGGTGGTATAGTAGCTTAATGTACTGGCGATACACATATGATATTATTGTCTTGGTGTTTATATGTTTCAAATTATTGTGACATCGTGCAGTTTATTTAGGCGTTCTGACATCACACAGTACACCGGTGGCTTAGCATATCTCCTCCAGTGAAATATGGCTGCTCGGCTCGTATACCTTCACATGCCAAACAGCATACAGAATACACATCTCAATATACACAGAGCAAGGTGATATTTAATCCGGATGCCCATGATTTCTCCGCTTGCTACGACGGTAGGACTCCGGCATAGCTCGCAGGTGAAATTTTCATCTAGAGAAAAAGCCGGCAGAGGTATTGCCTTGCGGCACAACGAAGGAATGTGAAAGCAAAAGGCGTATGGCGGGTTGTGAGCAGAACCACAGGAGATCTTTTTTTTTAAAGGACATTTTCCCTAGTCTTGCTGCATGCTTTTAAAGCTTTAGTGTTGGGCAATCGAGGCGTAGTCTGACATGCCCCAAGACAAACCGAATTCCTCAAAGCAAGAGCTGTGTTCCAGACTGAGCCTTTGTTATATAGATGTGAATTAACCGGTTTTTTTCCTCTAGAGTACGTTTGGGAATATAGTTACACACTCGTATAAGTGGTGTAGGCGCCTTGTAAGTATGATACCATGGTGCCGAGTGCACAAGAGAGCCACTAACACTAGTTAGAATAAGAATTTAAGTTTATTTTTAGGCAAGCATGCTGTCACCATCACATATACTGAGCAATTTTTAGCGTATATAGGTAAAACAGCGGTAACATCATCGCCGTCATCTTTAGACTATTAAAAGGCAAATGACAGCAGAATAACTTAAGTTTGTTCTTGTTTTTCACAAGCTGGAAAATGTTATTCCATCGTATTTCCTTAGCTGGTTACCTCTTGTTACTTGGCAGAGTTGATTGCCTGCGAGAGGGCTTCACTTAATTGTGTTCATATCAAGGAATTAGTTTAAGTCAACACGGAAAATTCTGTGCATACATACGTATATGGTGTTCTTGTGTTTGCATGTGGCCCTTAAAGGAGAGTATCACATACTCTAAGAATTTTGGCAGGTTGTTGCATTATGTTGTGAGTAAAAAAAATCAGTAACTTTTTTTACTAATTCATTAGTAACGATCAGTGAACAATTTATTAAAGAAAGAAAAACCTTGGGGTGGCAAATGAATAAGTAAATTAAGTCTACGGTTGCGCGACAAAAACCGCTTCAAAGCGCTTTATCGTAGAGAAGATACGACAGCAACGGTTCTGAGCTTCAAGGAAGGAATACTTTTTATTTCTCCTTGTGTTGCTACACAGCTAGATTCGTCACAGCCTTCATACAGATGTACAAAGGTCACTTTACCAGCCTGTCATTCGAAGGCCGTGAAAGTTTATCTCGTCTGGTCTCCCTTTTTGACCTCCTAGGTTTGTGCAGATTTCTTGAGTGTTTCCTTGAGCTGAAATTTAAAGCGTGGTTTAGCCAGCAAAAACCGTTGCAAAAACAAACATTGTGAGGCAAATAGGTGCCCTGATATCAAAGAAAATGCAGCCGACCCTGCACGCTTTGCTACGGTATTTTCTGTAAAATAGTCTTCGACGCTCTGAGAAAAGCATTGTTACATTAAAATACATGGGTTGGCCAGTGCTTACTTACCCATTCCGTGTATAACGGGCACAGCTGAAAACTATCGCGCGAAAGCACAACGATAAGTTGAAGTTTTTGTCAGCAAGGTCATTCAACGACAAAATACCCGAGACGTTGCGCTCAGCCATCTCTGATTTGTTAAAAAAGTTCATGAAAACTTATCGCAACGTGCGTGATCTTCGGCTGAAATATTTTAACCGAAAAATTTTTTTTGGAAGGTGAGCGGAGTTTGAACCTTTGCAAGCAAGCCATAATGATTTAACAGCCACTGCTAAGCCCTAGTAATTTTGATTGCCCTGTCAAGATTCTCTTTGGTTCATTTGATCAGTGATTACGGAGCTGGCTGGGGCGAATTGGCGTCACTGCGCTGCACCTAGTAGGTTGTGCCGTTGGATTGTCAAATAACATAAATGCTAGCTCTTCACTGACATTGCAAATCAGAGATAAAGGTTGCTAGAACACATTTTTTCTTGATATTCAGGAAGAAATCATAAAAACCGCATGATAGTGTTTCCTGCTGTTATTATAAGTTTGAAAGCATACAAGCGCAAGCCTGAGCAGGCACCATTTTGAAACAATCCAGGAGAGTCTAAAGAGCGCTGGCTTTTGTCTTACAAGGTCAATCATTGCAAAGTGCTTTTATCAGTCAGCAAGCTCGCGCGTTATTCATGATCTCAAGAGCACCGGCCCCATATACCAGGTAGATCCTGAAAGCTTGTATGCTCCTGTCACTGTCAGAAAGTTGTCTTACAACGGGAACCGATTTGATACATAGAACATAATCTGATAAGGTGGATTGTTGAGCTAGTTGGTGCATGATCGAATAAATGGCAGCGGAAAGTAAACGAAGACATCGAAGAAACACACAAACGAGGACGATGCTGTGTTTCTTCGATGTCTTCGTTTACTTTCCGCTGCCATTTATTCGAACATAATCTGGTTAGGGATGATACCAATCGCAATGAATGTATAGAGATACAAAACGTAAATTCGAAATACGCACTTAATAAATGGTTGAAATTGCAATGTAGTGTCCATAAAAGCTAATGTGGTGTTTCTGTATTGCGTGTCATCAAAAGTTCAAATTACAACCACAGACATTCAACGGTGAATACCAGTCGCAAGTCACAAAAGGAAAAGTCACCTACCAAGTAGATAATGCACAGATAAAGTTGCTTCTCAGTAGGACAGTGCGACGTTTCTTTTTCCAGATGCATTTTGTTCTCGAATGCTTGTGTTCTCGAATCTTGTACGAGAAAACAAACAGCTGCGGCTGCTGTGTGCAGTTGTGTAGCCCTCTTTTCAAAATCAATCGTTCGTGCTATATAATCCAAGAAACATTGGAGGGTACACTCAGTCTCCGCTCTAAGGGTATGACGTGATAGCTTAACCTGATAATGCCCATTTATACCGAATTCATCATTCTCTATTTAGAATTCATAGATCCCTGGGAGTTCTCATCCCGCTCCTGGCGAAGTGGTGCACCGGCTAAGCGACGCCCCACTCCCTTGCGATGGCAGACGCTGCAACCCACGGGGCTTGTGCAATTAACCCATGTTACTCGGCAAGAGCTACTTGTAGCGACCAATCATAAATTAAACTCCCGCCTGACACAGTGGACATGGACAGTTTGCTCACAATCCACTCGGCAGGTTGTTATGAAGCCACAAGGTAGCCTGATCGACATGGCACACTTGCCTCCTGGGATGCTCCTCTGGAGACTTAGTAGTATCTTTATTCGAAGTCAGGAAAATATTTCTGATCGGTGTTCGTTTTCGTCGGAGGAATAGGCTTAGGCAGTAATTGTTCGCTCCACTACCAAGTCTGAGTCTAACACAACGACAATAAATATTCCAGCGCAAGTGCAGCGGACAAGTGGTACTGCACATTATTGCTGTTCTGTACGCATTATAAAAAAAACCTGCTACACTGATCAGGGCACTTTTTTGCTTTTTCGCATAAATCACAATATCGTAATTTTTTACATTTTCCACTGGATTCTGCAGAAGAACAGTGAGAATCAGGAGATGAGTAGAGTGAGATATGTTTAATTAAACAATGATTTATTTTACTGCCATGCACTGGAAGGAAAAGAGAACATACCAAAAAGAGATACCAAAGAAATGCAAAATTGTTTTTTTTTTCAGGAAAGGCAATGGCGCAGCATCTGTCGCATACATCGTTGGACACCTGAACCGCGTCGGAAGGGAAGGGGTAAAGGAGGGAGTCAAAAAAGAAAGCAAGAAAAAGGTGCTGTAGTGGAGGGCTCCGGAATAATTTCCACCACCTGGGGATCCTTAGCGTGCACTTTCATTGCACAGCACACGGGCGCCTTAGCGTTTCGCCTCCATCGAAACGCGGCCGCCGCGGTCGAGTTCGAACCCGGGAACTCCGGATCAGTAGCCGAGCGCCCTAACCACTGAGCCACCGGGCCGGATGTACAAGAAAAAAAAAACAGTTTCCAAATATGGGAAGGCGTAAGAAAAAAACAACAGGACATAGTGAAATATGTTTGAAGGTTTTTTAAGAAAAAAAAAAACCCTGCGAAAGTGCAGTGAGTGTTTTGTGCTTGCGGCCTTTGTCGCTAAATGCATCGGTAGGGTCAAGAGTTCTCTGCTTTCCTTACTGGTTATTTTAGAAAAACATGGCAAGTGTATTTTTCGGACGCTCAAAGGTACATTAAAACTCTTGTGTTCGTTGACTGAATACAGAAAAAATTATGGTTCGTAAGTTTCCTGTCTGCATTCGTACAAGCACATTTCGCTCTCCCTTCCTAGCTTTAGCCGGCGCAATCTTGATAACAAACTCCGCGTGAGCTTGAGTTTTAAGCTCTGCTTTCTACACGCACACTTCCGTAAGCTGTGCAATTAACACTAATTGCAATCAAAAATAAATATATATAAGTAGCGCTAATCCACATGTCCTTAAACTAAGAAGCTCATCATACACAGGAACGACGCATAAATTTATGGCTAAGAAAACGGAAAGCACTTTTAGAAATAATGCAGCATTATTCATGGTGTGGGTTGCTGATGTAAAAACGTATGGCGAGAGTTAATTAACTCTATGTCCGTTGCTAATATACGCGAACGCTCCTATCACTCATATTTGGTGAAATGTCGAAAGAAGAAGCTGTTTTTTTATCGGTTAAAAATGAACCTTTCAAAAATTTGTGCATATGGCGAGACTGATTGCCTATAAAAAATTTTCGCAGCAGCGTTGCAAACTGGAGTTCTGTGAAATGTTTTCAAGTCGTCCCCGTATTTCTTCAATCTTTGTTTTTCTTTCTGTACGTGTGCGTGATTGATCAAATTAAATGACAGATATCAGATACTTCTGCACTTCTTCTGCTAGGAGGATGTGCTCAAAGCCATGCCTTTCTTCATCGTTAAATGTTGTTTTGGCGTAAGCAATAACTGAAAGCGAAAGTAAAAAAAAAACGTCTTGAGTTCGTAGGTGGCTTTGCTCGTGCCCTTTAATGATTACATTGTAGTCGGACACATTATATTTTTTCCATGATAGATCTATTTCTTTGTACTTTCAAGCGGTCGCTGCCGTGCCGCTGCAGTGCCCACCATTTCTAAAAAGCTCCCCTTAACTTAATATTTTCTGTGGGACTGCCCTTGCTGCAATTTTTTTCCTTCTCAATCGGCTTTCTTACCCTAACGCACCGTTCACATTTCACTGCATTACATGTGACGCAGAGATTAATACGATTTTTGTTTCCGTTGCTAAAAAATATCGTTATTTCTTGTTCTCTTTGGCACCCCGTTTCCCCCGCCTACATTCCTTCCATAGCTATTGATGTACCCCTCAATATTAGCTAAAGCCCTCAGCTTAGCCTCCCAATTTTGGAACCATTGAGCAGAACTAGCAGGGCGTAGCTCTTCTTGGGGGGCCTGTCGTTAGGCCGCGGTTCATAGCTTGAGTTTTTCTCATAAATGATTTGTAATGTTGTCTTGTTTGCCCGCCATTTTTGTAAGACAAAACTACTACCTTCCTGCTTCGCAATAGATCTTTACTTATCTTTAACGTTTGCTATCCTGAGACACCTAAATTTATAAACATGAGTTTTCGTCATGATAAGTGTTTTCCCTTGTACTGAACTTGTTCCTTCATGACCCTCAAGCATGACAGCGCATGTCCCTTGAAACGAGGAAGCAGTCCACGAGAGCTCTGGCAGCCAATTAGGTGATATTAATCGATAGTGCTGAGAGTATTTTTTGTGTACTTGTCTAAAAGCACTAACGATGTTAATACCTTATTTCAACCAAATACTGCCACTCGAATAAACACATTATCGCGATAGCAATCTGCCCTTCAGTCTTGGTCACGATCATCGGTCATCTAAACGCGATAGGGGGCCTCTCACCTCGGTCGATAATCACCACAAACGTGTGGCGCATATATGGTCCTCCTGGGTAACTGCAAGCATGAAATGTAACGCTGGAAAAGGCCACATCACTTTCTATGACGTCCAAAGTATAGTTGTACCTGCGCTGTGCTGTCGTTCTGGTTTATTGCCCAGAGAACATGCCTGCAACCGGCCTCGCTTTGCTTTTTAATCTGCGAACATTGCATCGCAGGTAGCTAACAGGTGCCTCCATGAAATCGGGTTAACAGCGACGTCAGAGAAATTGGTTGCAGCCATTAGCTGGAAAGCCTCCTCGGAGGGGTGTTTGTCGCTTCGTATTTCAGGTCTATCCGACTATACACAGAACTTTGGCAACGAGTACATTGCTGGTGATATAGAACGCCAACTGCTCGCCTCTCATGTGTGTCCCTCGAAGGGACTTCTGAATAAAGTGAGTATTTCTTCTGAAGATTCCGTTTAAAGTAGACGCTTGATAACGAGGCCAATGGTGAGACAGTGAATCCGAAAGTGCCCTGGTTTGTTATGGTGTGCTACTAAATGTTAATCTTACCGAAAAGCTCGTTTGCTCCTTTAAAATAGGTGACAAAAACTTGTATAGTAAAGAAATAGGTAGTCAACATTTAATGCTCTTATATATTAATCTCTTTTTTCAATTGCCACACCTTGCGAATTTTGTTCTTTTAATCCTTGTTTGCAAAAAAAAAAACTGCGAAAGGAGTGTTTTTCAAAGGGTGTTTTATCTTATAATGCTGACATTTGATGGGTTGCAGCAATATCATCAAGACTTAGTGGGTCCACTTTTAAGCGACACTGAAGAGAAATTCAAGGTGGCGATAAAATACCAGCTCCTAACCCCATAAAGACCACTCTTACTGAAAACAAAGCTCTTGTAAGGTAGAAAAGAACAAGAACTGAAATACAAGTATCGCCGCTACGCCAACCTTTCAGGTAGAAGCGCGATTACCAAATAGCCGAAAACATGGTAAGATTTCAATGTGGCTAAACCGAGACGACGTGCGGAATCACGTGGTTACCCGGGTTGGCTCGTGGCTTTGCTCTGGTGGGTCGTCGGCTCTTCTGGCGAATGTATGAGATTCAGGTTAAGCTTTCGTCGAGGTTAAGCTGATCAAATATATTCGCGCCGCAAATGGAAATTGATGAAGACGACGATGTGCAATGCACAGCGCGAGTATGCTGCTGTTGCACAACAGGCGTGATCGGCATACCGTATTTATGTGAATATATATGCTGATAGTTATTTTTATTAAAAGAATAGAAAAGGAACCCTCAGATAGGTTTAGATTTGGGGATTTGTCACTGTATTTATAAAATACGACAACTGATAAAAACGAGTAACTGTAGCACGAGGGCGGCTAATAGAAAACTGCTAATAGATGATGGCACTGTAGCAGTTACTATACGTAGCCGATGCCAAATAAAAGGATACATCGCCATTGGCTGCCAATTTGACATCATGTTCTCTTCCTGTGGTGGCGCAGACACCTTCTGCGGTAGCGCAAGCTTTTCACACGTGGCTTTTCAAACACAAAGTACCGAGCAGGCGGTGTCCTCATACTGCCACCTTCAAGCGAAGACGTGTGCTCCCTGCGGAGCAATCTTACAACCTGCATACCGGTCAGAACTTCGGCGTGAACGAAACGAATGCTGCCCTTTTAAGGGTACAACGTGATAAACATTTTGCTTGCCCCACAACGAGGAGGGCCTTCACGTTCCCGAAGAAAGGCCGCCATCCTAAGGTGTAATGGGCACTGGCGTAGTACGACAAATCGCTATGGTCACTGGCACTTTCTGGGGCCACTGAAATTCTTCAGGCCAAAGCGAGAGAGTTACAAGAGCACGAGACATTTCAAGGGAACAGTGAAAGGCGCGAACTGACTCCAACGGGCCTCATCAAGCATGTTGCGCTAGGAGTTGCAGCTGGCTGGATCGCTGGAGCCTGGGATTATAGGGCGGAAAGCTTGGTTGCAGGCTCGTTCCGAGAGTGCAGCTTCTGAAATGCACTTGAAGGGACAGAAGATTGTGCACTATAAAAAGAGGAAAGTGATAAGAAGTGCAGTGACGAGGACATATCCGCGGGAAGATGTTTGTGAAAATCAATGCCGTTTCCGTGGTGTCCCTGCTGTCGTCCTGAATTGGTTTCTCGGCCGCCTTACACACAAGGAAAGGTTTGTTTTTATTTGGCCTTCAGCTTTTGGGTGTCTTCTCAGAATTGTGGCCAGCCTAGTTTCGAATAAACACAGTAATATAATGGCGGTAACATTTATTTATTTATTTATTTGAGCCCGTAGAAATCACACCAGTGGGGGTACGCAAAGTGAAAAGCAGAAGCACTGAGAAACAATGCAAATTCATTCAAAATTCTCAGCAACAATGCAGCTACATATAGTGACAAACACTTGAAAAATGCTGTACAAGTAATGGAAACGTTAAAATATATGTAAAGCGAAATAGCAGCATCTCTGTGATATGGAGAGCAGTCAATTGCTTATGGTGCATGGTGCAATGATGGATCAGTTAGTCGCCTTAAATGAGTCTTAAGACCGTCTAGAAAGCTGTTGTCATTTAATGAAACTTTTGCGCTTGTATCTGCTCAATTCGCTTATTGTTCTTCGGAAAGAAGTTATCTTAATACAGGTGTCCGACATGTGATTTCGCGTGTTTTACGGCTACGGTCTCTTCTACGAGAAATGTATTTGGGAGGTGCAAGGTAAGCGTCAAGGTCAATGCCAATTTTTTCTGTTTATAATGACGTTTAAGAAGAGCAATCTGAAGAAGGTACGACGGAACTGTATGGAATCCGATCCTAAATTCTTTTTTAGCGCGCTGACACAGCTGTGACCATCATAACTGTTTAAAATGAAACATGCTACTTTATCCTGTATCGCTTCAAGTTTCTCGATAAGGGTTTTAGTAGCTGGATCCCACACTACTGCTGCGTATTCTGTAATTGAGCGCACGTTTGAGATATACAGAAACCTCTTCATGTCACTTGGTACATTAAAAAAATTTATTTTAGTGAACTAAGTACGTGAGCAGCCTGTATTTCTATGTAATCGACATGCTTGTTCCAGGTTAAATTACGGGTAAAATAAATGTCTAGATACTTAACATCCTAATATGTGGCTATTTGATGTTTACTTATAAAGTAACTGTTCACGAGGTTTATCTACTCTCGGGTAAAATGAATATGGCATATGAATATAAACGAATACAAACCGAATGTTCTATTCTTTATGCTGTGTAATTAACTTAAACTTGATGAATCTTTCAGACAATGGAACAGGGTGCTTTCTTTTCAGGACATGAGGTGCCTCACAGTGGACTTCTCTTTCTTGAGAGTATAAGTGAGGTCACATGTGTCGACTTCCAAAATAATGTTGTCAAACCTCCCGCTGAATGCCTGTTTGTCTGTTTATGGAGCCTTTGCAGTGCCTGGCAAAATATTTTTATATTGTCTCCAGAATTTAATAAAAAAGTTCGAGGCCTTCTATGTACTCAGAAAAGTTATTGCTTTGTGAAAAAAAAACTCGCTAGTAAACACTGACATTCTCAGTTCTGGTAGATTGAAAATTCCTTTTCCTCTTCTCGCTTAACTCATTGTTCATGGGTTGATATATTGGAGCCTTCATGTTCTGATCTGCAGCCTAAGACTTTTGCAGCAGCCATTACCCCCATGGTCTACGTCAAAAGAACTGGCATTTGGCACATTGATTGCCCATGCTGCGTGCGAAGCACAATGCAGACTTTGGAATGCCGTTGCCTCCCGTAGCCATTTTATTCCCGGATACAACGAGCATGCGCTTTGCAAAAAGCAAGCTTTTCTTTGAGATAAACGCAAGCACATTCTCAGAAAACTTTCTTTGTAAGCTGTGGCTAGCGATTAAGCAATTGCGTTTTCTCTTCTCGTAATACAGCCAACAATGTATTTGAACAAGTATGAACTTTTAAAGACGAAAAAGAGTGTGTAGCCGCAGGACAATCCAAAAACAACCTTAACATTTCACTTCAGAAAATTCACCAGCTTCTGAGATATAATTTTAAACCACGTTGAAAAACTGTTCCAAATTGCAGTTCTGATAATGAGTAACCGTCATGCCGCTATGCACAATTCTTTCGCCTTTTTCGGAATCTAACAGGAAATGGTAGTTTCAATATAAGAAATGTTTGACCCTAGCTGTTTACCGCTCGCTACTTTAAACCTGCGCACACTCTTTTTGCACAACGACATAGTTTGTGCACCACACTGCAGATGCAACAAACCTAGTAACTGTTGCGTTAGACGCGAAGGAACAGCGGTCAGGGTAGCTGAGGCTCAAAATCTGCAAGGGATAAAAAATACAGAGTGCCGTTATTAATCTGCAAATTTAAGACATTACAACCAGCAGGTATTTGCATCGGCGAAGAAACCCAAAATTCTCTCAAGTATATTACGGCACTGACGTGATTATTTAAAAAGGTTTTGCTCGTAGTCATATCAAAAATAGCACCACTAGCAAAGCAAAGCACTTAAAATCGCCGGGTAAGCGTTGTTCATCTTCGGTTTATCGTTTTTCGCTTCGACGAAAGGTATATGATAACGTTAATCATGCTAACAACTTGGACTCAATGGAGATGCTGCAATTCACCCTTCGTGTGTGCAAATTTATAATATCCTTCTTTGAAGGAAGGAAACTTGCAATATGCTTCACCGGTGACGCCGTCAGATCATTTCGACAAATTTGTTGATGTGATGCTCATAAGCTTAAGGCCAGACTTTCTCACACAACAGATTCTCCCAGGGTTATTCGTCACACTCCATCCTACCGCCACCACCGCATGTCTGCTTATTATTTCTGATAAAAAAACACCACCAGCAGCTCACGCTCGCAACTTGATTTCCCCGACCGATAAAACTAGCGAGGTTATACCGAAGGGGCACAGTGGCAGACCTTGACGTGCAAGGCTCAGTTGCTTTCCGTGAACGAGCGCAAAGTGTTTCGGTATTGCCTCAGGCGTTCCTTTATGCACCCTCGATTTTGGCAAATATAGATTTTTTGCAGGACAGTGGAATAGAATAGACCGCACCCTCTGCGCACGTAGTGAACTTCGCCTGGTGATTAGATTTGCAGGCGCCACTCTGCCGCTGGAACCAGAGATCTGGGGGAACAAACAGGAGCGGTTACGGAGAGCAGAAAACATGAAAGTGGTGCCAAAGGTTTGCGCCACTTCTTTCAGATCATGTGATGTCCTGTGGAAGTAAGGGGCCACTTGAATATTCTTCCTGCGCTTTTCCACGGGGATTACAGACTTATTGGGATGCTTTTTCATTGCTTTCCCCAAGGATTCACCTATCGCCAGATAAACCCAATATGGAACTCCCGAAGCGGACAAACTACTCTAATAGACTTTTATAAACTTTTTTAAAGCATATAAAAAACACAAGATCCCGATTCTGCGCTTCACGCACTTCAAGTATGCCGATTCATACAGCAAAATTGCCTGTTTTGACTTAGGTGCCTATTTCCAACACACGTTTAGGTCAGGTAAAGAAGTGAATTATAAATCTGTGGACCTAATGGCAGTGTAGCACGGAACATCTTCTGGATAGCCATCTTCTTACAACAGGAGCTAAAAATGTTTAAAGTCTGGTCTGCCAGAAGTTTAAGCTGGTCAGTTTCAGTTAAATTTCAAATTATTAGAAGCAACCGGCATACCAAGAAACCACGACAACATGTGTGCATTGAAGTAAGCGGTGTAGCACGAGTAAAACTTTGCTAATTACGTTTTGCAAAGGGCTGGCGCTATGCAGGAGGCAAAACAGATACCTCGGCTTTGTAGAACTGAGTTATCGTGTTGTTGTACAATGACTGATTTCAAGTAAACCTTGAAAAGTTCGAGTAAAGAATCCTGAATGATGCCCCGCTTATTCTGGAAGGTAATTGTCGCGGTGCTCTCAATTAATCGGCGCACTGCAATAAAAAGTTCATCAGGTGGCATAGAATAAAACAGGTACACAATCAATTTTAATAATAACGAATAAGCAGCACGTGTAAGCGGTCCTTGAATTATTATCGCCCGAAACGAGTGAGAAGTTTTATTTGCGCAAATCGTTTGCTTCATCTTGTTCAGAGTGCGCGCTTGAGCTGGAAAGACATAAATGTTAGTTTCTTCATCGAAAAAAGTTTGTTCATCGGAATGCATCAGTTTTAGATGTAATTGTGATGTGTATGTGTTTGCTAGTGTATGTCCTGCGTACGTTTTGGATGGGTGCACCTTCTGTGCATAACTTTAACCCTCTCCTAACGCGACTCTCAGTGCCCGTGCACTTGGTGTGATTGTCATCACAATGTTGCAGAGTTGAAACCTTAATTTTTTCTGTGTAGTAAAATTAACTGAGCGAAATCTGTAGCTCTATCAACACCGTTGTTTTTAGGCGAGATTATGTGCTTCACAGCTGATGTCCAAATCTTGCAGAGATGCATGTGAAGTAGCATGTGTAGCTAGTTCCTGAAAGTGTTGTTATTATAAAGGATGCCGCTGAAGAGTACTACACTCGCCATGTAGAAGGAGTTTGAAGTCTTTTGAAAGTATTGTGTAGCAACTAAGCTGACAGTTCACAGTTCCTCTAAGCATTTTTTTTTCTTTCGAAGCTGAAATTAATAAAGACCGCAAGTTCAAGTGTCGGAGGTGGCTAACCGATGTTCAAATGTTTTGACAAACGACACTCTATTGAAGATGTCAGCACTATCACATCTGGTATCCCGTAATGGCAGTGGCCTTTTCTAACTATAATCTTGCTTCAGGCGTCAATGTGTTGGGTAATTCAGCCCCCTCCTTCACGCTATGATTAAATGTTCCTGAAATTCACTCCGTTACCCTGAAGCACAGCGGGTTATCTTGCCTTTGCATTTCAAGCACAAGATAAATTTTTGTATGTTGAACTCAACTTCGTGTTTGCTGGCCAATTGTCCTATGAGGATTAAATTTATTATTCGCGTTTTAGACTTTATCATCCTGCTACAACTGCCACAGGGCCCCTCACAGTGCACTCTGACTATGCCTCGGGCATGTTCTTTGTTAATTAGCATGGCTGATACTCACGCGCCTTGCATTTGCCCCTGTGTTTAAATTATTAAGCATCCCTACTTCGGTTGCTCCAAAGATCAAACCCAGGGACTGCGGACTTCCAGAAGTACACAAGGCTATTTTCATTGCACTAGAAGTACACTAAAGTCTTTCCGCGCGGGAATGATCGCAGCAATGCGTGTCATAGATTATATAAAAAGTTACGCGAGTCCGTCTGGACGTATGCTTGTCCATGAGCCGCTCCACAAGGTAGCGCATCTCATATAAATGTACGTTCTTTGCAAGGGGAATACTATTTTGCTCTTCGTTTTTTTCGTACTTTGTAATTTTTCTCGTTTCCGTTCGCATGCATGTAAAGTAAGAACTGAAACATAAGTCAGTTTACACTTATTGTATTTTTTAAACAGATTTTCTTTCAGTACTCCTATTAACGAACGCGCTAAAGCGCCACTCAGCAGTGCTCTTCTTCGCAAACATTTCCTTTTAAACAGATTATGTTTTGTGCGTTTTGGTGTTTAGCGTCACAAAGGGGCCTAGGCTATGTGGGATGCGGTAGTGAAAAACTGCGGGCAATTACGAGCCCCTGGGGATCTCTAACGTGCTCTGACATTGCGCAGTACACGGGCCGCTTGAATTTCGCCTCCGTCGAAAAGCGGCCGCCGCCGCCAGGATCGGCCCACGTCTTTTGGGTCAGCTGCTTAGCACCATAATCACTGAGCCATCGCGCGGCTTGTAAACCGGTATGAACTGGTCACCACTGTAGGTGGTGTCGTTTTCTCTATGCAGATCGGGCGAGCCTACGTAACAGAACGCCAGTGAAAACTTTCCTCACTTATATTAACACCGTCTCTCTTTGAACCAGCCTTGTTTCCTCATACAACGTGGTTATTGTATCATTTTTATGCACACTACTCCTTAATTGCCCCTCGGTGGCAGAACTGTGGTAAATAGTTCATCTATATTCATAGCCCATTTTTGATTCTGTATATTCGTTTACGTGGATCAAGAATAACTTCAACAAGTATTGCAGGACAGCAGGCACAGCAACATGAGGAGCAGCAATTGGCGAGTATGACTTGAGTGCGTTTCATTGGAGCAAAAAATAATCCATATGCTCAAGATTTGGATATGCCGGCTTAGCTCTTTGCTGAAGAAATAAATAATCGTCGATGAAAATGTTAGCACAGAGCGCACAACTTGCGTCACATTTGTTTAACGAATAACGATATTTGGCCGTCAGGCTGGGCACAGTAGCAGGCCCTGAAAAGAATTGAATTTATTCAGGTTTTTTCTTCAACCTAAATAGCCTCAATGTTTCACCCAGTGCGTATCTACTTACTATACGAATGCTGCCCTTTAGAGGGTAAAGCGGGATAAACATTTTGCTTGCGCCACAACGAGGAGGACCTTGACAATCCCGAAGAAAGGCCGCCATCCCGAGGTTGAATGGGCACTGGCAAAGTTCGGCAAATCGCGAAGGTCACCGGCACTTTTCTAGACCACAGAAATGCTACAGGCCATTGCGAGAGAGCTGGAAAGAGGGCGAGGCATACCACTGGCCCAGTGAAAGTCGCGAACTGACTCCGACAGCCCGCATCAACCATGCTACGCTAGGAGTTCCAGCTGGCTGGATCGCTGCAGCCTGGGATTATATCCTGTAAAGTTTGGTTTCGCGCTTATTCTGAGAGTGCAGCATCTGAAATGCGCTTGATGGGAGAAAAGGTTGTGCACTACGTAAAGAGGACAGTCATGAGAAGGGCACTGAGGAGGACGTGTGCGCGGCTGGAGGTTCATGAAAATAAATGCCGTTTGCGTGCTGACCCTGCTGTCGTTGTCGCTTGTTTTTTCAGCCGACTTACGTTTAAGGAAAGGTTTTTTGTTATTTGGCCTTCAACTTTCAGGTGTCTGTTTAGAACTGTGGGCTGCGTAGATTCGAATAAATACGGTAATATCATGTCGGTAACATTCTTTTTTATGCTGTGTAATTCAGTTCAACTTGTTCACTCTTTCGGGATATCGAACATGATGCTCTCTTTTCATGTCATGAGGTGCCTCACAGTGGACTTATATTCCTTGAGAGTTTAAGTGAGGTCAAACGTGTCGACTCCAAAAATAATGTTGTTAAAACCTCTCTCTGAACGCCTGTTAGTCCGTTTATGAAGATTTTTGCAGTACCTCGCAAATAGTTTTTATTGTCTGCCGCAATTAATAAAAAAAGTTCGAGGCCTTCTATGTACTCAGAAAGGGCAATGCTTTGTGAAAAAGAACCCTCTAGTAAACAATTGCATTCTCAGATCTGGTAGATGAAAAATGCCTTTTCCTCTTTTCGCATAACTCATTGTTCAGGGGTTGATATATTGCAGTTTTCATGCTCTGATCTGCAGCCTAAGACATTTGCAGCAGCCATAACCCCCAAGTTCCACGTCAAAAGAACTAGCATTTGACAAATTGATTGCCCAAGCTGCGTGCGAAGCACAATGCAGACTTTGCAATGCCGTTGCCTCCCGTACCCATTTTATTCCCGGATACAAAGAGCATGCGCTTTGCAAAATGCAAAATTTTCTATGAGATAAATGCAAGCGCATTCTTAGAAAACATTCTTTGGGAGCTTTGGCTAGCGATGAAGCAATTGCATTTCCACTTCTCGTAATACAGCCAACAATGCATTTAAACAAGTATGAACTTTTAAAGACGAAAAAGAGTGCGTAACCACCTAGACAACACAAAAACAACCTCACGATTTCGCTTCTGGAAATTGACGAAGTGGTTAAGCAATTATCTTTAACTGCGCTCGAAAACCGTTCTATCTGGTAGTTCTGATAAATATAAACAGGCAAGCGGCTATGCGCGATTCTTTCGCCTTTTCGTAAACTAACAGGAAATGGTGGTTTCATTATAATACATTCTTAACCCTAGGTGTTTGCCGCTGGCTAGTTAACCCTATGCTTAGTATTGTTGCACTAAGACACAGTCTGTGCACCGCACTGCCGATGCAAGAAACCTAGTAACTGTTGCGTTCGACGCGAAGGAACAGCAGACAGTGTAGCTTATGCTCAAAATCTGCAAGGGATAAAAAATAAAGAGTGCCATTATTATTACGCAAATTTAAAACACTACAACGAGCAGGTATTTGCATCTGCGAAGAAAACCAAAAATCTCTCAAGTATATTACGGCACTCACGTAATTATTTAAAAAGGTTTTACACATAGTCATGGCAAATATAACACCTCAAGCAAAGCAAAGCACTTAAAATCTTCGGATTATCGTTTTCAGTTTTCGTTTATCGCTTTTCTATTGATCAAAAAATATATAATAAGATCAGTCATGCTGCCAACCAGGACTATATCGAGATGCTGCATTTAACCGTTGGTGGGCCCAATTTTCTAAAATCCTTCTTTGAAGGCAGGAAACTTGCAATTCGCTTCACTGGCGACGTCGTCAGATCATTTGGACAAACTTGTTGATGTGATGGTCATAAGCTTAAGGCCAGACTTTCGCACACAACGTATACTCTCAGGGTTATTCGTCACACTCCATACTACCACTACCACCGCCAGTTCATCCTCTCCGGCACTTTGTAGACAGGAAACCAATGGATATACGCCGACCAACATCAACTCATGCGGTGTCATCCTTTCGCGACTGAATTACGAAACAAGATGCTCACTTGCCAAATGGCTCCATCGTGATTTACGCTGATGCAAGCATCCAGGCCTGCAAAATGAAAAGTGCAGTTTATTGCCCGCGAAATCCTGCCCTCAATAGCATTCCATGTTTCGACTCCCGGAGCCTTCCTTTTCCTTCTGTGTTGAGCTGAATGCTGCTGAATAGGCGCTTTCCTCAGTGGGCGCCATACCCTTGCCACCTACTGCCTGCATAGTGGTCCGCACCGAAATCCTCCTAGACGGAGCCACCGCGGTGGCTAAGTGGTTATGGCGCTGGGCTGCCGTCCTGAAAAACGCAGGTGCGATCGCTGCCGCCCCGGGTTCGAACCCGACCGCGGCGGCTGCGTTTTTATGGAGGAAAAACGCTAAAGCTCCCGTGTGCTGTGCGATGTCAGTGCATGTTAAAGATCCTCAGGTGGTCGAAATTATTCTGGAGCCCTCCACTACGGCGCCTCTTTCTTCCTTTCTTCTTTCACTCCTTCCTTTATCCCTTCCCTTATGGCGCGGTTCAGGTGTCCAAAGATATATGAGACAGATACTGCGCCATTTCCTTTCCCCCAAAACCAATTATAATTATATAATATGATCGCTGCCACGGCGGACGAATTTCTATGGAGGCGGAATTCTTGAGGGTTGTTACTTGGTGACGTCAGTGCACGTTAAAGAACCACAGGTGGTCGAAATTTCTTGAGCCCTTCACTGCGGCGTCCCTCATAGCATAAGTCGCTTTCGGACGTTAAACTCCCTTAAACCAAACCAAACCTTCAAGACAACTACTCTGACGGGTCAGTCAGAGTCAAACACTTTGGCAAAACATCTATCGTCTGGCTGCAGTCATGAAGCCTATTTGTATCGAGTGAATGGCACGTGACCTCCTGAGCTCCCAAAGCTGTGAAGATTTTTCGACACTGATTGCCTCGGCTCCTAAATCTGAATGACGCCAACCTAAATACCCTGACATATAACACGTGTGTCCTGAAGTAAGCCCTGTAGCATCGAGTCAAGCTTCGCCCTATACATGTTGCAAAGGAGTGGCGCTACACTGGAGCCAAAATAGTTATCTCGGTTTTGTACACCGAAGTTACCGTCATGTTCTACAACCGCTGACATCTATTACACGTTTAGAAGCTCGAGGAATTATTTCCAAGTGATTCCGCACTTATGCTGGGAGGATAATGTCGCGGTGCTTTCAATTAATTTGTGCGCTGCTATAAAAAGTTTATTATGTGGCTTAGAATAAAGCAGGTACACAATCAATTTTAAAGAGATATAACAAGCAGACATGCGTAAATGATTCATCGGTTTTTATCCCCGAAAAGGAAGAGAGTTTTTCTCTGCGTAAATTATTTCCTTCATCTTGTTCAGACTGTGCGCTTCGCAGGAAATATATAAATGTTGGTTTCTTCATAGGAACAAATCAGCTTTAAGTCTAATTGTGATATGCCTGTGCCTGCTATGCTACGTCCTGCGTACGTTTTGGATGGTTGCACCTTCTGTGCCGAGCATTATCCCTCTCTTAACGCCACCCTCAGCGCCCGTGCACTTGGTGTGATTGCAATCATAATGTTCCAGAGTTGAAACCTTTATTTGTGTCTGTGTAGTAAAATAACTGAGCGAAATCTGTAGCTCTATCCACCCTTATGTTGTTTTTTGACGAGATTATGTGCTTCACTGCGGTTGTTCAATGTTTGCAGAGATGCATGTGAGGTCGCATATGTAGCTATTCCGTGAATGTTTTACATAGAAAAGGCCGCTAGAAGCGCACTACACTAGACTTTAGAAGGAGTTTAAAGCCTTTTGAAGGTATTGTGTAGCAGCTAAGCTGACAGTTCACAGTTCCCCTAAACGTTTTTTTTTTTTTGCTTTCAACGCTGAACTTAATAAAGACCGCAGGTTCAAGAGTTTTATGTGCCCAACAGACGTTGTAATGTATTTATAAACGACATTCTATTGAAGACGTCAGCACTACCACATCTGGTAGCCCAAAATAGCATTCACCTATTGCAAATAAATCATTGCTCGCGCGTCGACATGTTGGCTATTTTTGTCTGTGGCGAGCATTTAATATTTATCGGGAAAGCTAGTTCTCAGATTTGCAAAGTCAAACCAATGCACTTTTCGCACTGACTGATGGTACAAGCTCGTAGCGACGAGGTGTGCAGAGTTTGGAAGACTCTTGCCTTCCGTACCCTCTTCATCCGAGCAGAAACGATGACGTGCGCCTTGCGCAAAGAAAACGCAAATAAAAAGTGTCAGTCCGTGCGATGCGTAAAAAGAGCGTTGTTTGAAGAAACAGGATTTAAGGGAAGTAAATCGATTTATAAGTTACACATTATGCCCTACGATGGGCGCACAAGAAAATAGCCACTCCAAACAAAAAAGTTTTCCTAAACTGACACTTTCTGTTCTTAGGACTAGTACTTTCAGGAATCTCTAGCGCAGGAGCGTTTCAAGCGTGTCTAAAAGTAATAGAAGAGAATGATACATCCATATATTAATCTTGTTTCAGTGAAAATTCGGATTACTTTTTCGCAAAACAGCTCGAAGTGTTCGTTCGCTTAGAGAGACACACTGTCCCACAAGTTGGATATTGTCCAGTTTCAAAAACTTTCCTCGGCGCCACTGCGGTGACTAAGTAGTTATGGTTCTCCGCTGCTGACCCGAAAGACGCGGGTTCAATCCCCGCCGCGGCGGTCGAATTTCGATGGAGGCGAAATTCTAGAGGCCCGTGTACTGTGCGGTGTGAGTGCACGTTAAAGAACCTCAGGTGTTCGAAATTTCCGGAGTCCTTCACTACGGCGTCCGTCATGGCCAGAGTCGCATTGGGACGTTAAATCCCGATAAATCAAACCTATTTCTAAAGCAATGAATTGCTCCCCGAAGCGGGTGATCACTCTCTTCATCTACAGAATAACGAATAACGGCGTTCTACGGGGATGGACAGGGGATAGTAGCAAAAGCGAGGCAGAGCTTTAGTGGCGCTACCAAAGAGGAGCTTGTCGAAACACAGACATTAATGTGCTATGAACGAAAGGTTCACGCGCGAATTGGAGCTAGTTTTCCAACCTTCTTTTGAAGTGAGTTTGCACTCCTTTCATGTGTAGAACAAAAGCAGATATTAGACGAGTATTTCTGCAGCTACTCGATGAGAATATCATTTGGCGAATAAAAGTATTTTCCACTACGGTTACAATCTTGACAAAAAGCATATTGCTCTTTCTCCTTTCCATAGAAATTAGAAAAAGACCAGCTGCTCCGGGAGAATATTTTAGAATATATACAAACCTCCTGTTTTCTTCTTGTCCCGATATGGAGTATGCATGCGCCTAAACATTGACTTAAAATGTAAAAAGGGGCGAAAAATGCTTCGTGTCAGCAGGGCGCTTATCTATCGCCACAGACCTGCCTACACCAATGCTTCGACCTTCTTTTAGCGTCACCATAGTGGCCACTTCGTTACCAGCATCTAACCTTTAAGCGTTATTGTAGGCCAGAATTGTGGTCGCGTGGCATGACTAGTGTCAAAAGCAGCAGCACGTCTTATAATTATCATAATTATTTCCAATGAAATTCTGATTTCCAGGGTGTGTTGTTTCTTGTGAGGTGAAAATATTGACGGACAACCACGACGACAATGTTGAAAAATAGCAACTGAAGGCTTTTCATGGCTTAGGTTTTATAGTTATACTATAGACGAGTGATTTCATGCAGTCTTATTCCGTTAAGAGTTTGCAATCAGGAATCGGCTCTGAATATTTAGAACGGCAAGAAACAGACTACCCAAAATGCATGATTTCAGCCATGAAACGGCATTTTTTTTTTGCAAGCTTCCTCTTGGAGTCTCCGCATATAAATAATGCGGTGAAAACTTTTTTTTAATGTGTTTCTGAGGTAACACAGTATATTTTGAAGAATTTCCTTGCCTGAGGATGGGCATGGAAGCACGTAAAGAATGAGAGCCTCTCGCAGTGTTATATTCGTCATGCAGTTGCTCGTATTTCCCGCTGTCAGGAGGGCGGACAGTGCCCAAGAGAATCCAGTCAGTGGGCTTTCCATAAATGCCAAAGCTTCAGGAGCGTCCAATGATGCCACTCCGCTCGGATCCGAGACGTCGACATCCTCCCGTTTCTTGCCTCATCACGTACTATGAAACATCAGCAGAGCTTCAGGAACATCAGCGGACCCAAGAACGCAGTATCTAAAACCGGGTGCTACATAGGTTCTGCGCAATAGGCATGGAAGCACCGTAAGAACAAGGCTCAGGCACGCTTTTCGTAGTCATGCGGGTTAGTTACCTGCCCAAATTAACTTATTACTCATTTAAATCCGATTGATCTGTTATAATTGTGCTTCCTGAAGCCTTGTTGGAGCCTTTTTGTTCCCTGGTGTTGCCTTTCTGAGGGGATGTTTGGTGTTATCCAGAGCCTAAAGAATCATCTGCTGATGCTCTTGAGGAAATATTTGAAACATTCAAAGATTTAAACGAATTATCAACCAGGATAAAAACTCCTAAAAATATCAGTTCCCAAAACGGTGACGGCCCGAAAGATCAACAAAAAAGCGCTTCTTATGCTATGTCATACGTAAAGGCACGATTAAAAGCTGTAGACGGCCCAAGTTCAACACTTCAGTAATGGTAAAGCTAACCACTTCAGCTGGAAGCCTGCGCACTGTGCCATCGGCTGGATAAAGCTGTGAGCCGCTCTCGACGCGACAAGCTAGTTCTTACGGCACAAAAGATCTGGGAAATGAAGTATATCCTTATTCAAAGGCGAATGTTTTAGACGTCATTGCCGATAAACTGAAACAACTCAACCACTGGCAGCATTTTACGTGTCCACTGGAACAATCGGCTCCTCGAAGAAAAAGCACGGGAGACTGCTGTAAATTTGTTTCATGTAAACATAAAAAATCTTGTTTTGCTAACTGCTCTTTGCATCTATGTGCTCCTGCATACTAAAAATTTATACAGCAGTTCTTATCTTGACTCGTGCGTTTCTTTCTTCTAGTGTTCACTTCGTGAACACTTCGTGAACATTAGTGTTCACATCGTGAACACTAATGCCGGCAATTCTTCTACCGACCAATTAGGTCTGCGGTTCCTCAAAGGCCGCTCCTTGCTTCCGTACTCTTCCTAATTAAAATAAATTATCTACATGTGCTACCGCCAGAATTAATTGATGTGCTGATGACTGTGATTCTCCGTAAAATGTAACTGTAATCCACTCGGCAGGTGAATCTCAGTAACATACAAGATTGGCGTCATACATGGCAAATGAAACCAAACATTAAAATTGTAAATCTATGAGAGTCCCTCGGTCGAATGCAACTTGACCTCATTATTTTCTACATAGCCGTGCCCGTGAAAGAAAAACATTTTAATGGTACTTCGGTGTTCATGCAACTACGTCTTCTGTCCTGCAACTTAAATATAGAACACGTAGAATCTAAAGCAAACAAGAAACTGGGTTATGTGAGAAAATATTCTCTCTGGCTCCATCTTTACTAAAAATTTTGGAACCCCTACGTGCGACCACAAATCGAATATTCGTCCTCTGTATGGGCACATGCGGAGGTCACATGCTCACAAATAGAGGAGGCTGTGCATAATCGTGCAGCTTTTTAATTTTAGGGGGCTACCATCGTTCAGCTAGCGTCATCTCAAGTGAAAACATACTTAAATCTCATTCCACTAGCTACCCGCCGAAAGCACACCAGCCTTTTCCTGTTCAATACAATTTTCTACCATAATTCGCATCTTGGCTCCCGATGAATTCAACCACCGCCCTTTATTTCTTGTCGCCTTAGCCACCAACCAAAGGGCGCACCCAACTGCAATACAGCCACGTATGCATAATCATATTTGCCGCGAACCTGTAAGAATGAAATTGTCCACAAGCCTCATTATCAAGAATCAATGATTCCATTCAATTTTAAAACGTCCAGACCACGCTTGTCGCCTAAATAACGAATTTGTATTTGTTCAAAATTTGATTTTTTTTTTGTTTTGGTTCAACGAATATTATTAATAATATTATTATTACTCTTCACAAGTTTTGTTATCTTGCTGTGAGATTGTTCGCCTTATTTTTCTTGATCTAAGTGGAATGTCATTTTTGATCCATTGCATTAAGAACCAGCGCTAAACACACACACAGAGGACAAGACGAGACACACGAAGGCGCTGAACTTACATCTGAATTCTATTCGATAATAAGAAGTCAATTAATGCAATACACACACACGTGTAAGGTTGTCCAGTCAAACACAGATGCGCTGAAATCACCCACATGCGATTACCCCCCCCCCCCTTCAAAAAACAAGAAACACATTAAACAAATTTCCAAGGCACGTGCGCTATCGTCAATCCCGCTACCCACAATGAAGCAAGCTCATTTCTCTGCTTGACTAGCTAATCGATGTTTTGCTCACGCATTCATCGCCCTTTCTGAGAATGTGGAATGCATCAGCTATCTTCCTTGTGCATTGGTCGTCATGTACGAACAGTACTGTCGTATCCACAAAAAACGGACTACAATTACAAGCAACGCAGTGTTGTGATACATTTCTATTTTCTTTCCTGCTGCCTGCTGACAGAATCGGCATGCTCTGTGAGATGAACATTGATACACCGCCAGGTCTGGCCGATGTATATACGCCCGCAGGACAAAGGAATAAGATATACCACGCCTTTCTTACAAGTAACAAACCTGTTACTATGCTTGATATTGCATTGTTTCCTACTAATATCAAGCATATCAAGCAATATCAAGCATAGAAACAAGTTTGTTACTTGTAAGAAAGGCATGGTATATCTTATTCCATTGTCCTGCGGGCGTATATACATCGGCCAGACCGGGCGGTGTATCAATGTTCATCTCACAGAGCATGCTGATTCCGTCAGCAGGAAAGAAAATAGAAATGTATCACAACATTGCGTTGCATGTAATTGTACTCCGTTTTTTTTTTGTGGATACGACAGTACTGTTCGTACATGACGACCAATGCACAAGGAAGATAGCTGATGCATTCCACATTCACAGAAAGGGCGATGAATGTGTGAGCAAAACATTGATTAGCTTGTCAAGCAGATAAATGAGCTTGCTTCATTGTGGGTAGCGGGATTGACGATAGCGCACGTGTCTTGAAAATTTGTTTAATGTGTTTTTTTTTTCTGGGGGGGGGGGGGGGGTTATCGCATGTGGGTGATTACAGCGCATCTGTGTTTGACTGGACAACCTTACACGTGTGTGTGTATTGTATAAATTGACTTCTTACTATCGAATAAAACTCAGTTGTAAGTTCAGCACCTTCGTGTGTCTCGTCTTGTCCTCTGTGTGTGCTTTTAGCGCGGGTTCTTAATGCAATGGATCACAACCAACTCGCCCAATCCTCAGTTCTTCTACAGTCATTTTTGAATAGAAAGTGTTTGCCGTTTTTTTTTCTTTTTTAAACAGCGCTTCCCCTCTGAATGTACTCTGTCTCCCGAGGGCATAATAAACAACAATAAAATAAAATAAATAGAGAACTTGAGGAGTTAGTTGCACTTTATCTCAGTTGCCCTTTCTTTGTACTGCTGACATTTTTCGGAGGGTTCTGATCTTCGGCAAAGTGGCAAATGCAATGTACACAGAATTTGAAACTTGTTAAAATGCAAGATATATAAAATTAATCTTGCTTTTTAGGGCTACTGTTAATCGAGCTTTATTCTTTCTGGTTATCTTCCGCTCATTTAAAAGTATATTTGGTAAGTAGCTATTATAGCGGGGAAATAATTTTTCCTTCACAATGTGACTTTTTAGATTACAATTAAGTGTTCTTACTATAGCTTTAAAGCTGAGGTTATGCTACGAAGGCAGACTGGCTGCCGCGCACAAACGGCGTAATAAACTGTACAGCTTCGTGTGCGAGTCGCAAGGAACGAGTGCATGAAATTCACGCCCACGCGAAGCCGAACGGCTTGTGTAATCGTGCTAGCATCAATACAACCCGCTGTCTTCCATTTATTTCTCGAGGTATCTTTCCCTCCAACAAACCTCTTTAACGCTCTGTTTAGATCGTCATTGCTGACGTCGAAGCGAAGCCAATCCACCCTCAGCTGCAAGGTTAGATTACAGCACATGTCAGCGCAATACCATGGATAGGCCCGGCGACAAGTGCCGTTTTCTTGATCTGTTCGCTGCTGAAAACACACAGCCTTAAATGCGACATCTCGTACACTACGAAGAGCGTGTGTGCTACATCTACATACTGAAGCGTGCAGCCACAAGTTGACCTTTTGGAGCCTCTCATATGAGTCTCTTAGCTGCAGACTCCCTCTGGAAACAATTGAATTCTTTTTTCAACCACAACATCTGGTTGAGCAGTTACTCTGACATTCAAAAGCAGTGGAAGGCTGGGCTGTACAATTCCTTGGCGCCAAACTCGAGCGTTTAGCAACGTTTGCCACAGCGTGGTTGAATGTTCGCCACATAGGTGCCCATTCCGGACGCGGCTCCCGGTTTCATTTACACAAGATAGGCACACCTGCGAGATGCGCGTTTAAAAAGTTTTGTAGGTAGGCAAACTCATAAACTGCACGTTAAGGAGGAGAGCTAATCTTACGTTGTGCTCTTCTTTCCTTCACTCGACATCAGGGAAACAATAAGAAACGACACTAAAAAACAGATAGCCAAAATTAAGTCTGGGAATGCGTTGCACCTTGTGGAACCTGCTCTTCTCTCCCGTTTACTGGTGTCATTAAGCGGAATTCTCATGTAGGAGGGTGAGGAAAAAGGAGAGCCTACGGTTGCGATGGCGGAACTGCTTGTCAGCGCTACCTGACGGCGGTTGAAAACTAAACATTTTGACAGCTTTGCCTGTCTGGTTGGATTTGAAGACTTATAATAAACTGCACAACTCCAACCAAAAATTTTCACTTTAACCCAACGTTTCGAAGACGACTCGGCTCCTTCATCAGGGGTGACTGAGGGCAGTAGCTAAGCGTCTTTAAGTATGGGGGAGGAGGGGGGGGGGGTCAAAGGAACAACAGCTGTGACGCGAAAGGCGCGGAGGAGGGGGCGGGGGTTTAGTCTGTTAGTCACGCTGGCGCACTGCACGGAGGTGGTGACGCGACTATTTTTCGTTCAGTTGAAGAGCGAAGTCCCTGGGCATATACTGGGGGCAGGTTTCCTTTTGTGCGGTTGATATTGTTCGGGGTGGTTTGGATATGCCAAGATTCCAGAAGGAGCCTATAGTGGTAATTTGTTTCGGTTCCGAGGATGCAGGTTTCTTCGAAGTTGATTCTGTGGTCGGAGTATTCGATATGTTCGGCTACTGGATTGCGTTCTCTTGCGAATTTTCGGACGTCGTTTTTATGTTGCCGAATTCTTGCTTTGAAATTTTTGGTTTCGCCGATGTAGCTTGCGTCGCAGTCGGCGCATGGAATTTTGTAGACAATGCCTTGGGCTCTTTCTCTCGGCGGCCGTTCTTGGGGACAGGCTAAACCCCCGCCCCCTCCTCCGCGCCTTTCGCGTCACAGCTGTCGTTCCTTTGACCCTCCCCCCCTCCTCCTCCCCTCCGTACTTAAAGACGCTTAGCTACTGCCGTCAGTCAACCGTGATGAAGGAGCCGAGTCGGCTTCGAAACGTTGGGTTAAAGCTAAAATGTTTGGATGGAGTCATGCAGTTCATTATACCTGACGGCGGATAGGATGCCCGCTGTCTAGGTATGCGCAGTGCGCCCTCCTTATTAAGCTCTAAGGTTCGCACATACATTTCTGCCAAATATGGCGTTTTCGAAAAAGCTGCCATTGACCCGGCTTTAGTTTTACTTGGGCATGCCGTCTGGGCTAGCAAGGTATTGGACGCCAGCTGATTAACTACTAAATCTCTGTGAGAAGCCGCTATCGCCGCAGCATTTCGCGGGTACCTTATGCCTACTCTCCAAAGCAACACATGCCTTTTATTCGACGGTGGTTCTTCCCACGGAACAATTCTGTACAGTGACGGTATATTAGCCAGTTTATCGTCAGTTATGCCCCCCCCCCCCCCCTCCTCCCTGTGAGTTGCCGTTACTGCCCCTCATAGAAAGAGGATGGATCGATGAGCTCGCTTAGAAGATGATACCCAGCGCTAAATATTCCGCCACATTTAAAGCTGTGCCCGATACAAGCTTGCGATTTAGATTTACTGATAAAACAACTCGCGCGTGCTAACTCACTCGCCCAGACATTCCACCAGACTGTTAATAAAGAGCGGTCCTTTGAAGATTTCCTGTGGTAAAAGTTGTGTCCAGGGAAAACCTCGTGCGAACACGCTAGTCACTACTGAGGGTGCTCCGCGCATAATTCGACAATAAGCACACACTTTCAAGTAGCGCTGATACCCATTTTTCCATCCATTTCTGTGGTCTCTCCACTTTTGCTCACGCCTTTGCGCATTTATATACATGCCTATTCGTGCATCAGACCGAAATTGCTTCTGCTTTTAAGTTATTGTAAGCCAGGCGTTTCGGAAGCGCGTCTTTGCCTTGCAGGTACGCCTTGCAGCATGCAGCTTTTTTGTGTGACGTACTGGCACTCGCTTACCTGTTTAGCAGTGAGTCACGGTAGAAACATTCTCATTAGATATACTTGATCGATAAATTTTCACACGGACACGCGGTAGCTGCTGCTGTTGTCGTTTTGCTTTATGGAGTATATATGTTGATCCTAGAAAGGAAGAAAAAGTAACTTCTGCTCAAGGGATGGCACTTTAATCTCACTGGATGGGATTCTTTAAAACTGGCCACCGTAGGCAACGTTTCTGAAAATTGTGCGGTAAATTAAAGTATAAAAGGCTGAACCTTGCCAGTCTATCTTGTTTTAAAATCTGCGACTGGAAAGACCTTCCATCTGGTAACACCTCATACACATACTCCTACCCAGAGTTTACTGATTATTACTAGCACACCGAAAGGGAATTGACAGTGCAGTTACGAAGAATGAAAGAAATTATCCACTGTTTACACGAAACTTACGTTCCACCTAAGACATTTTGATTTCTTATCGCCGTTTTGTTTCTACTGGAGAGAATAATTAATATATTTGATGATTTTCAAGGGCAAGCACCACCTTTGTTAAAGATTTCATTCAGCCAGCCATGTAGCACCCAATCACAAATGATAGCGGAGGCAGACTGACGAATTCATTAGAGCTACCAAGGGATGTGGCAAGGAGAAAAGGGCTTCTGACCGTCTCTGAAGCCACCATGGTATTGTCGAGAAATACTACAGTACAAGAGTTGCCAAAATCTACAGATGACAGCTTGATCGACCGTAGAAAGTCGGTTTATAAAGAATATATTCATATTTTGTAGCGCTCTTATCCAGTAAAACCGTTGAACCATAATATTTGTGCCGCTAACACCATTAATAATCACAGGACTGAGGAAACAAGCCAGCTTCCTAATATTGCCTTTGTATTTTGTATTTGTATTTTGCCTTCAGGCTGGCAACTGGTTTTCCAGAGGCGATAATAACGTGACCGTCAACATTCTTAGCAAAATTAAGGAGAGGATTGCAACGGAGTGCTGCGGGAGCTATTGTCATGAATTCTATATATTAACTTATTACTGCCATGATGCACGCAGGGTCAAAGCTGGCCTTTGCCGCATGTATGATGCGCTACTCAAAAGACAAATTTCGTTCGTCTCTCAACTGATACCTTCACTTGTAGTGTTAGCGTAGCGGCTTCCTGAAAGCAAAGCCATTTTAGCCTGCTGCTATGACACAGCAGAAAAAAATGCTTTCTTCAATGTCACCACCTTCGCTGGTGTCCCTCATGTTTCTCACGCAATAACGGGGCAAAGCACAAAGGCATAAGAACATTACGGGCATTAGAATTTGTCACCAATATTTTCTTGACGTTCTGCGCACCAGTTACTCCGCTACATACAGGTGGAACTCTTGTATGGTCTAGTTGGTTCAGGAGGTTTAGAAAATAAGACGGCTCAACAGACGCGGACAAAGGAGACACACAAAACGAGAGGACAGGCGCCTTGGCAGGCTCGGTGCGGAAGCTTCGAAAAAAAGCTTAGTGTCCATTATAGAAGAAATGTTCGCAAGAACTCTTGTATGGTCAATTGATACATGAGATTTACAAAAGAAGACGGCTCAGCAGACGAAGACAAAAGAGGAACACAAAACTGCGCGCTGGTCCTCTCGTTGATATGGAAAAAAAATCTTGACTCGATCTGCTCTCTTTTCGGTAGTGATATTAACCAGAGAACGGTAAAGGCCCCGTTCACCAGAAAATCCGGTGTCGGCTTTGTCGGCGTAGGTACGTGTTATCTGTGAGCGAAAATAGCGGGCATGGTTCTGGCAGGCGGTCCCCAGAGAGCAACCTAGGAGGCAGCTGAGCAACCTAGGTCCCGTGACGTTGCGGCGTAATCACAGCGACCCTACCGGGTAGTGAGGAAACTGCTCAGAGTGACAGGTGGTAGTTAAATTAATTATCGGTGTCCCAGGAAGAGCAACCTGGGTGGATCAAGGTCCGCTGCTGGGGACACCTGTCATCGCAGCACAGTGGCGCATCGCCTAACCGCTGCACCACTGCACCAGGAAGGGCATGAGGACTCCCAGGGATCTATGAATGCAATGTAGATGATGACCTTCTGCATATACGGGAATTCGCCCATCAAGCGATCGCGAAATACCTTTAAGACGGGGCTTAAATGTGCACTCCAATTTTTAAGAAATACCTGCCTTCGTGCATTCTGAAAGAAGTGTGTTACTTTCATGTTCTGGAAGAAGGGGATAATATATGTGCATGGACCACTCCACAAACTCAGTTACAGGACGTCTGTACAGTGAATCACCAAGCAATGAAAACTTGCGAAGATGTCGCTGAAGAACAGGCGATTTAGTGGGCCAGCACAGTGGGAAAACACTCATTGTTCATCCTCTTTATTATTTTACCTCCAGGATACTAGGTGCGCGTCAGGAGGCCAACATATGACTATCGAAACGTTACCATAAGGGGCAGGATTGGAAGCAGCTTGTTTATATTTTTCCTTTTACTGATATCTTTATTGTTCCTTGCTGTGCTACAATATTTACGCAAACACTGGCTTGACTCATACCCAGAGTTTATTCATTAGTACTTGCGCGCCCATAAGGGAATTCATTGGCTGTAAAGTAAGGAAGAATGAAAAAATTATCCACTGCTTACACGAAACATACGCTCCACGACCATTTTAATTTCTTATCTCCATTTTGTCTCTAATGGAGAGAACAAAGCAATCTGCTTGAAATCAGCCAATGGCATTCTTGATGGTGTTTATGTTGCATAAACAAGCAGTACTTTTTGTGACGTCCGAAGCTGCCAGGAGCTTGATTGCTTGATATATCAATTTTATTTAAATTGGGGCTATTCGTCGACAGAAACATTGCATGACATAAGTTCGTCCAGCAACCATTACTGATATTTTTATCGCGACCTCGAAAACGTTCTGCAAATTGGGATGGCAACACACCTCTTTTTTAGATAATATGCACAAAATTTTCAGCAAGACGTCCACGTACCACAGTGGTCAGAAATGTAAACAATTTATTCTCCTTTTCTTAGCAAGTAACTAGTCCAGGTCACCTCCAAATGAAAAGAACACCCTCCATGCGCAATCCTCGAAAACGCATTGAGCTTGCCGTTGCTCTTAACCAAGTTAAAAATAGTGGTATTCATAAGCGTATTTTCAACATCCAAAAAGAAAGACCCAGAAGAAGTTACGCGCACATAAAAGGCTTAGTCCACAACGATGTTCTCCCTTCTCTTCCTTTTCAAAGCTTTTTACATGTTGAGAGGCGCGCACAAGAGCATTATCCGGAAGGACCAAAAACGTTTTCGTCAATCATCTTCAGCGTGTTGGTATGGTGCATTCAGGTATACAAACTAGAAGATGGGAGCTTGCAGAAAACATCTTTTTGCACAATCAGTTCACATAAACACCAAGATTTTTGCGCACGTGATAAATTCTTGTAAGTCAAAATTATGACTTCTTGCTTGCTCGTCAGGTAATAAAGGTAAATTAAAGTTTATTTATCGCTTGATTTTGTGGTCCAGATTGAAGATCTGTTTAATCTACTGCGTATCGCCTAGAATGTCTGTTTTCAGTTCCTCGTCAAATTCTTTCTTTTCACTGCAGAAACTCATAAAAAAGATGTTTAAGTCTCGGATGTACCTAAAAAAGATGGCAATGCTTTAAGAAAACAATCATTGAACACGCTGGCATTTGCAGATATGTTAGGTGGAAAGTGCATTTCACTCTTCCCGCTGAACGCACTGTTCAAGCGTTGATATATTTGAGTATGCATTCTCTGCTCTGCAGCTAATGATTTTCGCAGCAGAAATTGGCCCCTTCGGTGTCAAAGCAATCGGCATTGTGCAGTAAATGATTGCCCAAGCTCGGTCCGTAGCATTATGTAGATTTTGGAATGCCGCTGCCTGCTGCGCCCTTTTTTTCTTCCAAAGAAATACCATGCGCATTGTGAAATGCAAAATCTATATAATATAAACGCAAGCGCATTTTTACCACCTTTGCTTGCCAGCGCTTGCTACACAAGAAGCAATTCCATCCTCACTTCGTCCAATGCGCCCAACATCGTATTTAGACAAGGATCGACTTTGAAAGAAGAAACATTGCTTGTTACCGGGCACCTCGAGATTCAGCTTAATTACGAACTTGTTGAGCAAAAATTGGGAAACTGAGAGCAAGTGAGAGGTGGACAGAGAGTACAATCACATGAGAAATATTGCAACTGGAAGTACTGCAATGACCATTTTCTGGGGCCAAACCCATTGCGAGAAGTTCGGCAGGAAATATTGGGGCATAATCTGGGACCCGGAGAGAATAATTCGAACTAGTGCAACTAAGAATAAATGCCTACTGCTCTTTTTCTTCATGTTCAGACGCATCTGTGAAAATAGCTGCGTGGCTCGGATAATGGAACCGATATTTTCCCAGGAGATGCTTTACACATTGGAGTCAAGAACTTCGTAATAGGAGGCAGCGTGTTGTGAAAACAAACTAAGAGTACTGCAGAAGAATACTGAATGCAACAAAAATTGCAGAATATCACTAAACCAAAAAGCAGCGAAAAGGAAACAATAAAAATTTCTTTTTTTTTCATCGACCAAAATGGATGACCACAGAAAAATCTACGAAGAACCACTGGGAGTAGCAGGAAAGGAGCATCAACTTCTTATGCTTAACATGTGAATCATTGCCTCAATGTTTCACTTATGCTGTATACTATAAGCAGCATTTCAGCTTATTCCTTCTACACGCGAATAATGAAGGTTCCGTTATCAAAAACAAAAGTCAATTTTTCTAATTGGTGGTTCATTCCACGTCTTCAACACGAAGTGCCATGTATGCGTCATGCTATAATATTTTTTGTGTGCATCACAACACACCTGGACCATCAGAAAACAACTGATACAAATGTAAAAAATTACACTCTTGGCAATCAGGATTATTCCAGGTAGGAGTTCTACCTTGTAGTTTTGCTGTTGTTATGTCTGGAGCCGAACAGCGATTGAGGATGTGGTTCCTATTTAAGAAGGTTAGCCGACTTCCGAGTCAAGGACTACGCGCACGAGTTGGTTTCTTCATGACGCTCAGATACATAGACGCTTGATGGTCTCGACATCGGCTACGTTTAGGTTGGAAAGCCTTGCTTTATTATCTAGCTCTGGGAAAAGCAGAGTAACCATAGGTATTGAACAAGCCCCTGCGGACTCCACCGCAAGAAAAGAAGTGCCCTGCGAAAAATTCGAGAATAAATATAGTAAGGCGATAACTGGGACTTGGTATTACATAGCTATGGTACAAATCTGCAGTTTTACAATCACAAACGAGACACGACTGGACCTCATGCTGCTTTCTAGCAACGCTTAGCTCATCTCGCTGGCCACCCTGTCAGCGAGATGGGCGTTTATTTCAAACGGAAAGAAACCATTCATCTTTGGTTTGGGCATTAAGGTTAAAGTGGCTGTTCATTCTGTAAGTTGTCGAGCCAAGAGCAGCAACGACACCTCGCAGAAAAGAACACTAAGCCGCTACTATCTTATGCAGTAACCTACCAGCTGCCAAAAGAGGCACTACATGAACAACAGCTTTGGCCCAGCATGTATTCTGTGTGAAATACTGTAGTAAGATAAGCCCGCTTGTAATCTGTGCGAAGTACAATGGTGAGATATACAGCGAGCGTCTAATCGAGCGGAGGGTCGCGTCCAATATTAAGGGCAGATTTTCGACGTGTTTGCACTGCGTCCGGCGTCAGCTTTCAGGTGCACAGAGCAATCAATGTGCCTGCTCTGCTAGACTGCAGAGGACATCGTCAATGTTCGTCAGAAATTGCGCTTAAGCAGATCAGACGGCTCGACAACCTCTTAAATGATTTCGGTATCGTAGTAAAGGACATGCAAATTGGCTCTGAATTCCAACGCACATTCGACATCGAACTCAGTTCATTCCAGTGCAAAATTTCCTCAGAGTTTATAAATGATATTTTCTTTCCATCCTAACCAGTCAAAAAATATTCTGTCGTTTGAATATCATAATAAACACTATAATATATTATCACATGCTTCCTTTCATTCCGAAACTGCAGTGCAAAAGGAAACTTCTATTATGTTTCTCGCACGCCAGCAATAAGGTATAGCTACAGTTCATTAAGCCTAGCTCAGTGTAGTAGACCAATTTTATTCAACAGAAAATGTGAGGAAGTGAATTGCGTGATATTCAGAGAAAAGTTCATGACGGGCGCTCTTTCTGACTGGACGTCAGGTGGCTAGTGGTCTGGGCGTTCGCTTCGGCTGCGGGAGGTGGTTGGTTCGAAACCCACCGCCGGACTCCCACCGGTAAAATGGGTACAAGCCACCCCCCACCCGGCGCCCGGCTTCTTCAGAGGTGTGTGCTTGGAGGAGGATCCGCAAACCCCGCTGCGCCCCTTCGGGGGCAAACCCAGTTTCGAACAACTCAGCCTGCAAAGGTGGTTCGTGATTCATTCCCAAGTGAACAGTTCCACTCAAAGCTCGTATGCTCTAACCAGCGTCAAGTTCAACACTAAGGTCCTTCGTCAGAAGCGATTCAGAGTATCACTGCGGTCCTGGGCAAGCCCGGTTTTTCCGGCTGTCCGAATTTGTGATAAAAAAGGGGCACAAATGGGCTTCTACTGCACGAGGCGGATTTAACGTTATTGACGGCGCAACTTATCGCTGACCCGTCAGAGCCACTGTGGTCAAGACGCTTTTCCCAAGCATCTCACCCAGAAGAGCCGAGCACCAGGCCGAAGGAAATCTTGTACCCATTAAAAATCGGTGGGTACCTTGTGACACTTGGGATTGAACCCAGTACTTCCCAAATGCGAGGCGGAAGCTCTACCACAAGGCCACGCTTTGGTCGGAAAGCTGGAAAAACCGAGCTTGCCCAGGACCGCAGTGATACTCTGAATCGCTTCTGACGAAGGACGTTAGTGTTGAACTTGACGTTGGTTAGAGCGTACGAGCCTTGAGTCGAACTCTTCACTTGGAAGTGTATCACGAACCACCTTTGCAGGCTGAGTTGATCGAAATTGGGTTTGTCCCCGAAGGGGCGCTGCGGGGTTTGCAGAGCCTACTCCAAGCACACACCCCTGAAAAAGCCAGGCGCCGGGCCGGGGTGGCTTGTACACACAGCCTTGCAGCGTCCTCTTCAGTCCTGCCCGTCGCACGGAGTTTTCCTGCCGTGTCTCAGCTGTATAACGCAGTCTCTCACTGCTCGAGCATGTTAAATAGCAGATGCTTCGGAGGTCTGTCCGCGTGGCAGGCGTTCAGAAAGATTATTATTGTGAGTGGCTCTGGGTGCGCAGCACTTAATGCAGTCGGGTCTGAATTCATCAAGGGCGAATTTGGAATAAATTTCCGGATCTATCAAGGCTCCTGTCTGTAACTGCTTCCAGACGACTCCTTAGCTTTCGAGGAGCGAAGGCTGAGGTGGAACGTTTTTAAGCCTACGAAAGGTTCCGTAAACAAGTAGTATTCAGAATTCTATCCAAATTACCGCAACACAATTTAAGGGCAATTAAATTGGTATGGGTTAGGTACCTACGGCAGAGAGCGTCACAAAAAAGCTAACCAGTATGTCAGAGTATTCGTCTACAGGGCGCTGTTCAATTCGGATCTCCGTTCGGCTTGAGACCGAATGGTCTCGTGCCATGAAATCACCACTACAGAAACCTAGCCTGCAAATTGTTCCCATCCGTTAAAATCCAGCGCTCTTATACAGGCCATGTGTGAGTTTTGATTGACATCATCTGAAACATAATGCCCAGTAAATTTGTGGTTTTGTCTCCCACTGAGGAAAATTAGCTTTTTAAAACAACACATATCCTGGGCCCACTCAGTGTATAAGAACTACCACTGGTTCATCGAGTAGCATCGTTTGCTTTACATCAGGTGTCACAACGAGGCTAAATCAAAATGACCGGATAAAACATATCATTAGTAGAAGCTTTTGGAGTTTTGCTGCGCGCTCCTACTTCTTAATTTCTGCTGTGCTTCGCCGAGGTTCCGTATGAGGGTGCTCCTAAGGTGTCGTTTCGAGTGTGCTACACAATCCGCTGTTAGACAGCAAAATTAGCAAGTTGATTATATGGGTGCCGTTGTGGGCAACACTTTTCGACACTGCACGTGCTACATATTTTCGATTTAAATGCGGCAGAAGTCAACATTTAGCACCAGCAGTCGTGGATGGGAACCGCCGTTACAAATTATTTTAATAAAGGGGCTTCTGATTTTAATATCAAAATCCTACGGTTGTACCCTTCTGCAATCCCGCCTGTAACTGTACTGCAAGCATTTCAAGATATTTCAGGACTAGACATTTCATGTCTTCTTCGAACTATTGTGTGGCCCGAAGATCAATTTTTTTCTTAGTCTGCGCTGTAAGGCAACCTTTGCTTTTTGTCTTGTATTGGCTTTATTTTCTGAACATGCGTTTTATTTTTTCTAGGCCATCAGGATGCTAACGTCGTACAAGGTCTGGAATGTATAATAATTCAAGCTCTTGCTCCCACTTACTTCCAAATGTCACGTGCGTTGACTGATAACGTACGAGTAATGTCTTTGCCGAAGACGTTTTGCTGCAGACCCGACAATGAAAAAGGGTTTAAGACTGAGCAATCAGTTCAGTTTAAAGGGTAAATCCATTTTCTAACAGACATGAAAATTCGAGCACCTTCTATAAGGTGTCATTTGTCACACAGCTACCATGTTGCTAAGGCACATTTGAGAGTTAAATATGCGTTCATCAATTTCTTGATAAAAAAGAAATTATTCAGAGTGCAACTGCTAACTGGAAGTTCAGTCGATGTGAAAGACGCTCAAGGGATTTAGACTTTCATTTCCAAGCGCGGCCAAATAGGCATGCAGAAGCCCATTTCTCTGAATATATTTAATTTATCGCCGCACATGAGACCTCACATGCTGCTCGTTGAGAAATAAATTCCACTCTTTAAGGGAAGCGGAGGTGGTTTTCGGAGAATCCGAGGTTGGTTATGAATTGGAACCAAGGAAGCTTCTAGATAAAGCATGCAAAGTATTTTTGCACTACCATTTAAAATGGTGACGTAGTCGTCGCTTAAAACCACGGCCGTGTTCAGGCTTCTCGTCGCTGCGTTAGGGAAGTCCGAGAAAACTCGTTGTGACGTCATTTCTGCGGAAACTTCGGATGTTTGCTGCATTCGCCCGAATGCTACTCTACGTCCTCCAATAACGCGATGCAGTGCTTTGTGAGATTCACCTTTAATGGCGTTGTTTTTCTTCCATGGAACAACTGTTCATTCACTAGAAACGTAGTTTCATCCTATGTGAGGTCATTAATGGGGTCTCTGCTGGTCACTGACCACTGCAGAGAAGCCTCAGCGCCGACGCCACTTTATTCAGCGATTACACCGCCATTTCAAATGCTTGGGAGAATCGATTTCGCATGCTCTACCCGCATGTTTCACACATTCGGCCCTGTAATCTCATTGAATTCTAAAACCTCTTCAATTGCCCTTTAATAACTCTGAGCGCCCCTCTCACTGACAACCCCACCAACTAGCCGGGCGCAAAGGGCTGCTTTCGGAGCGCTTTGCATGAACTTGATATCTAATGCAATACCATCTCTTGGCCGCCTACACTCTGTGGCCCAAACCGCCTGGAACGCTGGATCATTCGCAAGAAACACAATATGTGCATTCTGCTCATAACGGATTTTCAATGACACGTGTATGTACTTGTCCAGGAGGTGGTATGAACACCGCATTAGTATAGTTCATCAGAGTTCCGATTAATTGCCTGGCTCCAGAAATGGGTTGTAGCGCCGAAAAAGACAACGCAGAGCAAGCGAGTTGGAAGTTGGAGGAGGAAGTTCGAGCACGTGAAAGTGGCGCCTGTCCCGTCTCGCTTGCTATGTGTTGTCTTTTTCGGCGCTAAATCCTTTCCTGGAAACATGAACCAACTAGCCCCCCCAAGAAGTATTACTCAGTAATCACCTGGCTCTGATCATTTATCGAGTGTGTTTTTCCGGCGCTGTGACGCAATCATTTCTAGGTTCCTTTTAGTGATGTTCGGAAAAGAACTGCTGCCATCAAAACTTGTGACTTCATAGAAGCCCGCTCCCGTTGTTCAGATCTCGAAGAAAGGCGACTGCTCTTTAGCACCAAATTACCGTCCGATTTCTTTAGCCGGTGTATGCTAAAAAATGTTGGAACACATTATTCCAAACATATTAATAATTTTCTTCAAGACCTTGCTGTATTAATCAATTTTAAGCGTGGATTTTGAAAGGACTGATCGACAGCGACACCATTAGTTACAATAGTACGTAACTTTGTTATTTGCATGAGTAGCAAAGGATAGGTTGGTGCTGCATAACGGCACCGGCACATACTTTTCCTGAAACAGTAGATGCCAAGGGTTCGATAGACGGCATTTTTATGGACTTGAGCAAAGCGTTTCAAAAAGTTAATGATGGAAACCTCATTCAAAAAGAAAAAAATTATCCTGCAGACATTCTGATGTCATGGATTGGAGACTATCTCACAAAAAAGTGCTACTTGTTTGTGTCAATGGGTGCAGCTCCAGTTACCTCCCAGTCACGTCTGGTGTGCTCCTAGGAAGTTTTTTAGGGCATCTGTTTTTTTCGCTATTTTAACAATGATATTGTTCAAGTGATTACCTCAGGGAGACTTATGCGCTTGTTAGCTGATGATGGTGTAGTATTTCATCTAGGTTTGTGTACTGGTGGTAAAAATTAGGTATATCTGAGTCTCAAAAATGTGCTTGATTGGTGCAGTGTTTGCAATATTTGTTAACAATGTGAAATTAGTCTCTCTCCAAATAACACATAAAACGAATCCAATAAACCGCGTGCATACTCTTGTATCTCCACTAAGGCATGTTAATAGCTACAAGTAACTAGGTGCAACAATAAATAACAATCATTCTCGGAATTCGCGCATAGACAACATATGTTCTTCCGCGTTTAGAAAGCTATGTTTTCTGAAGCATGAACTTAGAAATTCTACATTTAACGAAATATTATTGACATAGATCACGTATATCAGGCCAAAGCTCGGATATGCTTCAAGAGTGGGAGATCCATTTACTCAATCTTATGTTAACAAAATAGAAAGGGTTCAGAGAAAACTGTTCGGTTTATTGGCTGTAAGTATAAAATCCGCGACTGCCCTCTTTGCTTATAGCTATTAATTATACTGAATCACATGAAGCGCGAAGGAGAAAGGACCGTCTAGATTTTAATTATTCTTGTCTTAACCAGAAGTTACCGTTGGATACTTCTCAGTAGTGGTCCCCTTTATCTACCCGACATACTCTGCACCATCACATTCACTCATTAACACCGTATTTTGGGGCAACTGACTGATTTAATAATTTTTTTTCTCGCGGCAATAGCGGATTAGAATCGTGGTACGGCGCTTTCTTAGTGTACTCAAACTTCGAACATTTTTATTGTGCATATTTCACTTGATTTTGGTTGGCACTTTTATGAAATACTTTTATCGATACAGGCCTGTCCGGTTTGGACCCGAACAAGGGTCTGCAGTATGTAGTAAAGAAATAATAAATAAAAGTGAAAATATTTCTGCGAAATAATACACTCAGTTTCCACTCTATGCTCTTTAGGTTGGCGGGCGCTCTATGCTCACTTGGCACATTTGTCGGCATTCTTTTGCAAAGAAGCTAGGGAATGCACGTGATAAACACTGGATAAGTGAATGAACCTTCATCGTATACCGTGGAACTGTCTGCTGGGGTAAAGGAAATTACTTATAAAGCAGCAGAAAAAACAACCATGCCGCCGGTGGGATCCGAACCCACGACCTCCGAATATCGCGTCCGGTGCTCTTACCAACTGAGCTACTGCGACGGCTGTCCAATCTGCTCCTTTCGTGGGTATTTATGTTTTTGCGTGTAAGCGAACCTTGAGAGTGTTCACCAGCGCCACCCTCGTTCATAGCGGTGGACGTAGCACGTCCTGTAGTACCGCAAGTGTGACGTAGAACATCATCTAACGGCGAGGGCGGAAACTGTGCGAGAGCCCTCTTATGCTACCTGTGGCATCAAGACTGCCAGAACCGAGACCCCCGTTAAGCTATCAGCAGACAAGGCAAATGAAGTGAGGGGCTCGTTTGACAAACATATTAAGGAAGCCAACAGTCACCGAAATCAAGGTGCATAGGGGAATGTTTCTTTCTTTTTTTAATATCTAGTGCCAATCAATTAGTTTTTTTAAAGAAAATTACTTATAAAGCAGCAGGGAAGTGCCGGACTGGGTGCAGGAATTTTCGCCAGGCGTGGGCCAGGCTTCTGGTTTTGCGTGTAGGCCAGTGTCGGGCATGGGTCGAGCTCGAGCTTGTATAGTGAACGGGCAGCTTCACTGAATACCCTATTCTTAAGTTCTCATGCTCGAGAGGTGATCAATACTAATTAGCTTATTTTCGCGCGCTACACCTTCACATGCTTGTACGCCTGCCTCTCGGCCACTCCCAGCGCACTTTGACTGTATGGTATTGATCTGAGATTTCTCTGTTCGGCCTTTACCGATCAGACTGAAGTTAAGGCGCCTCAGATCTGCCGATGTGTGGAAAAGACTAATCCTTGACTTTTGTTGAGCTAGGGTTGAGGGGGAGGGTCTTTAAGCCTACATAGGGCTCCGTATTCAAACAGCATTCGGAATTATATTCAAATTGCCTCAACAAAATTTAAGACCAATTAGACCAATTAAACTGGCATGGGTTCAAGCTCCCTCCGGCAGTTAGAGAAACAAAAAGCCCAACCATAGTATTTGCCATGCAGGCGGTGGGCTTTCGAATCTCCGATCGGCTAGAGAGCGAATTGTCTTGTACCGTGTAATTACATCCCACTACAGATGCCGAGCACTTAAATACTTTTCGCCCGTAAGTATCCAGCGCTCGAATTCACGATATGATTGAGTTGGGATCAAAGTCATCAGAAGCATTTCTCTCAGTAAATTTGTGGATTTTCTATCCCGCGGAGGAAATTTAAATTTTTAAGCCCACACATACCCATGGGCCCCACAATATGTAATTACATCACAAATCAGTGAACGGCAGTGTACTGACCATCACGAAAACACAAATTTATAGGCCCACTATTTCTACTTAGCGCTTTGCTACGCCAGAAACAAAAGCATGGTGACTACGACTGCTGTTCTCAGACATTCCAAAACGTATGGCGAAACTCAGGCAGCTTTTTATCCATCTTCCTCGTTTACTGTGAGAAATTTTGGCGAAAAACGTTGTGCACATTCAAGCAGAGAGGAACATTGTTTCTATCTGTTCTGTATAGATTTTTCCTCAAGAAGGTACAGGACTCTTAAAATGTATTAAAAGCTGTACATGCAAATGTTTTGGTGATGGAAATGGTTGCGTCTGATTAACCCATGCAATCATTATGCGCTAACGCCGATATTTCAGAAAGCTACAATGATGGTACCATCGTTTAATCAACATCGGGTGGTACAACGAAGTTAAAATCAAATAAACGAATAAAACCTGTCATTGGTGCATGCCTTTATTAGAGTTTGCTTCGCCTGCTCCTACTTTGAAATTTTCGCTATGTTTCGCCGGTCGTCCATTTGGTGGCGTTCCTAAAGTGGCGTCCGTCCTGTACTGCACATTCCGCTGTTAAACGGCAAAATTGCCATGCTTCTGTTGGTTCTGTTGTGTCCAACACTTTTCGACACTGCACGTGCTACGTGTTTTTGAATTAAATGCGGCAAAAGTCAGCATTTACAATGAGTAGTCGCCGATCGAAGCCATCACGGCAAAGTTTCTTAATAAAAGAGCTTATGAGTTTTATTTAAAAGTCTTACGGTTGTACTCTTGCTGCAATGCCGCCTGGAACTGTTCTGCAAGCGTTTCAAGATATTTCAGGACTAGGCATTTTAGGTCTTCTTGGAAGTATTTTGTGGGCCGAAGCACAATTTTTTGTTCTTAGTCTGCCCTGTAAGAGAAACCACTTGCTTTTGTCTTGTATTTAGTTTATTTTCTGAACTCGAATTCTATTTTTTCTAGCCCATCAGGATAGTACGAGTTGCTAACGTCGTACGAGCTCTGGAATGCATAATATTTCAAGCTCTTGCTCTCACTTACTTCCAAATGTCAGGTGCTTTGACTAATAACATACGAGTAATGTCTCTGCCGAAGTTGTTTTGCTGCAGACACGACAATGTTAAGGGGTAATGACTGAGCACTCAGTTCAATTTAAAAAGGGTAAATGCATTTGCTAACTAGCATACATGAAAATTCCAGTGCCTTCAGAAAGGTGTCATTTCTCGCACAGCTACGCCACTGCTAAGGCACATTTGAGAGTTAAATTTATATTGATCAAAATGTTTGATTGAAAAGAAATTATTTAGAGAGCAGCTGATAACTGGAAGTTCAGTCGATGTGAAACACGCTCAAGTGTTTTAGACTTTCATCTTCATGCGCAGCCTAACACGCATACAGAAGCCCATTTCTCTGAATATATTTAATTTATCACCGTGCATGAGACTTCACATGCTCCTGTTTGAGACATAAAGTCCACTCTTTAAGGGAAGCTGAGGTGGTTTTCTGAGAATTCGAGGTTATTCAAGAATGGGAATCTACGGAGCTTCTAGGTAAAGCATGCAAAGTATTTTTGCACTAGCATTTAAGATTGTGGCGTAATCCCTTATTAAAATTAATACAACGTTCAGGCTTCTCCTTGTTGCGTTAGGGAAGTCCGAGAAAACACGTTGTGACATGACTCCTGCCGAAACTACAGATGTCTGCTGCATTCGCCTGCATGCTACTGTGCGTCCTTCGATACCGCGAAAAATTGCTTTGTGTTATTCACCTTTAAATGCATTAATTTTCTTCTGTGGAACAACTGTTCATTCCATGGAAACATAGCGTCATCGTATGTGACGTCAATAATGGGGCATCTGCTAGTCGCTGTGCACTGCAGAGAAGTCTCAACGCCGGCGCTGCTTTATTCGGCGATTGCATCGCGATTTTAAATGGTAGGGCAAAACGATTTCGCAAGCTTTACCTATATGCTTCACACATTCAGCCCTTTTAGGCTGATCGAATTCTAAAACCTCTTCAGTTGCCCTTTAAGAACTGTGATCGTCATTCTCACTGACGAGCCCACCCACTATCAAGACTCAAAGGGCTGCTTTTAGAGCGCTTTGCATGAACTTGATGTCTTATGCAATACCATGCCTTGGCAGCCTACACTCTGAGGCCGAAACCGCCTGGAACGCAGGAGCATTCGAAAAAATACAATGTTCGGATTCTGCTCATAATTAATTCTGGATGACACGAGTTGCACTATTTCGGGAAGTGGTATGAGCACCTCATTGGTATAGTTCATCAGAGTGCCGATTAATCTCCTGGCGCTGATAATTTACCGAATGTGTTTTTGAGGCGCTATGCCATAGTCATCAGGAAGTTCCTTCTTCTGCTGTTCATAAGAACTGCTGTTATCAAAACTTCAGATAGATTTGAAGCCCGCTCTAGTTGTTCATTGCTTTAAGAAGGGCGACGGCTCTTCAGTGCAAATTAAGTGTCCGATTTCTTTAACCTGTGCATGCTGTAACGAATTGGAACGCATTATTCCAAACATATTAATAATTTTCTTGAAGAATCTTCTCTATTAAACGATTTTCAGTGTGGATTTCGAAAGGGCTGTTCGACAGTGACACAACTGGTTACAATTGTACATACTTTTCCTCAAATACTAGATATAAGCGGTCCGATAGACGCCATTTTTATGGACTTGAGCAAAGCGTTTCAAAACGTTAATAATGAATAGCACATTCAAAAAACAAATAATTGATCCTCCAGACATTTTGATGCGATGGGTTGGAGACTGACTATCTTACTAATAGAGTACAGCGTGATTCTGTCGAAGCGCCCGGCTTCAGTTGTCTCCCATTAACCTCTGGTGTGCCCCAAGGAAATTTTTTAAGGCCTCTGTTTTTTCCCCGTTTTATCAAGGATATCGTTCATGTGATTACCTCCGGGAGATGTATACGGTTGCTATCTGCTGATAGTGTAGTATTTCGTCCAGTTGTGCGTTGTAGGGGTCAACATTAACTACATCTGAGTCTCAAAAATGAGCTTGATTGGTGCAGTAAGTTTGCTATAATTGTTAACACAGAAATTAGTTTCTCTCTAATAACATATAAAACGAATCCAATAAGCCGTGTGTATACTCTTGCTTCTCCACTAAGGCACCTCAATAGATGCAAATATCTGGGTGTAACAATAACTATCAACATTTCCTGGAATTCGACATACATAACATATGTTCGTACGCTTTTAGAAAGCTAAGTTTCCTGAGGTATGGACTTTGAAATTCTCCTCCTCACTTAGAACTAATGTCATATGACGCATACATCAGGCCAAAGCTAGGATATCCTTCGGTAGAGTGGGATCCATTTACTCGACTTAATATTAACAAAATAGAAAAGCTTCAGAGAGAAGCTGTTCGGCTTATTGATTGGAAACATAAAATTGCTTACTACCTTTTCTGATTATAGCTGTTAATTATACTGTGTCACTTGAAACACGAAGGAGAAAGGACAGACTCGACTTTCTTTATTCACGGCTTAACCAGAAGTTACCGTTAGATCCTTGTCAGTACTGGTCCTTTTGTCAACCCGACATAGTCGGCATCATCACATTAACTAGCACCGTATTTGGGGTAACTGGCTGATTTAAATATCTTTTTTTCTCGCGGCAATAATGGATTTCAATCGTGTTACGGCGCAGTCTTAATTTAGTCACACTTGTAACATTTTTCATGTGCATATTTCGCTTGATTTTGGTCTGCATGTTTCTGAAATACCTTTATCGATACATGCCTGTCCGGTACGGACTCTATGAAGGGTGTGCAGTATGTAGTAAAGAAAGAATTAGAGAGAGAGAGAGAACAACTTTATTGAAAATGCCTTCCGAATCGGTTACTGCGATGCGGCCATTACGTCAGTCTCGTGCGTTGTGCTCCTCGAGGTCTTGGTCCCTCGCTACTTCCGCGGGTCCGAGAGGGCCGCCGCCCCCTTCCTAGGGGTGCTGCCCCCCTTCTCCTCGGTTTCACTCGGTCGCTGCCTTTCTAGAGCTGCCGAGACCTGCTGGACGGCCTTGAGTTGTGTCTCTTGATCATAGCTCCTCGTTGCAGCCTTTAATAATTAATAAAAATAAAAGATATTTCTAATAACGTTTACAGTCTGCTAGCACTCCATGCTTGCTGCATTGGTTGGCGCTCTCTATGAAGATTTGGGACAATTGATGGCATTTTTTTTCAAAGAAGCAAGCGAATGCATATGATAAGCACTGGATAAGTGAATGTACCTGGATCGTATACCATGGAACTGTGTCCTAGGGGCATTTAGCAAAAATTATTTCAACATACCATATATTGAACTGGTGATGCGATTTTGCAAAGTTATCGAAAGGAGAGATATTACTTCTTTGATTCAAGCAATACTTGATGAATCCTGGAGTAAGCAGGTTTTTGTCGATGTATGGGCGCGAAATGCAGATTCTTCTAGCGAAGGAATAAAATGTTGGCCATGATAAGCGTGGTTGAGAGCTCAATTTATGGTTGGTTTTTGATTTGGGATAGATAAAGCAGAGTTGAAAGAACTAAAAATTGATTAAAAGGTAAATTTGTCCCCTTCTGTACGGTACAGACCGGAAAAGAGAAAAGGAGAAAAAGAAAATAAATACATTGAACAAAGTACGCCTAGTACGCGCAAGGCTCACAAGGCTCACAAAGTACGCACAAGGCTCACGCAAGGCGACAGATGCAATGCGACAGAAGAGGGTTGCGAAGCCTGGTGGGCCTGTGGAAGCTTAAAGCGCTGCACATGCTCTGGCTTACCTGAAAGCCCGTGCGCAGGGTGGCCCGAGGTCAGTGCGGATGCGCGTACAGAAATTTTTGCCGGGCCTGGGCCGGGCTCTGGCTTTGGGTTGCGGGCCCAGGCCGGACTGAGGCCTTGTAAGCTGACGGGCCTGGGCCGAGATAAAACTGGTGTAGTGAACGGGCAGCTTCGCTTAATGGCCGCTTCTTATAGTTGTTTTGTTTATTTATTTATTTATTTATTTATTTATTTGTACATACTGCAGCCCCCAGGGGCTATTGCAGGAGTAGGGATATAGAATATATGAATAGAGTAAATATGTTCATAAGTGCAAGGGTACATATATAAAATGTACAAACAAAATACAATAAAATATGAAGAAAGCAAGGTGTCAGTGACATTCAATGGCAGGCAAAAATTGCGGAAATAGAAGTGAACGAATTTCACCACGCAGGGAGTTCCAGTACTGGATGGTACATGTGAAGAAACTGAATTTGTACATGTCAGTCTGCGCGTAAAGTGGACAATTGTTTAAACAGTGGTGGTGCCTAGTAGCAATGGCGTAGCCAGAAATTTTGTTCAGGGGGGGGGGGGGTGCTTATGTTGCAGCGCGGCCTCCTCATAGAATTTGTGGAAGGATCAAGCCCAACAATAATGACTGCATTGCCATTGACAATGCCATTGTGTATTAGATAACGCAACGCACTGTCTAGGCAAGTCAAATATGTATGTTTCAAAATTAAGGATATATTCGCATGTCTTAAATATCGTGGCAGACATGAGAACAAAACATAAAACTGAGCAGGGGACAAAACACAGAAGAGAAGGAAACAGGACGAGCTCGTCCTATTTGCTTCTCTTCTGTGTCTTGTCCCCTGCTGAGTTTTATTTCTTGTAATCATGTCATACCAACTATCCCCTTATCGTTCACTCGTGGCAGTCATAACTGATACCAATGCTTTCATGTTTTTGCGTATTTATTAAGTAAATAAAATATGACACGAAGTCTAGAACAATATCGGTCCTGATCCAGCAAAGCAGTGCATGCCGCTGATATGAAAAACGTAAAGGCCATGCATTTAGCAAGTAGAGGACAAATATTTTAATCAATGTTTGTCGTTCAGGAACCTTTACATATTTGTACGCATGCAACGGCCAGGGAAAAATCTCAGTGACGCTGTCATTCGTTCCAGTGTACTGCACAGCAGCAGCTGTCACCGGTCATGTATTGCGAGCAATTGCACGAAATTTTTTTCGAAAGAGTGAGCCACCAATAGGCCCTTGAAAGTTTGTGCTAGGCTGGGCGCTATGCATTAAATGGCTCCAAGTGCATGGCAGCTGCCACGAAATTCAACCCGAGTTAGCAATGTTCGCGCCAAAATGTCTTTTCTAGTCTAAAAAGACACTGTAGATGGCAAAATACACAATGACTCCCGGCGCCAGTGGTTGTTTTGGTCAGCGGTGCGGACAGTTCGAAAACATTTCAGGGGGGCTAAAGCCGCATAAGCCCCCCCCCCCCCCCCCTCGTAGCATGGGTTTTCGTTGCCATACGGCACGGTGGGTTAATGATCGTGTAAATATCTTTGAGGCACTTGATGTACCGCCGTGCTGAAAGCTCTAAGATTAGACGAAAACGTGAAGATAAGACGAGGGCTAAAATTCTCTGTCTTAGCGACAATAGATAAAACGAATTGCCTTCTTCTGGAAAGATTCAATTTTATAACAATAAACTTTCTGATACGGATTCCAAACAACTGAACCGTATTTGATAAGCGGTCGGATCAGCGTTTTGTAAGCCAGAAGTTTTCCATGACGTAGTGCTGCACGTTAAGTGCGTCGCAGACACCCGAGTTTCTGAAGTGCTTTACTGCATGTTAGTTTGATGTGCTTCGACCAAGACATGTTGGCGGTAAAAACAGGCCGAGGTATTTATATTCGGTTACTTTATTAGGAACAAGCCATTAAACCAATTTGTGAAAAGAGAAGGAGACAAGGATTTTCTAAAAGACATGGAGACCGTTTTAGTGAAGTTATTTTCATCTGCCACGTGTCGCACCACTGTCAGAAGCTAGAAAAAGAATAATTTAAAAAGGCGTGATCCTGACTGGAGGTGATGGCATGAGAGAGCACGCAATCGTCTGCATATGAGCGAATTTTAGTACCTCTGCTAGAAGGGAGGTAGTTAATGTACAGAAGGAAAAGAATTGGCCCTAAAACGGACCCTTGCGGAACACCTGACGAGACGTCCACTGTAGAAGAGATACCCTAGTTGAAGTATACGTACTGCGAACGAAAAACAAAGAAACTGGCAATCCAGTTGACAACGGTCGGATTGTTTAGTATGGCGTTGTGAATTTTTATAGGAGTTTTGGGTGAGAAAATGAGCCAAATGCTTTTGATAGGTCAACGAATAAAGCGTCAATCTGGTTACCGAGATCACGAGAATGAGTGACATCTTGAATCAACTCGGTTATTGCCGAAATGGTGCTGAAGCGGCGGCGAAAGCACTGCTGAAATTCACTCAGAATACTGTTAGCTTGAAGGAACTCAATGATATGTTTGAAAATGTTGTGCTCAAGAAGCTTGCAAGAATGAAGTGAGTGAGATTGGTCTATATAATTTGTTAATAATTGTGCATTTCTCGATTACAAAAATTTTTCCTTTGCCCAAATAATATAAAATATTTGTGAACTGATCGCCAAAAATTGTTTTCTGCAAGCTCCCATCTCCAAGTTGGCTTACCTCAATGCACGATAGCAACACGCTGAGGATTAGGACCGGCGTCGACCTGTGTTCTGGTTCTGGGTCTCTGTTCTTTGCGCTGGTTTTCTCTCTACGCTGAGGATGATTTACGGAAAAGTTTTTGGTCCTTCTGGATAATGCTCTTGTCCGCGCCTCTCAACTTGCAAAAGCTCTCAAAAGCAGAGAATGAAGATTACACTTGTCGACTAAGTCTTTCAAATGAGACGCGCAATTCCTCCTAGGTTTTTTTTTATCGACGGATCAGCGATTGAGCATGTATTTAGGATTTGAGAACGTTAGCCGATGTACGAGCCCCGGACTACGCGCACGATTTCGTTACTTCATCGCGCCCCCGTGGAGTAGTGACGCTGATTATACATGGATACCTGTGGTCTCAACATCTGCTACGTTTAGGTTGGGAGCCCTCGCCTTATTAGCTAGCTCTGTGAAAAGCAGAGTAACCATAGGGATAAAAGGTACATGAACAACAACATGTATTATGTGTGAAATACTTTAGTGAGTTAAGCCTGCTTGTAACCTGTGCGAAGTACTAAGGTGAGATACTAGCGAGCGCCTCATCGAGCGGACAGTCGCGTCTAACAAAGACAGATTTTCGACGTGTTTGCACTGCGTCCGGCTTGCGGACATTTAATCACTACGCGCGAAGAGCCCTCAGCGTCTGCCAATAAAGGTTTCAGGTCCACAGAGCAATCAAGGTCCCTGCTCTGCTAGACGGCAGAGAACATGGTTAAGTGTTCGTCAGAAATTGTGTTTAAGCAGATAAGACAACTCGGTGACCTCTTAAAGGATTTCAGTTTTGTAGTAAAGGACACCCAGATTGGCTCTGAATTCCGACGCACATTTTACATCGAACTCAGTTGATTCCAGTAAAAAGTTGCCTCAGAGTTTATAAACCATATTTTCTTTCCATCTCAACCAGTCGAAAGAGATTCTGTCGTCATGATAGCATATTAAACGCAAGTATATATTATCCTGTGGTTCCTGTCAATCGAAACTGCAGTGAAAGAGAAAACTGCTATTACGTTTCTCGCAAGCCAGTGATCAGTTATAGCTACAGTTCATTAAGCCTCGCTCAGTGTAGTGGACCAACTTTATTCAGCAGAAAATGTGAGCAAGGGAATCGCGGGATATTCAGAGAAAACTTTATGGCGGACACTCCTTCGGACTGGACGTCAGGTGGCTACAAAGCACAGCCCTGCTGCGACCTCTTCGGCCCGGCCCGTCGCACTGAGTTTTCCCGCCGTGTCTCAGCTGGATAACGCAGTATCTCACTGCTCTTTCATTGAGAGTAGCAGATGCTTCGGAGACCTGTTCGCGGAACAGGCATAAAAAAGAATGTTATTGAGAGGGGCTATTGGTGCCCAGCACTTAAAGTAGTCCTGTCGGAATTCATCAGGGGCGATTTGGAATAAATGTGCGGATCTATAGAGGCTTCTGTCTGTAACTGCCTCCAGACGACTCCTTGGCTTTTATGGAGTAAGGGGTGAGGGGGAGGGATTTTAAGCCTACGAAGGGCAACGTAAGTAAACAGTATTCAGAATTCTATACAAAAAAACCACAAAACAATTTAAGGGCAATTAAACTGGTATGGCTTCCAGGTCCCTATGGCAGAGAGGGCAACAAAAAAGCTAACCAGTATGTCAGAGTTTTCGTATGCAAGGCGGTGTCCAATTCGGATCTCCGATCGGCTAGAGACAGAATGGTCTAGTACCATGAAATTACTTCCCACTACAGAATCCTAGCCCGTAAATTGTTTTCATCCGTTAAAATAAAGCGCTCTTATACAGGCCGTGTGGGAGTTTTGATTGGCATCTTCAGAAACATTATGCCCAGTAAATTTGTGGTTTTGTATCCCGCTGAGGAAAATTAACTATTTAAAGCCAGACATGTCCTGGGCCCCCTCACTGTATAAGTACTACCACTGCTTCATAGTATAGCATAGTTTGCTCCACATCGGATAGCACAACAAAGCTAAAATCAAATGAACGGATAAAACATCATTTCTAGAAGCTTGTGGAATTTTGCTGCGCGCGCTCCTATTTCGTAATTTATGCTGTGCTTCGCCGAGCTTCCGTATGGGGGTGTTTCTGAAGTGGCGTTTCGCGCGTGCTGCACAATGCGCTGTTACACAGCAAAATTAGCATGTTGATTGTATGGGTGCCGTTGTGGGCAACTGTTCTCGATTCTGCACGTGCTACATGTTCTGGGTTTAACTGCCGCAAAAGTCAACATTTAGCACCAGTAGACCCCGATGGGAGCCACAATTGCAATTATCTTAATAAAAGGGATTCTGAATTTTTGTTTAAAAGTCTTACGTCTGTACTCTTGCTGCAATGCCACCTGCAACTGTTCTGCAAGCATTTCAAGACATTTCAGTGCTAGGCATTTCATGTCTTCTTGGAATTATTGCGTGGCCCGAAGATCAATTTTTTTTTCTTAGTCTGCGCAGTAAGCCAAACCATTTGCTTTTTTTGTCTTGTATTGCGTTTATTTCCTGACCATGCATTCCATTTTTTCGAGGCCATCAGGATGGTACGGGTTGCTAACGTCGTACAAGGTCTGGAATGTGTAACAATTCAAGTTCTTGCTCTCACTGCCAAATGTCACGCGCTTTGAATAATAACGTACGAGTAATGTCTTTTCTGAAGATATTTTGCTGCAGACCAGACAATGTAAAGGGGTTTAATGACAGCAATCAGTTAAGTTTAAAGAGGGTAAATGCATTTTCTAACTAACATACATGAAAATTCCAGCACCTCCTGTAAGGTGTCATTTGTCGCGCAGCTACGGCGTTGCGAAGGCACATTTGAGAGTTAAATATGTGTTCATCAATTTCTTGATAAAAAAGAAATTATTTAGAGAACAACTGCTAACTGGAAGTTCAGTCGATGTGAAAGACGCTCAAGGGCTGCAGACTTTCATCTCCAAGCGCGGCCTAACACGCATCCAGGAGCCCATTTCTCTGAATAGATTAAATTTATCCTCCAACATGATACCATAATGGGTACGCGTTGCTAACGTCGTACAAGGTCTGGAATGTGCAATAATTCAAGCTTTGGCTTTCACTTCCAAATGTCACGTGCTTTAAATAATAACGGACGAGTAATGTCTTTGCCGAAGATGGTTTGCTGCTGAGCCGACAATGTAAAGGGGTAAAGACTTAGAAATCAGTTTAGTTTAAAGAGGGTAAATGCATTTTCTAACTAACATACATGAAAACTCCAGCACCTTCAGTAAGGTTTCATTTGCCGAGCAGCTGCGGCGTTGCTAAGGCACATTTGAGAGTTAAATTTCTGTGCATCAATTTCTTGATTAAAATGAAATTTTTTAGAGTGCAACTGCTAGGTGGAACTTCAGTTGATGTGAAAGACACTCAAGGGCTTTAGACTTTCATCTCCAAGCGCGGCCTAACACGCATGCAGGAACCCATTTCTCTGAATATATTAAATTTACCTTCCCACATGACACCCCACATACTGCTCGTTGAGAAATAAATTCCACTCTTTAAGGGAAGCTGAGGTCGTTTTCTGGGTATTCGAGGTTATTCCATAATTCGAATCTACGGAGCTTGTAGGTAAAGCATGCAAAGTATTTTGGCACTAGCATTTAAAATGGCGACGTAATCTTCGATTAAAATCACTACAATGTTCAGGCTTCTCCTTACTGCGTCAGAGAAGTCTGAGAAAACACGGTGTGACGTCATTTGTGCGCAAACTTCGGATGTTTGCTGCATTGGCCCCAAATGCTACTGTTCATCCTCCAATAACGCGAAGCAGTGCTTTGTGAGATTCACCTTTAATGGCGTTGGTTTTCTTCCATGGAACAACTGTTCATTCACTAGAAAGGTAGTTCCATCCTATGTGAGGTCATTAATGGGGCCTCTGCTGGTCACTGTGCATTGCAGAGAAGCCTCAGCGCCGACGCCGCTTTATTCAGCGATTACACCGCCATTTCAAATGCTTGAGAGAAACGATTTCGCAAGCTTTACCCGCATGTTTCTCACATTCGGCCCTTTGATCTCATCGAATTCTAAAACCTCTTCAATTGCCCTTTAAGAACTCTGAGCGCCCCACTTAATGACAACCCCACCTACAAGCAAGGCTCAAAGGGCTTCTTTCAGAGCGCTTTGCATGAACTTGATATGTAATGCAATACCATGTCTTGGCCACCTACACTCTGTGGCCCAAACTCCCTGGAACGCTGGATCATTCGCAAGAAACACAATGTGTGCATTCTGCTCATAACGAATTTTAGATGATACGTGTTTGTACTAGTCCAGGAAGTGGTATTAACGCCGCATTAGTATAGTTCGTCAGTGTGCCGATTAATCACCTGGCTCCAGAAAAGGGTTGTAGCGCCGAAAAATACAGCACATAGCAAGCGAGGTGGAACAGGCGCAACTTTCGACTCCTCCGACTTCCTCCTCCAACTCCCAACTCGCTTGCTAGGATTCATCACATTGCAACACACGAACTAGGGTTGAAGAACTAGTCGAAAAGTGCGTGCCTAAAATGCTGACCGACGAGCAGGAAATTGCGAATCAGTGACCCCCTACACAGCAGCCAGACCACACAGCATTATGGCAGTAGAACTGTCGCTGCATCAAAAAGAAAAACAGCTCCCTACAGATTTTTATTCTAATTAACTTATACCCCTGGGCGTCATCTGCCTGCAAAGAGCAGGATGTTCACTGCACGTCAAGAGATATATCCTCTCCGGTACACCTCACACACATCTACGGCATGGCAAATAGAATAGCTACAATAGTGGCATCCACATTAACAGTAATAACACACGACCTCCCCTTTCGAGAGAAATCAGGTCCTCATCGTGATTGAGTACAGCTGAAGTTTGAGCGAGTTGTTAGGTATTCACACAGGACGGGATTAAACAAAAACACAGACAAGGGCTACCAAATTGATATAGCTGAACTTAGTTTTTCATAAATGGCTATAAAAACAGCTGAGCGCATTTGTTCCTGAGCGATATTCTCCGCACGTTTTATTTCGAGCGCAGCAGCTCGACATTTTTGCAAAGTAGACATCAGCTAATCAGTTGGCTTAATAATCAGCCTTCAGAAACTGTAACTGAAATCTTCTGTTACTGCGAACAAGAAGTAACCCCACCTATTGAGTAGCGGTGTGGGTGGTCATTTTTATTTTTATATGCGTGTGCTTCTTAGAACCACCCGCCTTTCTTCGGTACATTGCTAGTCTATAAAGGCAATAGATGCTGAAAGCATTGCTGGTGCACTAAACTTCCTTACCGCCCTTCAACGCGGCCTGTGCTGAAAGTTTTTTACCGAGTATTTACTAAAAGTGTCGTTTATTGTTTCGCTGGAAAAAGCAAACGGCGCTGCAAAAATTGTTGCTTCAAAATTTATCGTCAGAAACAGCTTCCTGCTTGGTACAAGTCGATATGTTTACGTTCATTTTTTCGACATTACGAACGGCTAGACAGAACAATGCTTGTGCGTTGAAGGATGAGAGTTTGCTGCAATACACAATGGACATTGAGGAGAGAATCATCCCAAGAGAACAGTCCAAAACTAAACACGGCGTTTTTCTAGCCCCATAAAACAGGAAACCACACCTCAGAAACACGCGTATATAAGCGGGCAATGGAAACCTCCTGTCCAAATAAATCGCAATAGCGACGCTATTGCAGTACGCCCATTCCTACGTGTACCAATTACAGGGTAATATAAAATTGCCGGAAGTCAGCCTAAAATACGTAGTCTGGTGCTGTCAGGGCTGCATTCTGATAAATGTATCTCTCAATTGTAGAGCATGCTTGTTAAATTCCCAGATGTGTTTTGCTTGGAATTAGTATTTAATATTACGATGCGTTCGGCGTCTGCGAGTACAAAATATTGATGAAATCAAGCTATAGTCACATGTAAGTTCGCATTTATCAGAACGAGTACGGTATGAGAACGTGCGGCATTAGAGAGTTATTGCATAGCGCGATCCGCTACCTTGATCCGCTTCCGCGAGGCGCCACCGCGCGTGGGGAGAACGCCATGGTGGCGCCGCCAGATGGCGCCACATTCCTGTCAGCTCAAGGTGTCTCAATGCCAGCGCCGGGGTGGAGACAACTTAAGCGACGCCGCCATATTGAATCACAACTGGCCTCTCCCATTACCGCGAAATGCTCGACTGGTAGCCCAGTGTAGCTCTCGCTGCAACAGGCCGTTCAAGTTAAAGCACTTTGAAGCGCGCCCAGTGCATGAATGGCGCCGTTACAAACGCTAGCGCCGCTGATCCCGTGTGATTCAATATTGTCACGTAGTGGTGACGGCAGTCGAAGCAGCGATGAAGACGGACGAAAGGGTCTTCTAAAAGAACTGTTTATTGGGCTGACTTGCACCCAAAATGGACTGAATCACTCGGCGGCGGCGAAGCGACAAGCGTGCTCGGCGGTCGTCGAACAGAATGCCCGCCGCTGTCGGCCGTGCTCAATTTAAAGCTGATAGCGAACATTCGAGATAAAGGGCGCAAAGTTACTAGTACATTCCGGAACAACGTAGAATCAGCTTTGCCTGGCTGCGATCAATCGAGATAAATCTAGTCGAGTCTTGCGTCGCAAACAAAGCGATCAGGTGGTGTCGCGGCAGATTTGAAAAACGAACAAACACTGCAAATATTGGCAGCATTACTCCCCTCTCAAAGAGGCATCGACCCGATGCATTAAAACAAGTAATGCGACTAGTAAGGGAAAAAAACAGATCTTGCGAAAATAGAGCATGGATATGCAGCGGCCTTTAGCGCGCATAATACGGCTTCAGACGGACTACATGGACAACTTCTGGTCGTACGCGGCGTCGCTGGGATGCAGTCATTGCGTCAGGGATGACTTCATAATCCAGTTCACCCAGCCGACGAAGAACCTTGTACGGGCCGAAATAGCGTCGCAAAAGCTTTTCACTCAATCCACGGCGGCGAATGTGCGTCCACACCCAGACTTTGTCTCCTGGCTTGTATTCCGCGTTGCGTCTTCGTAGGTTGTAGCGTCTGGCGTCGGACCGCTGCTGATCTTTGATCCGTAATCGGGCAAGCCTTCTAGCTTCTTCTGCGCGTTGAAGGTAGGCGGCAACGTCGACGTTCTCTTCTTCTGTAACGTTGGGCAGCATGGCGTCTAGCGTGGTCGTGGCCTCCCTGCCATGGACGAGCCTAAAAGGCGTCATCTGGGTGGTCTCCTGCACTGCGGTGTTGTAGGCGAAGACGACGTAAGGCAGGATGACATCCCAGGTTTTATGTTCGGCATCGACATACATAGCGAGCATATCGGCGATAGTTTTGTTCAGGCGCTCGGTCAGTCCGTTGGTCTGCGGATGGTATGCAGTTGTCCTCCGGTGGCTGGTTTGGCTGTAGCGCAGGATGGCTTGCGTGAGTTCCGCCGTAAATGCTGTTCCTCTGTCCGTGATGAGCACATCGGGGCGCCGTGTCGAAGAAGAATGCACTCCACGAAAAATTTGGCCACTTCTGCTGCTGTTCCGTTCGGTAGGGCTTTCGCCTCGGCGTAGCGGGTCAGGTAGTCGGTCGCTATGAGGATCCACTTATCTCCAGATGTTGACGTTGGAAAAGGGCCAAGCAAGTCCATGCCAATCTGCTGAAAGGGTCCTGAGGGAGGTTCAATGGGGTTCAGAAATCCTGCTTGTCGTGTGGGAGGAGTCTTTCGTCGCTGACAATCTCGGCATGTTTTCACATAGTGTGCGACATCGGCAGACAGTCGGGGCCAGTAATACTTGTCTTGAATGCGGCGGAGGGTGCGAGTAAACCCGAGATGTCCAGCTGTCGGCTCGTCGTGTGAAGCCTGTAGAACTTCTTCGCGGAGACAAGTAGGTACAACAAGGAGGTAGGCTGTTTTGTTCGCTGTAAAGTTCTTCTTCACAAGGACCTCATTCTGCACACAGAAAGAAGACAGTCCTCGCTTGAATGAAGCGGGGGGTGAAGAAACCTTGCCTTCCAGGTACTCGATGAGGCCTTTTAGGTTGGGGTCCGAGCGTTGCTGCTGAACAAAAGAGCTTGCGCTGATGGGTCCCAGGAAGGCGTCCTCATCGTCGTCCAGCGGCGGTGCATCTACAGGGGCTCGTGAGAGGCAATCGGCGTCAGTGTGCTTGCGTCCGGACTTGTAAACGACGGTGACGTCAAACTCCTGGAGACGCAGACTCCATCGAGCGAGTCGGCCAGAGGGATCCTTCAAATTGGCAAGCCAGCAGAGCGCGTGGTGGTCGCTGACCACCTTGAACGGCCGTCCGTAGAGGTAGGGGCGGAATTTCGACGTAGCCCAGATGATGGCAAGGCACTCCTTCTCAGTGGTCGAATAGTTAGCCTCGGCCTTGGAAAGGGAACGGCTAGCGTATGTGATGACCTTCTCCAGCCCGTCACTTTTTTGAACGAGAACGGCGCCTAGTCCCACGCTGCTTGCGTCGGTATGAACTTCAGTATCGGCGTTTTCATCAAAATGCGCAAGGATCGGTGGGGACTGTAAACGACGCTGAAGTTCCTTGAAGGCTTCTGCTTGCGGCGCTTCCCATTTAAACGGCTCGTCTGCCTTCGTCAGTTGGGTCAGGGGCTCGGCGATGCGCGAAAAGTTTTTCACAAATCGTCGGTAATATGCGCATAGTCCGAGAAATCTGCGCACTGCTTTCTTATCGGCCGGCGGTTGAAACTGTTCAATAGCAGCTGTTTTCTGCGGGCCTGGGCGTACTCCTTCCTTGCTAACGATGTGGCCTAGAAACAGCAGCTCTTCGTAGGCAAAGTGGCATTTCTCTGCTTTCAAGGCTAGGCCAGACGACTTGATTGCGTCTAGTACTGTTCGAAGTCTTTTGAGGTGCTCTTCAAAGTTCGAGGCGAAGACAACGACGTCATCTAAATATACCAGACAAATCTGCCACTTCAGGCCTGCCAGCACTGTATCCATTACTCGCTCTGAAACGTCGCTGGTGCGGAAGAGAGACCAAATGGCATCACCTTGAACTCAAACAGCCCATCCGGAGTTATGAATGCTGTCTTCTCGCGATCTCTTTCGTCGACCTCAATTTGCCAGTAGCCGCTCTTGAGGTCCATCGATGAGAAATATTTGGCGTTGCAGAGGCGGTCCAGTGTGTCGTCGATGCGGGGGAGGGGGTAGACGTCCTTCTTTGTTATGTTGTTCAAGCGGCGGTAATCCAGCAGAATCGAAGTGCGCCGTCTTTCTTTCTCACTAGAACAACCGGTGCCGCCCATGGGCTGTTTGAAGGCTGGATGACGTCGTCGCGAAGCATTTCTTCGACTTGGTCCCGGATGGCTTGTCGTTCTCGCGGAGACACACGGTAGGGGCTTTGACGGAGAGGTCGGACGTGTTGATCCGTTATAATGCGATGCTTGGCAATTGGCGTCTGTCGCACCTTCGGCGATGTCGAAAAGCACTCACTGTAGTTTTGAAGCAGATTGCGGATCTGGTCTTGTCTGTTCCGGTGCAGGGCTGGGTTGATGTCGAAAGTGGGCGAGTTCTCTTGGTCAGGCGGATCTTCTGCGGAGGGGTCGGAGAGGGCGAAGGAATCTCGTACGTCAGATATTTCGTCGTAGAAAGCAATCGTCGTTCCTCTGTTAATATGCCGGTATTCTTCGCTGAAGTTAGCAGTACTTCGGCCTGGCCATTGCGGAAATGTGCGATGCCTCTTGCGATGCTGATTCCTCGGTCTAGTAGCAACTGCATGTTCCCCTCGATGATCGCTTCAGTGTTTATGGCTTTCGTGGCGCCTACGGTCACGATAACGCTTGAACGGGGTGGGACGCTCACTTCTTCCTCCAGGACACTTAGGGCAACGTGATTTTTCCGAGTTTTCATCGAAGCGATGGCTTCGTACGTCGAAAGCGTGATCAGCTTGAATCGCAGATCGATGATCGCCTGATGCTCATTAAGGAAATCCATACCCAAGATCACTTCGCGGGAGCATTGCGGTAGCACAACAAAGGTCGCAGGATAGGTATGTCCTTTGACAGTCACTCGCGCTGTGCATCGTCCTGATGGCGTAATGAGGTGGCCCCCAGCGGTGCGAATTTGTGGGCCGTCCCAAGCCGTTGTGACTTTTCTGAGCTGCGCAGCGAATGTTCCATTCATCACCGAGTAATCGGCTCCTGTGCCGACTAGAGCGGTAACTTTCCGGCCGTCGATAGTCACTTCTAGGTCGGAGGTCCTGGCTCTTGCATTGCATGTCGCTCTCGGCGTCGGGTCACGGCTTCGTCGCGTATGCGAGTCACGGGTTGGGCGTGTGGTCGAAGCTCCTCTGGGTGGCGGCGTCGATTTCAAGGTAGATTGCGTCGTGGTCGAGGTTCTCATTGTGTGCGGCGTCGGTGCAGCGAGTTTCGGTTCTTCATGCGGCGTCGCGGGTGCAGCGTCTTCATGGGGCGTGGTCGGTGGAGGATCTTCGGCGTTTAGCTCGTGAGCAACCTCACCTCCAGAGGTTGCTGCTTTAGTTTCCCGGGGGCTGGGCGACCTTCCTCGTACCGCGGCTGCGTAGCTGCGGCGTGGCGACGCAAAGGGCGAGGTTGACGGCGATGGTGAGCGCGAAACGCGGTTCGGCGTGTACTCTTCTCGACGCAGGTACTCGTCGATTTCGTGCGGACGTTGTCCGAAGCGTGGTCGTGGGGCGTTAACGGCAAATCCTCGAAGACCGATACGTCGGTACGGGCAGTGACGAAGAATATGGCCGGCCTCACCGCATTGGAAGCACAACGGCCGGTTGTCGGAAGTCCTCCAGGCGTCGCATTTCCTGGGGCTTGAGCGTCGGTCATAGGCTGGGCGGGTGGGGGCTGGGAGGCGGCGTTGTGGAACGATTGGCTCATCTCGGGGAGGACGGGGGGGTTGTCGCTAGGGCTGAGCAGTACTTACTGCAGCGGCGTAGGTCATGGCCTGGGGTTCTGTGGCCGTCGGGATGCCAAGTGCCTGTTGCACTTCTTCCCGTACCACATCCATCAGAGTCGCTGCTTGTGGCTGTGGGGAAGATGGCAGTAATCGGCGTAGCTCCTCTCGTAAGATTTCGCGGATAACTTCCCGCAAGCTGTCGCTGGTGGTGGCCGGCGTGTCCGTACGGATTGCACAGGCAGAGGAAGTGCGATTGTACTGCCGAGCTCGAACGTCGAGGGTATTCTCAATCGTGCAGGCTTCTTGCATAAACTCCTCGACTGTTTTTGGCGGCTGGCGGACGAGGGTTGCAAAGAGTTGTTCTTTTATGCCGCGCATTAAAAACTGAACTTTCTTTTCCTCGGTCATCCCGGGGTCGGCGCGGCGAAATAGGCGCTTCATCTCCTCGACGTAACTGCGGACGGGCTCATTCGGAAGCTGGATCCTGGACTCGAGGAGTCGTTCGGCTCTTTCTTTCCTCACGATACTGGTGAATACCTTCAATACTTCTCTCTTGAATAGCTGCCATGTCGTAAGGGACGACTCGTAGTTTTCGTACCACATGCGTGCGGAGCCATCCAATAAGAAAAAAACGTGTCCAATCTTTGCAGCATCATCCCACTTGTTGAATGACGCCACGCGCTCAAATTGGTCCAACCATTCTTCAGGGTCTTCGCCTAGGGATCCATTGAAAGTTGGCGGCACCCGCGGCTGCTGCAGTATGATCGGTGTCGACATCTTTGGCGAGGTTGCAGTGCTGGTAGCGGCGTCTTTTCGCTGTCTGGTGCGGTCCGGCAGTTTCCCGAACTCAGGCTCCTCTCCCTGGAGACGTCGGCTGGCTCGCTGAGCTGCTTGTTCGTCCTCGGGTGTGAAGCGCTTAGGGCTGGGTTCACGACATGAAGGGGGCGTCCGGAACATGGGAGTTACCCAGCACCTCCACCAGATGTGACGTAGTGGTGACGGCAGTCGAAGCAGCGATGAAGACGGACGAAAGGGTCTTCTAAAAGAACTGTTTATTGGGCTGACTTGCACCCAAAATGGACTGAATCACTCGGCGGCGGCGAAGCGACAAGCGTGCTCGGCGGTCGTCGAACGGAATGCCCGCCGCTGTCGGCCGTGCTCAATTTAAAGCTGATAGCGAACATTCGAGATAAAGGGCGCAAAGTTACTAGAACATTCCGGAACAACGTAGAATCAGCTTTGCCTGGCTGCGATCAATCGAGATAAATCTAGTCGAGTCTTGCGTCGCAAACAAAGCGATAAGGTGGTGTCGCGGCAGATTTGAAAAACGAACAAACACTGCAAATATTGGCGGCAATATGGCGGCGCCGCTAAAGTTGTCTCCACCCCGGCGCTAGAATTGAGACACCCTAGTCAGCGGCGTGCACACCTGCCGTGTCGGGACCAATCAGCGCGTACGCAGCGATACCCCGAGGAAGCGAATGACGGTAGCTGATTGTGCATCACGCTATGCTATAACTCTCTATTAGTGAAAAGATTTACCGCATGTTCGTTTTGCTAAACCCTTGTTTTCAAATAAGTTTGTATTAACTGGCAGGCAGTTAATATAAAAAAGCACTAATACATATGTCATGCACTCTTTGAAGCCTTCTCCCGCTCATTTGTTTTTTGATAGAAGGTAAACTACACTTGTTCTCTGTGCGGTTAAAAAAATAGAAGAAACCTAATGTGCATTACTGCTTTTATATAAATTAGCCGATGCCTTGTAGTAGGAAAGTTAAAAACAATCCTATCTCAATGTTGTAGTTAGATTTCTTCCTTAAAGCACACAAGAACGGTAGTAGATAACCTCAGGAGATAATTAATCGAAAATACATCTACCCCTGCCAGACACCAAGCCAAGGAGGCAGGATCCAAGGAGTGCAAAGACATCAATGCGCGTCTTCATCATCTCATCTCGGTCAATACTGTGTAGTGATAAAACTATAATGCCCGTTTTGGCATGCGCTGCTACCTTTTTATCCGAATGCGCCCAATATATTTTTCTGAACTTGTTTCTTTTGCTGGCCAAGCATTTGTTAGTAGGCTCAATTATGAAGCCACTAATGGCATCGAAATAAGCTCCTTAGAAAGCTCATAGCCTATTCTTAGATTCGTGCAAAATGAGATGTGCGCAGCGTACATTGCAAGCACTGAAATCCGTACTTGAACTCTGGATTCTGTTTGCTCGCACTCCTCAAGCTGTCGAAAACCTTAGAAGTGGAGAAGACTTCGTTCGCAGCGTTATTTTCTGCATATATTTTTCCCCATTCGAACACGTGGCCGGTATTTTTGCAGTTGGTTCCAGGAAGTGATTTGGTCATTGATCAAAAATAAGAAGTCTCACATCTGCAAACAAA